>NC_064634.1:327810222-328118341 GCF_023864275.1 Schistocerca cancellata
GATGTAGGCAAGCACAGTCATAAAGATTTTACTGCCGGCCGGAGTGGCCGTGCGGTTCTAGGCGCTACATTCTGGAACTGACCGACCGCTACGGTCGCAGGTACGAATCCTGCCTCGGGCATGGATGTGTGTGATGTCCTTAGGTTAGTTAGGTTTAATTAGTTCTAAGTTCTAGGCGACTGATGACCTCAGAAGTTAAGTCGCATAGTGCTCAGAGCCATTTTGATCCCAAAGATTTGACTTCTATGAATTTTAGGTTTCGTAACTTCTGGCTCACCCCGTATATTCGATTTTTTCGTAAAATGTGTAGTCCCTCGTAAAATTTAGTTGTCTAACTGCAGAGCAATTTCGATGTTGACATGTACATGAACACAGACTAGCCTCATTTATAGGAATAAATCACAAGGGGCGCTGCAGTAGATTCGCGTGTCACGAGTGATTATTTGAGACAAGAAAGTCGATCGTATGAAAGGAGCTCTATGTAAATGCGTGCATGTTAGGCGAACGACGCAGCACGGCGGGAGTCGGTACACAGGCTGGCAGATTTCACGAGGAGGTGGCGTGTTACCGACAGCAACTACGCCTCCACTGTTGGTAGCCATATACCGACCACGAAGTAGACCGCGGCTGTCAGGTGGGCGAATGGACCCCCTGGAACAAAGCCGTTTCAAGGCGGTATGTGGCGAGACGGGAGCGATACGGCAGCAGTGGGAAGGGGCGTAAATTATTTCACGACCGCCACAAGAACAGGACAAGTGCCTATAAGGCTGCGTAATGGGCAGTAGCAGCATATGAAAGAGAAAAACCGGACAGGGGAGCGCTTTTAATGATCAGTCTCCTAGGTGGAATCGTACTGTAGCTAGAGATGATGAAAAATGTATTATAGGTTTACCATTTTTGTATTTTAAACATAGCTGCACAACAGCAACGGTTCCACGTAATAAAATTATAAACAGCCGACCAGTTGCAATGGATAAAGAATTCTTTACCTAGGTTTCAACAAATTTAAATTGGTCTTCTTCAGAAGGTGGCAATTTTACATTAGTATGGACTAATGTACCATCGCCGGTTTTACAAATGTCGGCATAGATCCATTTGTCAAAATTAAAATATATCCCTAGAAATAAGGTTTGTCACGTAAATATAAATTAGTACATGGATGTTGCAGAGCTCACAACCGAATGTAAAATTGCTAACTTCTGAAGAGGACAAATTTAAATTGGTTGAAACCTAGGTTAAGAATTCTTTATCCATTGCAACTGGTCGGCTGTTTATAATTTTTTTACCATTTTTCTTTCAAAAATTAATGACTTCAAAAGGCCTTAAGCGACCACTGACAGTGCTGGAGCAGCGCTATCGAACGACATCAGGTATCTTCATTAAATAAGTAAAATTTTAGTAATGAGCTGAAATGTTGATTCTGATGATTAAAAAACTGATGAAGTAAAAAAGTAATGGAAACTATACAGATAGCGCAGCATGCCATATAAAATCAGAAGAGCAACCTGTAGATGTATAATTACGCTGCCGGCCGTGGTGGCCGAGCGATTCTAGGCGCTTCAGTCTGGAACCGCGCGACTGCCTCGGGCATGGATGCGTTTGATGTCCTTAGGTTAGTTGGGTTTAAGTAGTTCTAGGGGACTGATGACCTCAGATGTTAAGTCCCATAATGCTCAGAGCCATTTATAATAATGCACAGGTGTAGACAGTTAAGAGATAACAACAGTAATTTTGGATGATTTATTTTAATGATATCCAAATAAATAACTAACTATAAGGGACGATGTAAAGTTCCCGTTCGAAGGCCGTTCAGCCCAGAACAGGTAAGCCAATCAGGCAAAATCGGCCAAAGCATTGAGGCAATCATCCCACCAACGCACCACACTGAAGATACACGTTTGGTGGGACACAGTCTCTTGCAGCGTGAAGAAGAGGCCCGTGGAATACAACGATACGGCTGCCCAAATCATCATCGACCCCCCTCCATGTTTCACTCATGAAAAGCCAGAAGTTGGAAACAATGTAAAACAAAGCCCAGCCGACCAGATGACTTTCTTCCATTGCACCGTAGGCCAGGTTTTATGGCTTCGCCGCCACGTTTTCCTGTTACGAGCGTTTGCATCACTTATGAGTGGTTTTGGAATACCAGCTGGACATGCAATTCCTAGCTTAATGGAGCTGCCTTCGTGTTTTGGTACTGACAGGGTTCTAGAGAGCGACATACAGTTCTTTTATTTTTCGTCAAAGTCCTTTTTAGACCGTCCATCGCGATGACTCAACACACGATTTCGTCCGCCTTGTGACTTAGCGGACGATGTTTTCCCGCTCGCAACTACAAAGAACACTGTTCCGACCACGATCAACACTAGCAATGTATTGAGGACATTGCACGGGTGCCATTCGTGATCAAACAAAACAGTGGGAATCCTGGACAGCATCTGCATTTATATATATGACCATCGGTGACCACGCAGCTCGTTAGAACGAAATTGCAATGAAAGAATACCCTCAGCTGCATACAGGCGTTGATATAAGTCAACGGGGACAGTTGAAAATGTGTGCCCCGACCGGGACTTGAATCCGGTATCTGCTGCTTAAATGGCAGACGCCCTATCTTTTTTTTCGTTGTTGATCGTTGTGTTTGGTCGTTGCGAACGTCACATGACATCCGTTCAAGTTCGTTTGTTGATCCTTCCACTCAGTTTTTTTTTTTTTTTTTTTTTTTTTTACGTTGGCCAACCAGCTCTCTGACCGAACACGCTGAGCTACCGTGCCGTCTATCTGAGCCACCGAGGACACAGAGGATAGTGTGACTGCAGTGACATCTCTGGCACGCCTCCCGTGAGACCCACACTCACAACTTATTGTCCCACACTAGATTCATAGTGCCGCTGCCCATCATACTCATTACTCGCGGCCTTACTGCGAATTCCCATAAGAGTTCGGGCACTGTTTGTGCATGTGCACAGAAGAAGATGGTCAAATGGCCGGTGAGCCTTAACTAACTAATATATATATATATATATATATATATATATATATATATATATATATATATATATATATATATATATATATATATTTCTGTGCAGATGCACAAACAGTGCCCGAACTCTTACGGGAATCGGCAGTAAAGCTGCAAGTAATGAGTATAGTGGGCAGGGGCACTACGATTATAGTGCGGGACAGTAAGCTGCGAATGTGGGTCCCACGGGAAGCGTGAGAGAGATAAGTCCCTGCAGTCGCACTATCCTCTGTGTCCTCAGTGGCTCAGATGGATAGAGCGTCTGCCATGTAAGCAGGAGATTCCAGGTTCGAGCCTCGGTCCACATTTTTCTCAACCCCTGTACGTTTTTCGTAGTTTCCGTGAATCGAAGTGCTGGATGATTCCGCTGTGAAGCAGACGGCCAGCTGCCTTCCCTATCCGCCCTTGTGCTCCGCCTCTAATGAGCGCGTCATCTTCGGGACGCTAAATGCTAACCTTCGTTCGTTCCTTGCAATGTTAACAAACGTCAGTGTACAAGTTGTTTTGAGCCTCTCCTGCTTCAGCTCCACGCCTGAATGCCCACTCTCACTGCTGAGGCTGCCTCTACAAGAAACAAGCTCTGTCATCTCCGTAAAGTTCCCCTCCCCACCGCCTTTCCTAAACCAGTGACGGCGAGCTTAAGAAACCGAGTAGGCGAAATCACACCCAGAATGACGTAGTCAAAAACCTCGGGCGCTATTTCCATGTAACCTCAAGGGTCGCGCAACCAGTTAATGCAGCAGTCTGTGATTTACTGGGCATTTGTTTAATTCCCTTGTATCTTGGAAAATTCTAGTCAGGACTTCATTTCATCCTTTTAAAGTACGTAGTTCCTGACTAGCAGCTTTTCCGTCGTGTAATCTGTTCCTGGTTCTTAAAGCTGGACCGTCTCTGTTTTACCTTCAGCAATCTGACACGCAACAGTCATTTGATTAGCCGGCAGGACAGGGAAGCCTCTTAACAGGTAGACACTCAGCGTGGCAGTCGGCTGAGGTTGCCGTTATGTAATGGAGAAGGGGCTGACAGGGTTTTAGGTTTTGTGTCTTGACTGTCGCCTCTCTTGCAAGATTAGTCCAATACAGAACTGTTGCAGTTTTGCGGAATTGTCCTTGCAGACATCCTGTAAATATTTTTGCAAGCTCTTTTCCAGTAATTTTCTCCATATTAAACAATTTCCATTAAAGAGCCGTCATCATGTGTCTTTCCTAACTTCGCCATTATTTTCATTATCAATCGATGAAATGTGATGCTTAAACACCAGTTGCTGTTTTGTTTTGCTTTCTTCTCAATCGTTGCTTTCAAGTGCTTTTCGTATGTCTCCATTGTATCGTCTTACAATTTCTCAAATACGTTTACAGTTTTGTTTATTCCAGGATAGTTTACCATTTTTTATTATCCTTTGAAAAAGCACAGTCTACGTTGTTTGAGATGCTGTACGTATTCCGGAATTTCTTCTAGTATTCTAGAGTTTCCTCTAATATTCTTCCTTGTGACCATCGTCCAGAATTTATTGGCAATGAATTACTGATTAAAACTGAAAAAATTACATAGAATTAGAAATGAGCGTTTGGCGTCATTGGCCGGGAAGCCCATGCGGGGCAGGTCCGGCCGCCTGGGTGCAGGTCTTACTGCATTCGACGCCACATTGGGCGACCTGCGTGCCGGATGGGGATGAAATGATGATGAAGACAACACAACACCCAGTCCCTGAGCAAAGAAAATCCTCGACCCAGCCGGAAATCGAAACCGCGTCCGTAGGACGGCAATCCGTCACGCTGACCACTCAGCTATCGGGGCGGACGAAAAAATTACAAAAACGTATGAAATTAAGGAAATTAGAACCGAGTAAGTTGAAAGACCCAAAGGTCACTAAGTTTGCAAAGGGAGTGTTCGGCATCCATTGGATGAAACAGAGTAGAAGATGAATGATTGCTGTGAGAGACTGAAGACAGCAGGAGTCAAATCGTCAAAAGCACGAGGCCTGTTAGAAGTCGTTTGATAACATACGAGACGTTGAATTTAACTGATAAGATGTAAAAACGCCCCACGTGAAGCAGCAATACATATGTCAAAAACATGAGATTCATAGAAGTGGAAAATGACAAAGCAGAAATGGCTACACGAAAAATGCAAATATGACTTTGGCAAACACAGATATTACCTATAGCAAAAATAAAGAAAAGAGAAGCACCTGTACGAATTTCGAGAGCTCAGATAACAAACTAGTGCCACGCAAAGAAGAGAAGGCTGGAAGGAATTATATAGAACAATTATACAAAGCAAAGGAACTAAGCACAATATGAACAACATTTTTTTAAATTATTTTTCATTCCCCATTTCTAAAGGTAGAGTGGATCTTTCGTGTAATGACTCACGGTACAGTCAGACTTTTCAGCCAAATACCCAGCTAGTTGGTAGTGAAAAAGAGCCAGCCCCAGCTGGTAACACTGTATTCGGGACGGGTTTTCCAGTTCCGAAATTTCCCTTAGAACCGATGTAAATCTCCCAAAAATCTTGATTATGAGCGGAGAAATATTTTTAATTTGATCCAGTGATGATATGTCTTATTTCTTCATCTTCATCTTCTCTTCAGGTATTAGGCAGGAACTGCCTGTTACTGTACCCATCTGGGATGATATGTCCCAGACAAAAAAATATGATGCCTAGTGCGTACGAATGAGTATTTATCTGTGTGTGTACTGAGTAAAAATGACTTGCTCGACATATAAAGTGCACTTAGAGGAATGTGCACAATTATGGAATAGTTAGAGGAATTATGTGAAGATGTGATGGGAGATATGACACTACCAGAAAAATTTGACAGACCAATAAAAGATCTTAGTTGAAACAAGGCATCTGGAGAAGACGACATTCCCTCAGAGTTATTAAAGTGTTACGAATATCCATGTAGAAGATGCCATAACAACTATTCCACCTAATATGCAAGATGTATGAGATATGACTTCAGACTACAAGAGTTATACAATAACCCTAATTCCAAAGAACGTGTAACTATTACCGAACCTGTGACTATTACCGAAACATAAGTGTAATAAGTCATGGTTGCAAAATAATGACACGAATTATTTACAGTTTGAAAAACTTTGGAAGATCAGTTTGTATTCCCTAGGATGCCCACGTCATGTTATTCAATTTTTACGTTATACAAGTCGGCTTTACTCCGTGAGATTGTTTATGTTTCGTATGTGGCCGAGTTTTATGTGTGGCATTTTAGGATAAAGCCTTTAGCCTATTTTAGTTGAAATTTATCTCTTTCCTTCAGGCCTTTGTTTTGTGCATGGTATGTGGCCTTCAGCCGAGTTTTTAATTCTCTTAAATTAAAAATTCAAACTCCTTGTCTTGCCCTTAAGTCATAAGATTGTTATTCTTTAGCATGATGCCTTCAGCCAAGTTTCACACGAAATATTTTAAGATAAGGCCTTCAGCCTTTTCAAATTGAAAGCTCTTCTTCCTAGTCCTTAACCCTTTAAATTGTTTTGTTGATATGTGACCTTCAGCCGAGTTTCGGCCTATTTAGACTAAACATTGAAAATCGTTGTCTCGGCCTTAAGCCGTAACACTGTTCTTGATTAATGTGTGGCCTTCAGCCGAGTTCTATGGGAAAAATTTAAGCTAAGGCCTTCAGCCTATTTATATTGAAGATAAAAAAAATTTCTTTCTAAAGAAGTGAAACCTCCAGAAGAACTTCTGCACCTGAGTTCCTTGCTTAGGAATTGTGCCTTGGATTTTCGATGTGGCCTTCAGCCGTTCTAAATTAAATAAAAGGAGGTCCCTCGTTAAAACCTTGAGAGTTTTTGATTCTTTTTGTGTGATTGTGTGTTTTAACAAACAAAGTTTATATGTTGAGTGCAACTGACAGTAACTTATTTTGGCCCCTTTCCACAAATATAACCGCATCTGCTCTGTCCATCTATCCCAGGATTGTAAATAATGGAACGGGATTTGGCCGTGATTATGGTGGGGCTAGCATTAAGCAGTAGTATCAAGAGAGGAGGAAGTGAAATGAGAAATGTTCCGGGAGTATGTGATGGTTCCATTCAGGGGTAACATGGAGAATGTACACTTGTGTGTAAAACTTAACTACGAAAGTAACGGTCGCATGATGTGTCAGTGCTAAGTGACATACAATGATGAGGCTTGGACCAAAATTTAAAAAAAAAAAAAAAATCTGCTAGAGTATCATACAGAAGGTAACTGGAAAGAATACTCAATGACAGGAACAGAAATGACACTTTCCTTCAGAGACAACAACTACACTGAAGTCGCCACAATCCACGATTGTCCCTCAGAGCCGGCCGAAGTGGCCGTGTGGTTCTAGGCGCTAAGTCTGGAACCGAGCGACCGCTGCGGTCGCAGGTTCGAATCCTGCCTCGGGCATGGATGTGTGTGATGTCCTTAGCTTAGTTAGGTTTAATTAGTTCTAAGTTCTAGGCGACTGATGACCTCAGAAGTTAAGTCGCATAGTGCTCAGAGCCATTTGTCCCTCAGACTTTACAAACGGTAGTATAGGGTTCTTAATAGCGAATGTGATCACCCTAGACAGCAGTGCATGCTCTGCAACATGCTCCCATGTTGGTCACAAGATTGTTAAATTATGATGCGGCGTTCCATTCCTCCACCAGTGCAGTTGACAACCGCTTGTAATGGTACTTGAATTACGTAACCATTACGGCACCTCATCTAGACCTCTCGATACCAGCAATATTGTAGTGTGTTTCTGTAAAGTAGTTGACATATTTCTGAGACAACATTCAGATTTGATTTCATTAATGTAGAGGTACTTTGATACATCGATATGTTTATGTCGTAATGATATTATTCTTATGTGTGTTCTTTCTTTTGTCACTATGATCTTTGACATACTTGTAACTCTTGATTTTTTGGGCGCGTAAGCGATTATTAGTTGTTAGAGAGTCGGACCTCGAGAAGGTCAAGTCTTGGACGTCATGTTGGAAAGACGCATAACGTAGTCAGCTTATAAAATGTGAACTTTAACAGTGAGGAAGATGTTTTCAAGTATGTTTTGTATTGTGAAGTGATGTTTTGTGTGTTACGTGATATTGCAATAAAAAGGAAGTGTAACTTAAATTCGGAGTGCTGATTATTTTTTTTTACATCGCCATTGTGCTAACGTTTATAGGTTTAATCTTCAAGAATGGTTTGTGAAGCGCATCTACAAAACTTTTGAATATAGCAGAATAAAACCTAGGCCTCTTTGCATCCGAGCTTGCGGAATCATCATCACCTAGATTTTCGACGATTGAGCCATGATTTTACAACGAGACTAGCATGGGAAATACGAAAAGATGAGTGCCTAGTTTATTCATTATTACATGAAATGACTTTATTAACTGTGCTCTAATGACACCTGCCATATAATAGCTTTGTTGTTGTCCAAAAATTCTGTATTTAGCAGCGTGAGCAACACCACAATCATTATTAAGTTTTGACCTTTGTTGTGGTAGGGTTGTTAGACGCTGGATGGTTGTTTGTGCATTTGGACGTGCTGCAGAGTGCCTTCCCAACTCATCGCCGTAGTTGATCGGATTTAATTGTGGGGAATGGGCAGACATTCATCGAATACGCTCTCGTTCAAAGAACTCCTCCGTCTGCGCTATTCGATGTGGCAGCCCATTTTCATCTGTAAAAATGAATTCTGGGCCAAATTCATCCTAGAAAAAATGCACAGTGGGAAGGGGCATAATGTCACAATAATGTTGACTGGTGAGTTTACTGTTTTAAAAGATGTGGGGATCCATACACCCATGCGACATTATGCCACCCAACAAAACGACCAGTTCGCCAGTGTTGCCGGATGCATTACGTATTCCCACTGTTATGCGGCCGTTATCTCCAAACTGTCACACAACGTATACTACGAGGGTTATTCGGAAAGTAAGGAACGATCGGTTGCGAAATGGAAACCACAATGAAATTCCGATGAAGTTTTGCACCGGTGTGTTGGTCAGTGTCTCTAGTATGCCCGTCGGTCGCGTTACGTCGTTCTTTTTAGTTCTGAGCACACAGGGAACACATAAAGACACCTAGAACAATAGTGTCTCCCGCCAAGTACGAGGGCCTGGTGAGAAATTTCGCCTGAAGCCATGCAGCCATCATTACACAACTGTCGTGCGTTTTCTTCATCAAGACAATTCTCAGCCGCATTCTGCAGGGGCAATAAAGATGCTCCTGCGTCGTCTTCAATTGGAAATGTTCGATTACCCACAATACAGCTCGTAATTGTCGCCCTCTGAGTTTCATCTCTGCTCACATGAGCCGCTGACTATGAAGACAACATTTTGCCACAGACAAAGAGCTGTAGGCCAGTGTAGAGAATTGGTGGAAAGCACTGGCAGCTTCCTTCTATAACGAGGGTATTGGAAAGTTGGTACAACGCTACGACAGACGTCTAAGTCGGATCGGTGACTATGGAGATAAGCAGCTGCAAGTTGTAGCTAACTGCTGCAAATAAAACAGTTTTGATTTTCTCTGTTGTTTCCATTTTGCGACCTATCGTTCCTTACTTTCCTAATAGCCCTCGTATTATATAATATGCGCACCCGAGAAGTCAATGTAGGCCTTTATCAATTGATCATAACTGCAAACAATAATCAATACTGATAAAGATTTATCAGCTAGTTGCTCCTTCAGTTCCTTTCTTTGCCGACCGCGGTGGCCGGGCAGTTCTAGGCGCTTAAGCCCGGAACCACGCGACTGCTACGGTCGCAGGTTCGAATCCTGCCTCGGGCATGGATGTGTGTGGTGTCCTTAGGTTAGTTGGGTTTAAGTAGTTCTAAGTTCTAGGGGACTGATGACCTCAGATGTCCCATAGTGCTCAGAACTATTTGAACTATTTTTTTGTTCCTTTGTTTATATTGCGGAAATGGGGAACTCGTTATTTTCTGTAGCTTTGGAGCTTTTCTTAGCTGGCTCACGCAGCATCGAAGCTGAAAGTGGCGCTCACAAGCAGGCAGAAGTCAGAGAATTTACATCCCATCTCAGCACAGCAGACGCTTCTGGGATGGCCTGTAGAAACTCTTTTGTAAGATGAAATGTAAAGCAAGGTGTAACTGCCAGGCGCTCAGTCCGGAACCGCGCGACTGCTACGGTCGCAGGTTCGAATCCTGCCTCCGGCATGGATGTGTGTGATGTTCTTAGGTTAGTTAGGTTTAAGTAGTTCTAAGTTCTAGGGGATTGATGACCACAGATGTTAAGTCCCATAGTGCTCAGAGCCATTTGAACCATTTTGTAACTGCCAGAAGTTGGAAACTGTGTCAAACAAGACTCATCCAACCAAATGACATTGTTCCATTTCTCCATAGTCCACGTTTTCCTGTTATGGGCATTTGCATCACTGATGTGTAATTCTGGAATTGCAGTTCGCCCTGTAATTCCCAGCCTGTGGAGCTCCCTCCATGTTGTTTTGATGCCGACAGGGTTCGTGAGTGTGACATTCAGTTCTGTAGTGACGTTGGCAGCTGGCATCCCCCTATTTCTCATCACAGTCCTCTTCAATGGCTGTCTGCCATGATCTTTCAACACATACCTTTTTCCACACGGTGCATTAGCAGATGGTGGTTTCGTTTTCCCTGAAACTGTATGTAATCTTCGATCATGTGCCCATTGTAATATCAAATATTTTGCCTACTTTGGTTATGAAAGCACCTACCATACGAACACCAACAATTTGACAAGTTAAAATTCAATTAACAGCAACATAATGTACTCACAACTACATAGAACACTGTTCCGACTATGACTGCCACTTACATCATGTTGAGGGCAGTTCACGGGCGCTATTCATGGTCAAATACAAGAGAGCCATCTCCATGCTTGATTAGCTTTTGTAGTTATGTTGCAGTACTCATTTCTCACATGTTTCCATATTTTTGCCCACCTCTTGCATGTCAGTAGTAGAGAGGCACATTAGTGCTTGGTGGCAGATGTACAGGCTTTTAAGGGACTGACTAATATTTTGCGCAGTGAGGTTGTGGTTGGAGGAATATGTGACATGGGAAGTATTTTGTATCTGAAAATCTTGGTTGGAATTAAGCTCCACTTCCTCTGTTGTGATACCAGGACCAAATCCTTTGAGTCGGATTGCGCCAAAATATTGTGGAAACGGGAGGCTGAGATGGAGGAATCACCAGTGGTGGATCGACAAGTTTTAACAATTACTGATTAATTTTCACATTGTGTATGTATGAACACCACACCAAATCAGTGAGAAGAAACAATAGGTCAGACGATGGTTAATCACTGGATCTTGAAGGGGCACAGGAAACCATCACAAACGATCGGGGTACTAATTTTATTTCTGAGCTGATGAAACAGTTACGTCGACTCTTATGAAGTCAGGAGTTGTCGACAAGTGTACTGCATCCGCAAGCTGATGGAGGAAAGTAGGATGAACTGTTAAGGTGGTACGTGAATAGTGCAGCTTACAAGTCAAAGGCGCATCAGTTCGCAAGGTTCTTTTCCTATGAATTTTTCTGTGGGTAGAAGATACTTGCCGTTTCGAATTATGCAAACCACTCCATTTGGAGGACTGTAAACCATCTGTAATTTTGCGAAATAATTGAGGCGCGTATGGCATATGTACAGAAGGCAGCACAGAAAGACAAGTTCAAGCTGCCTAAGTTCCAGCTCATTCATTCGTTGATCCTGACCATCTCCAACATTCTGAAAGGTAAAACAAAGTAGTTCGTTTCAAAATACTTGGGACCCTACCAGGTGATCGAAATGACGTTCCTGTCAATGTAGTGTAAAACTACAGATCCTAATTTGTTCCACTGTGGTACGTGCGGAGGGGAATTGTTCCTTCAAGGGATCCCTTAAATTCTGTCTCAGTTGCTGGCTGCTTCTTCGAAATGGGTAAGAAAGTGGTAGGGAAGAGACGTAAGGCCCAGTGGAATGAGCTAACTGCCCTGCAGTTATGACTACCTGTAAGCCATAAAGTCATGTGGTCTATTATACTCTTCCCCTCCTACGCAAATTACAGGACACCCCCAAATCCGAATCAAACTTTTTCAATCACCAGGAACCACATCGTTGAACACCGTGTATTCTTCCTTTTACCTACTTGACCTTACTTGACTAACTGAACGCAATCTTGGTCTCGACACGTCTCGCCTCCCTGGACCAAGTTAGCTGCTCATAATGGTCAAATTCCAATGGAACAACTGTTGTAATGGCAGCACCATAGAAAAAAGAAAACAGCATGAACTCATTACGTTCGGAACTTTCACGTCAGCTGCACCCTCAGTCTCGGTTACAGTTGGCATCGTCTACCTCCAGCACAGTGTTGCCCAGCTGCTGACCTCACTGTCCCCGCAGCTGTAGGCCTATACTAACAATCTCAGCACACACGAAGAAGGAGCAAAACCATTAGAAAGCTACAAGTGTGTTTCTATTATGTGAGTCAAAGACTCAATGAAAATGTGTCTTGTATTAACTGTGCGAAAAACAGATTATTGCAATTTCAGCCACAGCAAGGTATTTGGAGGAATGAAGTTTCCAAAGAGAGGCAGCATGTATGTAGTGGCTACTTGCCTAACATTTGTTTACCACAAACTATATCGTCACACTAGTACAAACACTCGGTCGATGACCAATGGCGCTACCGAAACCTGGGACCATTCAGTGACATTGCAGGAAGTAGGGTATGTGACGCCTGAGGCGTCTGCTCACCAACAAACTGGCCACGGTACGTATAATTAATGGCCATCCAGTTGGGAGTGAGATCAGATCGGCGACTGCTGTAGAGTGAGCTACTTCCATGGAGCTATCATCTGCCATCTGCTGGAGGAGTTGTCTCTGCGTACCATCCTACAAGACTGCCTGAAGGTCTGACCACAGCACCGACGGGTCAAGGGTCGGAATGACGTTCTCCTAGTTGCTGGTCCGCTAGGTACCTGCCGACAACAGAAGCCCGAAGCCAGATACAAGGCGGGGTTCGTTCCCACATGCCTCCACTTCCGATGCACGCCACAGCAGGCCGTCAGCATGCCTTGCTAACAGTGAAGACGGTTCAGCCCGCTGCGCCACCATCTGACGCAACCCCCCACCCACTCAGGAATCCTTGTCGCGCTAGGTCTCCACATTACTGTGCTACACTAGGTGTAGCACCTGCATTGTGCACCATGGGTTTGCAACGCGTCTCTCATCTATGGACGGTGGCATGACTCTTCTGTAGTAAACTGTTCTAAATAAATCCCCTATTTCCAAATTGAACGTGGCCGGAACTGCCTTGTCTACCCATCAGAGAATCTGAACCCTTTCTTTTTCAAGGAATTCGAGAGAAGATGAGTGGGTAGCTTTGAGAGATGAAGTAGTCGAGACAATAGAGGATTAAACGGGTAGAAAGGCAAGGCCCAGTAGAAATACTTGGATAACTCATGAGATATTGAATCTTATTGACAAAAGGAGAAAATACATAAATGCAGTAAACAGAACAAGAAAAAAGGAAAACAGACATAAAATTAATTTGTGGTGGTAAGTTCTATGGGGCCAAACTGCTGAGGTCATCGGTCCCTAGGCTTACACACTACTTAATCTAACTTTAACTTACGCTAAGGGCAACACACACACACGCGCGCGCGGGCGCGCACACACACACGCACGCACGAACATGCCCGAGGGAGGACTCGAACCTCCGACGGGGGGAGCTCCGCGAACCGTGGCGACACCCGATAGACCGCGTGGCTACCTCGTGTGTAACAGTCATAAAATATGAGATTGATATAAAGTGCAAAATGCCAAAACAGGAATGACTAAAGGAGAAATACAAACCTGCAGAAGCATGTATGATTAAAAGATAACAAAAACTGGGGAAAATAGATTCCATCTACAGGAAAATTGAAAAGATGTCTGGAGAAAAAAGAAGCATCTTAACGAATTTTAAGAGCTGAGATGGCAAGCTAGTACTAAGCAAGGAATGGAAGACTGAAAGGCAGAAGGGCTATAGTCGAGAAGCCAATATAAAGACAATATTATAAAAAGGGAAGAGGATGTAGATGAAAATGAGAGGATAGCTATGATCGTGTGAGAAGAATTTGACAAAACTTTGAAGAGAGCTAAGTTGAAACAAGTCACCTGGAGAACACGGCATTCGCTTAGAATTGTTGAAAACCTTGGGAAAGCTGCCATGACAAATCTGTTCAACCTGGTGTGCAAGGCATGCTCTCAGACTTGAAGAAGAATGTAATAATTCCAGTTACAAAGAAGGCAGGAGATGACAGGTGCGAATTTATTTAGTAAGTATTTGACTACAAAATACAGACACACATTTCATACAGAATAATGAGAACTTGGAGAAGATCAGTTTGTGTTCTGGATAAATGAAGCAACTTCTGAGGCAATACAGACCTTACGAGTTAGCTTACAAGATGGGTTCAAGAAAGGCAAACCTATTTTGTAGATTTAGAGAAAGCTTTCCACAATGTTGAATGGAATACACTCTTTGACATTCTGAAAGAGCAGGGGTAAAATACAGGGACCTAGGTGTTATTTACAACTTCTATGGAAACCATGCCACAGTTACAAAGCCACTCATCCACAGGCTAAACAGTCTGCCAATCGCATTTTCCTCCTCCTGATGAATGGGTCTGCCCCAACACATTCACCTTTGTGTGGGCGATTTTATAGCGGTCAGTTCTGTGATTTGGCTGTATCAGCTCCATCAGCAAACTGTTGCCTGTTAGTCCTGACAGCTACCTGTCTCTCCACACTCAATCCTTTTCCCTCCTGTTTTGGCATAGTGGAAGCTATCATGCGACTGGGCACAGATAGGGGCTGCCATGCAGTTGCAGTGTGCTACACGCATATAGATGAATTGGTGACCTGCTCAGTAAGACCTGGTGTGGGGGGGGGGGGGGGGGGAGGATTGGCGTACTGGTCAGCCTATGAATGGCTAGCTTAAAGGCCACTAAACGCAGGCAGACCAGCCAGCCGAACTCCCCTGCTGAGCAGGTCTGCCATGACCTGTTCACCTCTGTGTAGGCGATTATATAGTGGTCGGGTCCATTGTCTGGGTGTAATGCTTTGCTGCTTTCCTCTACCTGCTTACCCTGACTGCTGCCTACCATCCCACACTCCATCAGTGCAAGAAGGTATGGTCTGCCACGCAGTTGTAGTTTGTCCACACCCAGATGGATCAGCGACCCACTCACGGGAGGGGGGGGGGGGGGGAGGAGAATAAATTGACCAGTTACACTACTAGAATCGGTGGCTTAAGAGTTAAAGGACGTCAAAGAGAAGCGGTAGTTGAGAAGGGAGTGGAACAGATTTGTAGCTTAACCTCAGTGTTAAACAGTCTGTACATTGAGCAGAAGTAAAGGAAACCAAGGAGAAATTTATAACGGATATCAAAGTTCAGGAAGGTAGCCAATGAGCTAATTCTGTTAGATACATCAATGGCATGAATGATAAGTTGAACAGGATGTATAGCGTCCCGAAAAGAAATCATGAGATGAAAAACAACAAAAGTAAAACAAGGACGATAGGATCTAGTCGAATTAAACCAGGTGATACTGAGAAAATTAGATTAGGAAATCAGAATCTGAAAGTAGTAGATTTCCAGAAGGCTTTTGACACTGTTCCTCACAAACGTCTTCTAACCAAATTGCGTGCCTATGGAATATCACCTCAGTTGTGCCGCTGAATTCGTGATTTCCCTTAAGAAAGGTCACAGTTCGTAATAAAAGAGATGTAATCTCTGGCGTTCCCCAAGGAAGTATTATAGGCTCTCTGTTGTCCTCATTTATATTAACGATATAGGAGACAATCTTAGTAGCCTTCTTAGATTGTTTGCAAATTATGCTGTCTTTTACCATCTTGTAAAGTCATCAGATGACGAAAACGAATTGGAAAACGATTTAGATAAGATATCTGCATGGTGCGAAAAGTGAAAATTGACCCTGAATAAAGAAAAGTGTGAAGTTATTCACATGAGTACTAAAAGAAATGCACTAAATTTCGATTACGCGATAAGTCACACAAATCTGAAGGCTGTAAATTCAACTAAATACTTAGGGATTACAATTACAAATAACCTAAATTGGAATGATCACATAGATAATGCTGTGGGTAGAGCAAACCAAAGACTGCGATTCATTTGCACAACACTTAGAAGGTGCAACAGTTCTACTACTTACACTACACACTCTCTCTCTCTTCTCAGCGATCACAGGCCCTGTAGACCATGCGCTGCATCAACGATCTACTTCCATCGTCTATCTCACGCAGCCTCTGTCCACCCTGCGGAAATTCCTAATGCTGCGATGTCCTTCTCTATGTCATCTTTCCACCTTGTACGAGGTCGGCCCAATGGTCTTGTTGCCTGGAGAGTTCCTTCAAATGCTTTCTTGGTGATTCTGTTGTTTTCCATTCTGGCCACATGTCCAGCCCATTGCAGTCTCCTACTTTTTAATTTCTGGATGATAGTGGGTTGCTTCATTAACTGATAAATTTCATTGTTCTTTCGAATTCTCCATACGCCATTCTCCAACACAGGTCCCCAGATTTTTCTCATTACATTTCTTTCAAAAACATTCAGTTTTTCTCTTTCATTCTTTGTAAGCGTCCAGCTTTCTGAACCGTACAGTACTATGGGGCAGATATCTTCATCTTTGTGGTGATTGACAAAGCTTTACTTTTGAGAGGGCTGATTAGTGAGTACAGACTTCTTGACCCTGAGGCTATTCTTTCATTTATATCCATTGTTATGATATTTTTACTGTTAAAACGTGTTCCAAGGTATTTAAACTGGAGAACTTTTCTCAATTTAGAACTTACACTACACTTGTCCGTCCTATTCTGGGGTATTGCTATGCGGTGTGGGATCAGTATCAGGTGGGATTGACGGATGATATCGAAAAAGTTCAAAGAAGGGCGGCTCGTTTTATATCATCGCGAAGCAGGGGAGATAGTGCCATAGACATGATACGTGAATTGGAGTAGCAATCATTAAAACAAAGGTGTTTTTCGTTGCGACAGGATCTTCTCATGAAATTTCAATCACCAGTTTTCTCCTCCGATTGCGAAAACATTATGTTGGCACCCACCTACATAGGGAGAAATGATCATCACGATAAAATAAGAGAAGAGAAATCAGGGCTCGCACAGAAAAATTTAAGTGCCCGTTTTTCCCGCGTGCCGTTCGAGAGTGGAACGGTAAAGAGACAGCTTGAAGGTGGTTCATTGAACCCTCTGCCAGGCACTTTATTGTGAATAGCAGAGTAATAACGTAGAGGTAGGTATAAAATGGATAATATGTATTAAAATTAATGTGTGAGACGGAGAAGTACTTGAACTGCAGCGATCAGTTGATAATGGAATATGACACAGGGGCGAAGATTCATTTCTCGTTCTTCCGTGGTTTCTACTTGAGTACACAGGTGCGCCATTTCCAGCTGCGGGAAAAGTACTAGTTGGTGAATATACGTCAGCGTCAGGTGCGAAACCAAGGCTACAAAATAACTGCATACTGAGGATGCAGTGCGCCGTGCGTGTTAGCAGTCTGTAGTTGATTTGAACAGGTGTCTTTTATTTGGGCCGAGGGGAGGGGAAGAGGAAAATATTCGTCAGGAGGAAGTGAATGATTAAAACACCATACGGTGTTTTTGACTATCTGTTTGTTGTGATTATCGTTACAGCTGTTACGCTTCTTACACCAGTTGTTCTCAGTACTGCACTAGAGGTTATTATTAATACTCCAGTTCTCATAAATTGTGAAATGTCTTCTTAAAAAGGGTAGAGAAATTAGGAAATTTGAAGATTCGGAAGGAAAGCGAAAATGGGCTCTGAAATTCCATTAGTTTTTGGAAACGAGGTTGGACCGTCGCTGCCGTAGCCGAGGTCGCTAAAGCACGCCTGAGTGCTGACGCTCCAGTTGGAGGTAAGCCGGTTCGAATCCTACAGGTGGAAGAAATATGTCACCACCTGCATTTGGCCGGCAAGGGAAGGGTGGGAGGTGATCTGTGGCTCCTAATCACACGTCTTTGCGCCCATGACCTCGATTAAATTCCAAACATCACCACAGCGACTCACGACGGGAGGAACATATTACGCTGTTTATGGCGATGCGTTGAGTCCGACGGCCCTTGGTGCTATTCGAGAGGTGTAGGCCATGTGCCGGCAGCGGGTTTCATCCACTTTCTTCTCTTATCGTCAAACAACACAACCACGACTCCAAACGACCATTACCGTCATCTTTACTCAACAGGCACATACAAATTCTCACTCTTAGAGAAGGAAAAGTGCCAGGGGGGAAGAAAATAAAAAAAGTAAAAACGACCTTCTATCTACACCGCTAAACATACAAGGGAGTGTGCGCTGATATGAAACTTTCTAGCAGATTAACTCTGTGTGCCAGAATGGGACTCGAACCTGCGACCTTTGCCTTTTACGGGACAGTTCTCTACCAGCTGAGATATCCAAGCACGACTCACGCCCGCTCCTCACACCCTTACTTCTCCCACTACCTCATCTGTGTGGTAGAAGTAAAGCTATGAGGAGGGGTCGTGAGTTGTGGTTGGCCCGCTAAAGGCAAAGGTCTTAGATTCGAGAACCGGTCCCGCACACAGTTTTAATCTACCAGGAAGTTTCAGTCCACGTATTGTCAGAGCTGATTGAAATTGAAGCTGTTTACTTATTTATTTTATTTGCCACGCCATTTCGTTTGTGTCAAAGTTGACTTATCGTTATTTCAAGTAACATACACGTAGATTAAATATAGAGATCAAATAGAACGAGCATTGACATCAACTGTATGGAAGGCAAATAGCGACTGCGCTTTATCTGAGAATTTTGGGAAAATTTGTGCAGCTACAAAGGAAAGCACATACAAAATACTTTTACAACCCCTTCTTGAATACTGCTCGAGTGTCTGGAATCCTCACTATTTCGGATTTAGCCGTTCGGAGGCGTTATGCTAGATGTGTTGTCGATTGGTTCGAACAAAGCCATCGTGTTACGTACGCTTCAGTGGTAATCATAGGAGAGACGAAGGCAATATTTGGCGTAACACACTTGGAAAAGCTTTGTGAAGCAGCGTTTGTGACTCACTGCAGAAGGATGCTGCAGCTTCCAACGTTATCTCACATAAGGACCGTATGGACAAAATGAGGGAGACAAGCGCTTGCACAGAGGCATCTGGTTCTTCCCTAGATCAAAGTGCTGCGAGTCGTACAACAAAAGAAAAAAACCATCAATGGTACAGAATAGCCTCCGCCATGCACTCACTGTACAGTGGCTTAAGGCGTTATGTATGTAGATGAGCATGCGCTACAGATAGAACAAGAAGAAGAAGTGTTTGTTTTCTGCAACGGAGGTGTCTTCCACACAGAGAGCTGTCATGGAGTTCTCTTTTGACGAAAAGCAGTGGTGGCTGCTTTGTAAGAGCACGAGAGCGCTTGAACGCTCTAACTTTTGATCCTTGCCGACTTACTGATTATTTCTCCGAATTAAATATGACACTGACACGATAATCTGAAATACACGGCATTAATCTACCGCTCCATGTATTATTACTCCTCTAGACTCCGTGAAACCTGTCATCGTGGTCGCGAGTACATCTTCAGTTGTGCACTTTTTAAGGAGCTTCTGCACATGCATAACTCGGCGTGACGTCATTGCCTTATGTGTCAGATATACGGATTTGCTAAACAATGTGCACAGCTGGTCCTCACCACTCAACTACAAGTTTACATCAGTGTCACCTGGTGACAGCAGACTGCAGCAGACTTTTATCCCGTTCGCTTGGCATAAATCCCGCTAGACAGTAGCATACTCCTCGAATATGCCAATTCACTCACTATATAGTAAAATTAGATCAGGCGTCAGTGCATGTTGTAGTTATACTGATAGAAAAATGTATTTTGTGGGCTTCTGAATGAGCTATAGTATACGAACTTTCGGATTTTATTATACAGAAATCCATTTGAGGTGCTGAGAACCACAAGTGCCTGAAGCACAACATCATTTATTCGTACTTCTGGGATCCGTTGATCTTATGGTAGGCCGGCCGCTGTGGTCGAGCGGTTCTAGGCGCTTCAGTCCGAAACCACGAGGCTGCTACGGTCGCAAGTTCGAATCCTGCCTCGGGTATGGATATGTGTGATGTCCTTCGGTTAGTTAGGTTTACGTAGTTTTAAGTCTAGGGGACTGATGACCTCAGATGTTAAGTCCCATAGTGCTTAGAGCCATTTTTTGATCTTATGGTGGGTCAGCTTTATATGGTCTGTAGGTCACACTGTATGTATGAACTTTCAAGAATACCTGTCTCACTGATTTCTCTGATAGTAGCTTAAATATGGAATCGACGACGGTGTGCTATTGGCCCTTATTGTTCTGAGCGCCTAACTTTGTATAGCAGTCAAGTGACCTTGTTGGTAAACTCTACTAAGTGAATTTAATCACTTGCACAAACGGCGGTTTGCGTTTGGAAGTGGCTGTTTACTGTGCGGGACTCGGCTTTCGCTTGCAGTGTCAACTTAAACTCTGTTGAATCTATTTTAAATGGTAACAGAAAAGTAAATAACCAGGTAAAGCTAGCCGCAAAGGAACTAAGGGCCATCAGAACAGAGGCGTTGATTGAGAAAGTGACGATATCAAATCAGCGTGACTACAAACGAACATTTGTCAAAGAAGTGTACAATATGTGAGTTGTTGTGTGGGTGCAATGTACGAATGTCTGATTTTCAGTACACAAGTTAATTTGTAGACTAGTGCGTGTGATAGAGATCTTGTACACTTGTCCGAAAAAATAAAAAAAGCACGAAAACTCCCACTTACACAAAAAGTGAAATGGAGAGTAGCGAAAGCTTACGCATTATTTTATTCTTGCTGTAGAGTATACCTTATTATGTACGAAACAACAAAATTCCACAAAAGTAGTTCTTTATTGCCGCGCGGGATTAGCCGAGCAGTCTAGGCGCTGCAGTCATGGGCAGTGCAGCTGGTTCCGGCGGAGGTTCGAGTTCTCCCTCGGGCAGGGGTGTGTGTGTTTGTCCTTAGGATAATTTAGGTTAAGTAGTGTGTAAGCTTAGGAACTGATGACCTTAGCAGTTAAGTCCCATTAGATTTCACACACATTTGAACATAATTCTTTCTTCTGACAGACAAATTATGCATATTATTGTTGTTTGATATTATTAATATTCATAGACGCTTGCAGAATGTCTGTGGAGATCTGCCGGTGAACAAAAGCACGGTGAATCGTTGAGCGATGCGTGTATCACCATCGCAGCGAGGTCGCACAAACCTATCCGGTCTCCCATGTACCAGCCGACAACACACAGCTGCGACTCCACCAATGTCGGAACGTGCGGACACTCTCATTCGAGGTGACTGACGGATAACAATCAAAGACGTTGATGCTTCAAGACAACACGAGGCCTCACACACGTATGAACATCCAAAAGGAGCTCAGGAAACTTAATTGGGCTTTTCTTTCTCAACAATCCTACAGCACGGATCTCGCACCTTATGACTTCCATCTGCTTGTCCCAATGAAGGAAACAATTTGCGGGAAGCAGTACGTGGATGATGGGGAGGTTATCGACGCAGCAAGACATTTGCACTGACGTCGACACGTAGAGTGCTACCATGCGAGCATGGTAAGATGGCGTGAGGCGGTTACATTGAACGGGGATTATGTTGAAAACCACGGTTTTGTAGCCAAAAGAGTGGAGAATAACATGGTGTACTGGAATGCTAAATAAAACCAATTCACTTTCAGAAAAAGATGTGTTGCATTACTTATTGAATGCCCCTCGTATATTTATATACTGGAGTACACAGTGCAGTTACTACAGTACTACGAAGAAACTATCAACACGGTATTTATTCGTCAGAGAGCGGAGATGAGGTGGTGTTAAATTTCTGTAATATTTGCTTTTGCTGAGTTCAGTGGTGGTGGTGTAAGGCCATTCGAATATTTGCCCCGTGTATTTTCATACATGTGCCATTGTCTTCAAACATAACGGTTGGGTTTCTGAGCTGTTTTATTTTTTAAATATTTTTCATCCAAGGACTGTAATTGATCTGATTCTTTAGTCCACAAACAAGTGGCTTCTCCGACCATCCTTACCCGTATTTGGGTGAAGCAGAGTTTTTCTCCTTGTCTGGCCATGCGGATTCACATTTTCCCATGGCTTTACTAAGTCGATCAAAGCGAATGCCAGGATGGTTCCTTTGTAAAAGACACAACCAGTTTCCTTCCCTGACCTTGTTTTATCGTGCTACATCTCGAACGACCTCTACGTCGACAGTACATTAACCGCTGAATTTACCTTCCTCCCTTCTCCAACCTGTTGGCTCAACAAAATGGCAGTCGCTCAGCACTTTCACACTTAGAATGCTATGTAAAATATCCTGTGAATCACACTCCATAGCACTGTGATCAGTCTGAGGATACTTTGAGCTCTTATTTATTCCTATTCCGCAATTACTCACAGATTACAACAAGATTATTTGAGTTAAGTTTGTTACACGGATGAATCGACTAAGATTTTGCGGTTCTGAAACTATATTATCCAGAATCTGCTCTTTTTGGCTTTTAATTATTACTACCTGCCAGTCGTTTCAGTCTTTATACACAGTGTAACGAATGGTACAGGGAAAGTTCAAAGGATTGTAGAAACTGTCTTCAGGACAAACTGAGCACAGGACTATGCCAGGTAAATAAATGTAAATGTCGTGTGATTAGGGCCTCCCGTCGGGTAGACTGTTCGCCGGGTGCAAGTCTTTCGATTGGACGCCACTTCGGCGACTTGCGTGTCGATGGGGATGAAATGATGATGATTAGGACAACACAACACCCAGTCCCTGAGCGGAGAAAATCTCCGACCCAGCCGAAAATCAAACGCGGGCCCTTAGGACTGACATTCTGTCGCACTGACCACTCAGCTTCCGGAGACGGACTATGCCAGGTAATGATCGAAATCTTTGTCTGAGCCGTGCTGCACAGCGCATTGTACAATACCTGATACAAAAAGGTACTCTATTGGTAAATAAAATTTTTACACCACGAAGATGACGTGCTACAGAAGCGAAATTTAACCGACGGGAAGAAGATGCTGTGATATGCAAATGATTAGCTTTTCAGAGCATTCACACAAGGTTGGCGCCGGTGGCGACACCTACAACGCGCTGACATGAGGAAAGTTTCCAACCGATTTCTCATACACAAACAGCAGTTGACCGGCGTTGCCTGGTGAAACGTTGTTGTGATGCCTCGTGTAAGGAGGAGAAATGCGTACCATCACGTTTCCGCTTTTGATAAAGGTCGGATTGTAGCCTATCGCGATTGCGGTTTATCGTATCGCGACATTGCTGCTCGCGTTGGTCGAGACCCAATGACTATTAGCAGAATATGGAATCGCTGGGATCAGGAGGGTAATACGGAACGCCGTGCTGGATCCCAACGGCCTCGTATCACTAGCAGTCGAGATGACGGGCATCTTACCCGCGTGGCAAACAATCTAAACAAGAACCCTAAAAAGTTTTGGTCATATGTAAAATCGGTAAGCGGATCTAAATCCCCTATTCAGTCACTCGTTGACCACGATGGCACCGAAACAGAGGACGACCGAAGAAAGGCAGAAATACTGAATTCAGTGTTCCGAAACTGTTTCACTGCGGAAAATCGTAACACGGTCCCTGACTTCAGCCGTCGCACGGACGCCAAAATGGAAAATATTGAAATAAACGATATCGGAATTGAAAAACAACTGCTATCACTTAGTAGCGGAAAAGCATCCGGACCAGACAAGATACCCTTAAGATTCTACAGTGATTATGCTAAAGAACTTGCCCCCTTTCTATCAGCAATTTATCGTAGATCGCTGGAAGAACGTAAAGTACCTAGCGACTGGAAGAAAGCGCAGGTCGTTCCCATTTTCAAGAAGGGTCATAAATCAGATGCGAATAATTACAGGCCTATTTCGCTTACGTCAATCTGTTGTAGAATAATGGAACATGTTTTGTGTTCTCGTATTATGACGTTCTTAGATAATACAAATCTCCTTCATCATAACCAACATGGATTCCGCAAACAGAGATCATGTGAAACTCAGCTCGCCCTATTTGCCCAAGAAATTCACAGTGCCGTAGACACTGGCGAGCAGATTGATGCCGTATTCCTGGACTTCAGGAAGGCATTTGATACGGTTCCGCACTTACGTTTAGTGAAAAAAATACGAGCTTACGGAATATCGGACCAGGTTTGTGATTGGATTCAGGATTTCCTAGAAGAAAGAACAGAACATGTCATTCTTAACGGTTCAAAATCTGCAGATGTAGAGGTAATTTCGGGAGTACCGCAAGGAAGCGTGATAGGACCTTTATTGTTTACAATATACATAAATGACTTAGTTGACAACATCGGTAGCTCCGTGAGGCTATTTGCAGATGACACGGTTGTCTACAAGAAAGTAGCAACATCAGAAGACTCGTACGTACTCCAGGAAGACCTGCAGAGGATTAATGCATGGTGCGACAGCTGGCAGCTTTCCCTAAACGTAGATAAATGTAATATAATGCGCATACATAGGGGCAGAAATCCATTCCAGTACGATTATGCCATAGGTGGTAAATCATTGGAAGCGGTAACGACCGTAAAATACTTAGGAGTTACTATCCGGAGCGATCTGAAGTGGAATGATCACATAAAACAAATAGTGGGAAAAGCAGGCGCCAGGTTGAGATTCATAGGAAGAATTCTAAGAAAATGTGACTCATCGACGAAAGAAGTAGCTTACAAAACGCTTGTTCGTCCGATTCTTGAGTATTGCTCATCAGTATGGGACCCTTACCAGGTTGGATTAATAGAAGAGATAGACATGATCCAGCGAAAAGCAGCGCGATTCGTCATGGGGACATTTAGTCAGCGCGAGAGCGTTACGGAGATGCTGAACAAGCTCCAGTGGCGGACACTTCAAGAAAGGCGTTACGCAATACGGAGAGGTTTATTATCGAAATTACGAGAGAGCACATTCCGGGAAGAGATGGGCAACATATTACTACCGCCCACATATATCTCGCGTAATGATCACAACGAAAAGATCCGAGAAATTAGAGCAAATACGGAGACTTACAAGCAGTCGTTCTTCCCACGCACAATTCGTGAATGGAACAGGGAAGGGGGGATCAGATAGTGGTACAATAAGTACCCTCCGCCACACACCGTAAGGTGGCTCGCGGAGTATAGATGTAGATGTAGATGTAGATGGCTGTAACGGATCGTGTAGCCACGTCTCGATCCCTGAGTCAACAGATAGGGACGTTTGCAAGACAACAACCATCTGCACGAACAGTTCGACGACGTTTGCAGCAGCATGGACTATCAGCTCGGAGACCGTAGCTGCGGTTACCGTTGACGCTGCATCACAGACAGGAGCGCCTGCGATGGTGTACTCAGCGACGAACCTGGGTGCACGAATGGCAAAACGTCATTTTTTCGGATGAATCCAGGTTCTGTTTACAGCATCATGATGGCTCGTCACAATATGCCAGTCACTACTCTTAGTTGAACTGTGGTATCGTGTTGAAGATGCATGGGCAACTGTACCCGTACACGCCATCCAAGCTCTGCTTGACTCAATGCCCAGGCGTATCAAGGCCGTTATTACGGCCAGAGGTGGTTGTGCTGGATATTGATTTCTCAGGGTCTATGCATCCAAATTGAGTGAAAATGTAATCACATGTCAGTTCTAGTATAATATATTTGTCCAATGAATACCCGTTTATCATCTGCATTTCTTCTTGGTGTAGCAATTTTAATGGTCAGCAGTATACATTACCCAGAAGTGGAAGAAGAAACAAAATAAGACCTAACAGGTTGAGATGGTATATGATGTTATTTAGTTATTTAAGAGATTACAATATCAAATCAAGTCTGCAAAGAATTTGGCGGTATGGGCCCAGTTACCAGTATGACACTACAACCGTCTCACATGGATCAAAGCAGTAATTTAGTTGGGAAGTGTGTCAAACAGCCGTTGTATCCTCCCCTGAGGCAAGTTGGCCGACAAGTGTTGCAACTGCTCCTCGACAACCTGGATACTGGCGCTGGGATTGGACTGATATACGGAGATTAGAACTGCCCGTAAAATTACGAACCAAATGATTTAGGCCATGGTTGCTCAGATTATTAAAGTAATTGATCGACAAATGACATTAAACCAATTTCCCCAGCAATCGAAGACCACCGTCGGTCAGACCAAACATTGGGGGCTGAGTAATTTTCTCGACCTGCAGCAAAAGATTGTTCATGTCAGATTGTCGATTTATATTACGAGTGGAGTAACAGCCTACCGCGCATTTCTTCTGTTTATGATAAATATATTCCAATATCTGTCTTCTGGTCTTTAGTATTACCCTGTTGCCTCACATAAAAAGTTCTGTTTAACTACGAGAAGCAGCTGCTAGGCGAAACGACGTCCTGTGGTACAACGTCGATAAAGCAGCAGATTAGCAGTTGAGGCCAAGTGTTCCAGATGAAAGGGAATGAGGGGCAGACAGTTAAATTAATATTACAGCCATTCCTTTTGTCAGTTTACTGTCCAATTTCATCCTGACAGCTTTATCCAAAATTCTTGACAGAGTAGTGTATTCAATAGTAGCTTCATATATTTGTAAAAATGAAGCACTAACAAAACGTCAGTTTTGTTTTCAGAGGGCTTTTCAACAGAAAATGCTATTTATGTTTTCACTGATCCAATATTAAATTCTCTGAATAACCGAGCATCACCAATTGGGACTTTTTGAGATCTCTCAAGGACTTCTGACTGTGTGAATCATGAAATTTTTCTAGATAATCTTTTGTGGCATGAGTGGGACAATGCACAAATGGTACAGCTTAGTAATCATGAAATTTTTCTAGATAATCTTTTGTGGCATGAGTGGGACAATGCACAAATGGTTTCATTCATATTTTACTGGAAGAATGCAGAAGGTTGAAATTAACGGTAGAGAGAGTCTGCAAAAATCATCAGAGTCCTCTGACTGGGGCGGTATCGAGAACGGTTTGCCACAGTTCCCTTATTCCTCTTGATATAAATGACTTGCCACTCTATATTCATGAAGATGCAAAGCTAGTTTTTTTGCTGATGATACAAGTATAGTAATCACAACCAACAAACAAGAATTAGCTAAGGAATCTGAAAATAGTGTCATTCAGAAAATTACTAAGCTGTACCCTGCACTCAATAGATTTTGAGAAATCAAAGTATATACAGTTCTGTGCAATAAAATGGCTTACCGTCATCGATAAATATAGAATTTGAACAGAAGTCTGTTGTTGACGCAGAATATTCAAAATTTCTGAGTGTGTGCATTGATGAGAAATTGAACTGGAAGAAACACATTGATAATCTGCTAAAATGTTTCAGTTCAGCTACTGATGTTATTAGCATTACTGTAAATTTTGGTAATAAACATACCAGTAAATTATTTTACTACGCCTATTTTCATTCACTGCTTTCATAGGGCATCTTATTTTGCGGTAATTCATCATTAAGAGAAAAAATATTCACTGGACAAAAGAGAGTAATCAGAATAGTAGCTGTAGCCCACCCAAGATCACCTTGCCGACATTTATTTAAGAACTAGGATTATTCACAGTACCTTCACAATACATTCACTGTATGATGAAAAATATCCGGACACCTGACTGCAAAGTCCGTGCCGCCCACCATCGGTAATGCTGGAATTCAATATGGTGTTGTTAAGACAGTTCCACTCCCAGAGGCATAGGTTCAATTAGGTGCTGGAATGTTTCTTGGGGAATGGCAGTCCATTCTTCACGGAGTGCTGCACTGAAGAGAGGTATAGATGTCGGTCGGTGAGGCCTGTCATGAAGTCGGCGTTGCAAAACATCCCAAAAGTGTTCTATAGGATTCAGGTCAGGACTCTGTGCAGGCCACGGATGTTATTGTCGTGTAACCACTACGTCACAGGCCGTGCTTTATGAACAGGTGCTCGATCGTGTTGAAAGATGCAGTCGCTATCTCCAAAATGCTATTCTGCATTTCTTCTCGGTGTAGCAATTTTAATGGCCAGCAGTATACATTACCCAGAAGTGGAAGAAGAAACAAAATAAGACCTAACAGTTTGAGATGGTATATGATGTTATTTAGTTATTTAAGTGATTACAATATCAAATCAAGTCTGCAAAGAATTTGGCGGTATGGGCCCAGTTACCAGTATGACACTACAACCGTCTCACATGGATCAAAGCAGTAATTTAGTTGGGAAGTGTGTCAAACAGCCGTTGGGAAGGATCAGTGTAGGCCTGTGATGTGATGGTGCCACGCAAAACAACAAGGGGTGCAAGCCCACTCCATGAAAAACACGACCACACCATAACACCACCGTCTCCGAATTTTACTGTTGGCACTGCACACGCTGGCAGACGAAGTTCACCGGGCATTCGCCATACGCACATCCTGTCATCGGATCGCCACGTTGTGTGCCGTGGTTCGTCACTCCACACAACGTTCTTCCACTGTTCAATCGCCCAATGTTTACGCTCCGACGCGAGGCGTCGTTTGGCATTTACCAGCGTGATGTGTGTCTTATGAGCAGCCGCTCGACCATGAAATCCAAGTTTTCTCACCTCCCGCCTGTCATAGTACTCACAGTGGATCCTGATCCAGTTTGGAATTCCTGTGTGATGGTGTGGATAGATGTGTGCCTATTACACATTACGACCCTCTTCAAATGTCGGCGGTGTCTGTCAGTCAACAGACGAGGTCGGCCTGTACGCTTTTGTGCTGTACGTGTCCCTTCACGCTTCCACTTCACTTCGGGAACAGTAAACATAGGGATGTTTAGGAGTGTGGAAATCTCGCATACTGACGTATGACACAAATGACACCCAGTCACCTACCTGACTACGTAAGAAGTCCGTGAGTTCCGTGGAGCGCCCCATTCTGCTCTCTCACCCCAGATCACATAAGAAACAGATTGACCGTCCTTACGGCGGAACAGGCAACCGTAAAAATAGTTTTTCCGTCGGTCAACAGATATCGCAGGCGACGCTACAATGCTTACTGACCTGTCCATGTCGCGAAATTGGCAACGCTGTATCTTCGGTGACGTGAATGACGTTGATTTGTGTTCGGCTACAGCGCTGTGCGCGAAATGCATTCGTCACACAGCTGACTGTAGACCATGATCGGCTATGGTTTTTCGCGAGTTTTCAATCGAAGAATGTAGATTAGCCCCTGTAATTCCAAAAAAACCAAGTTCATTTCTACTGTAGGGATACTTCTCACAATCATATGCGAAATGAAATAAATGAAAAGTAGCACACAAATATTTCTCGTGAGTTACTGTTTAAATGCAGACTGTATTGCAGTCGCACAGGTTTTACACTCGCCTTCCATGCCGTCTCTTTCCTCTTTGTTATACAGCTCTTCTGATACGGGATTATGGTGGTAAAAAATATCTCCACGTGCAGGTTAACACTAGAAAGTTTTCAAAATCTTCTCAACGTCTTTGAAATATAATCCGTTAATTTACTGACAAAAATTGCACTGAGCAGTGGGTTTCGCGTCCTGACATTACCGACATAATTATTTATTTTGCATAGAGTATGTATAGGGATTAGTTGAGTTATAACGACAATATATTTTTCACATTGAGACTGTAAATAAGTTTAAGAAACAGATTTTGCTTCCTTTCTAAGTATTTCTGTAAGCGTTCTTAAGTATAACCACATTTTACATTTGATTACTGTTAGTTGTAAACGAATATAATTTCATGTACGCACTTAACAACGATATCTTCGAAAAAAATAAATATTGTGAAACTTCAAATATCGTGAGTAAAAAAAAAAAAAAAAAAAAAAAATCTGTGATGGTAAACATCTTAAACTTTGCGGTCAGCACATCTACTATTGTCACAAGCAGTACTGTTTTGCTCAGATTTAACACATTACTTCTTTCTAGTTAAACGTGGTAGAGTGATCAAGGAAAGGCAACGAAACTTATTTGTGCAGCCTAACGGAGAATCTTTATTTGGTGCTTAAATACAATATGAATAAACTACATATTTTTTATAATTTTCAGTTTTGAGACAGTTCTACTACACTTGTCTTTGAACATTGTTCTGCAACTGTAATACAATTTACATTTCATAAGATGATTCAAAATGAAAAGTCTGTGTTCTCCACATTCCTCATCGTCCAACCAGTGAAAGCTTTCAAGTTTTGATTTGATGTAATTAACAATCCTAAACTTTATATTTCTCTTATAAATAAACTGTAAAAAACAGGACTCATATGCCTGTAAAGAAATTTCAATAATGTTGCTAAACTCAACAGTTGGAGCGCTGAGTCCCACTGAAGAATGACACAAATTCCCAGTTGCGTATTTTTTATGGAGAATAAATAATTCCCCCTTCTTTTGAAGCTCACTACTACAAGTAAGTGTCTCCTTACATCTCAAACAACCATACCTTTCGATGCATATGTGTGCTACGTAGCCAGCAAAATATGCTACTGAACACTGTTCAGAGGAAAGGTCTGGCTGTGAGGAAGACAAATACTCGTCGGCCTCGATGGTACTCCCTTCTTCATCCGTAGAGGAACCAGGGGTGTTCGGAATTCCGACCTTTCCAGAGCTCTCCAACAGCTGAGATACATCACCTTCTTTTTGCAACACACAGTTGTTCAGTAACAGCATCTTGTCAGTGTCATTCTCACAATTTGAAAGCTTCATTAGTGAGTTAATAGTGCTTGTTCGGAACAAGCATCTTAGTGGTCTAACTGTTGGATTACGGTTGTAGCCTCCTTTCTGACGGTACACAGAAAATAAATTCTCAAGAGCATCTTGATTCAATCTGCTGGTCAGCAAAAATTTAATGCCGACAGTTTGTTCCTCAAGAAAAAACTGAGCAATAGCATTCACAGTCTGGATTAAACCCTTAATGCATGGTGGTGTTGTTATTTTACCTGTCTTTTTTTTCAATTTTATTTATGGTACTTAAGACATCCTTTGCATTCTGTAGCGTTTCCATTAGTACTGGGCATTGTTCTGATAATGCACACCTATATGGATTAGAGGAAAATTCTGTCCTGCTGTTCAAAACGTCAAACAATATGTTCATAAATTCTACAAAAGTAGCTGTGCTCTCTGCTGTATCACTCTGCAATTCTTTAGTCGCTACACAAGTTCTGATAGCTGCAGCAACAGAGTGGCTGAGGACCTGGACTGCCATTTTTACATTCATTTTCTGGAATGAATCAGGTTGCAAATGACTATCAGTGAGTTTTACCAACATTCTGATTTTCTTGTTCTTCTTATCAATGTCATATGTTTTCCTGACATCTTCGAATGAAACAACATCATTGTTGAAAATTAAGTCGCCATTAAGCAGATTGTTTCGTATGCTTTTGAATAAATGTGGGACATCATAAATGTAAAACAATTTCTGTCCATTTATAATAAAATAAGGTTTTTCAGGCATAACATGTAAATGCTTCACAACACTTCGATTACTACCTCCCTAATCACAAACGACTAATTTTGGCTCTAGGTTTGCATTTTGCAATAAAATAATTAGTTCCTGTAAAAGTCCCAAGAAATCTGCAGGTTCTACTCCTGAATTAGACAAAAAATATGAAACAGGCAATTTCCAGTTACTGTAGATGCCTCTAATTATAAAAACAAGTGCATAATTTGCAGGAAGTGGTTTCCTTCCCCTATCACCCAAATCTTCTAGACCTTCTACTAAATCAAGATCGGCCGGCCGCGGTGGTCTAGCAGTTCTAGGCACTCAGTCCGGAACCGCGTGACTGCTACGGTCGCAGGTTCGAATCCTGCCTCGGGCATGGATGTGTGTGATGTCCTTAGGTTTGTTAGGTTTAAGTAGTTCTAAGTTCTAGGGGACTGATGACCACAGATGTTAAGTCCCATAGTGCTCAGAGCCATTTGAACCATTTAAATCAAGATCTTTTGCATATTCCAGATGTCGCATTATCGACATCTCATCAAAAGATACTACACATGCCTTTTCTAAATAAGTTTGTGCCTCAAATTTCTTGCTAAGTTGACTAAAAGGGTTTTTATTAAACCCTGGTAGAAATTTTGTGACGCCAATCCATCGTCTAATTGTGGACAGTCCAGGTAACACGATACCCAATTTTCGCAAAAATTTATATGCTGCAGGAGATTTGTAAAACAACATCAGAGAGAGATTTTTCTCGACAGAAGACCACGGACGTTTTTTGCTCTTGCACTGCATTGCAGCCAGTGCCCTGGAGTAATCAGATGGGAAGCAGAAACTGCTCAGCACATGGGCAATAGTATTTGAGCTCCTGTAATGCAATAATCTACTCTTAACTTTTGACAAGTAGGAAGTTTTGTTTTTCAGTGATCTGTTCATGTTATGTATTTTCTGTTTCAGTTTTTGCTTTCTAGGAGTATCCTCATCATCATGACGTAGCATACAGAGTTTTCTTTTAACTTGTTTCGCAGGCATTTCTATGATTTGTTTCAGGTCTGGAAATGGTTCACACTTTTGTGGTGTTGCATTTGTTTCTACCAGAAGGTGACTAGCTGCACTGTATGTTCTCCTTGGAATGTTCAGTTTCAGTTCAGGTGATGACAAACTATTCTTATCACTAGTTCCCTCACATACTGCTGAAGAACCAGTGTCAGATGTAAATTTTGCAGGAACTGCTGTGTGTATAAGCCGTTGTCTCGTACTGTTCATGAATGACTTTTCATCAAAATGGACATCACACAGGAGTCTATTGTGCAGTTTTTCTGGGTCCATATCCAGTAGTTTGACATTGCCTGTAACAATAACTATCTATCAGAAAAATACGATATATGTATATACCATTAACACATTTAGTAGCTCAGTCTACATTAGCATGATAGAAAGGAATCTTTCATTAAATATTTGCTAAGAGGGATCTTTGTGTGCAACCTTTTCTGGACTTTAAATATTATGATTAATTCTGGGAATGTGGTCCTATGGCGTTTTAAGCCTGGTCAACACTGAGCGAACTAAAACAGGAAAAACTGCATTCTCATATGTGTAGACGAATTTGAGCAAACGACATTCAGTCGTGTTTGGTTCGTAAACTTTACTCCGTGCCCACAGTGCCTCTGAAGTTCCTGCAAAAGTTAAGAAACACTTGATTTCTAACCTCTTCTGCGTGACATTACTTGCTTCGTAATTAAAAAAAAACATTGCCTATACTGTTGTTTCCCCTTTAGTGCTTAGCTTTTCACAGTGAGAAACAATTAAGTAGCGAATGCATAACATCAATGTTTGCAAGTGTTTGCGTGATGAAATGCTGTTTCTGTAGTGTTCAATTCCATTCACCACTGCGAGACAATAACATTCAGTCTTTTTCGGTACGCATTCGGTAGTGTTCGTTAGTGTTCAGCTTGCTGTCGGTTTTTGAGCAAAGCATCAAAAGAAGTTTGCCTCGTCTCCCCTTTGACGTTACCAGCATGGAGAGTACTCGTCTTCTTGCGTTCTGCTTATGTTACTGCTAGTAAATTTCCTCGTCAGGTGTAATGAGGAGCCAGCAAAAGGCGTCAACCGACATATGTGCAAAATTCTGGAATAAATCTAAAGAAGGCTGGAGCTGCAATTCAGTGTTAAGTGCACTGGCACCACTTCCAAGCGTTTCACATCTACGTAACAGATTAAGCCTCCAACATATTTATTTTCCTACGCCACTTTGTTTGCTTTGTCAAAACCAGCGGGCAAAATACTCTTAGCTCAATATCAAAGATTTACATCGTAGCTGAAACTAGAAGTTTGCGCGGACAGGAAAAATGCCGCCGTCCGTATGTGCACCGCATCCACAAGATCATTATCCACATCTGCCAAGTTGCGTATCCGCATTCTGAGATATTAACGTTTTGTAAAGCAGTTTAACCCACCACCGCTCTGAAAAGAGACTTGTGCCTGGCCTGAAGGTTTGTCTGCTGATGCCCGCACTCAGTTACGACGCGAATTAAGGCTGGACATATTTCAGTGACAGTCATTTCAAATTTAAATTCTTTTACTTTGCATGTAACTTATCGTAAATGATATAAGAGTGGCACAAAACGATTAATTTTGGATTGTTGTTGAAAGGGGCCTGCAAACGCGGTAATATACAAGTGAAAGCGTGTTTTCCGAGCATATTTTGGCGGTGTCAACTTTGGAGAGCCACAGACGGCAAACCATAATTATGTTAAAAATTTACTTTGTGCAGTTTAAAGATAACCCGCAAATATTCGCAACAGACGTACGCTTTTATCTGCAACACAGTTATTACTGGGGATATCCGTACTCGCGCAGACCTGTAACTATAAGTAGTGTTGTTTTCAAGTGAAAGCTGTGTGAGGATTATTAGCGCACAGATAAAAAAAAAAATGCTATGCTCGTTCTCTTCTATTCTCCTCCCTTCATTCCAGTATAAACGCTTGTTCACACGTATAAACGAATGGCAGTGAACATTGGCGAATAATCTATGAATACTCATTTGCAGCAGTGTAAACGAGGTTTTACACTCGTTCACTTCGTTCGCTCTAGTATATACCAGGATTTAGAGGGACCGATGACCTAACAGTTAGATGACGGCTATTATTCTTTTATTTCACTGTTGCGATTTCAGCTCTAGAGCCATTTTCAAGTACCAAGGGAAAGGTCTTGTAAGGTAATGCTTCTTAAATTGTTTACCAAATGTTACCACACTATGCTTTGCATTTTGTTATCCATATCTTATATTGGTTTCAGTTTTTACATTGCACACAAAAATGCCTCTACAGCTAAAATTACGATAGTGAAGTGAATAAACAGTTTAAAAAAGTTCAAATCGCAGCAAAGATTTCATTTAAAAATTATATGATATGATTCTTGTACAGGAAGGGCTGCCACGTTATATCAGAATATAAGATCAACAAAATTTAGATAGGATCGAATGCTTAGGGCTCTTTATTAGTTCTTACTCGTAACTAATTTATTGATTTACCTGAATTTAAAATCCACTCGCGTAACCTTTCTTTAACTTTGACGGGAAATCTGAACAATTTCAATTCAGGATTTGTTCGTCTACTCCTTCCACTGTTGATACAATCGCAGGCCCTCGGCATGACGACTCGATCCACTACCACTGGTATGTCAGAAACAGTTGAACTTGCACAGACGCCAAATTGTGGAAAGCTGCACGCGTTCAGCCGATGTTGCCACATATTTCACAGAACAGAGTGCCATCTAGTGGTTGATTCCACAAGTAAGGGTGTGACGCTGTTGCCGCCTGGTGGCCGTTCCCTGACAAGGGTTGCGTGCTAGACCAAGGGATTGGGCAATCTGTTTCTTATGTAATCTGGGTCTCTCACGATGTCGTGGCAGTAGGTGGCAGCAAAACGCACATAATATGTGGAAGAGAGATGCTCAGTAGCTCGGTACGGGCTTTTGTTGAAGTTTCGAGAAGATACCTTTACCGAGGAGTCAAGCAGTATATTGCTCCCTCCTACGTTTATCTCACGAAGAGACCATGAGGATAAAATCAGAGAGATTAGAGCCCACACAGAGGCATACCGGCAATCTTTCTTTTCACGAACAATATGAGACTGGAATAGAAGGGAGAACCGATAGAGGTACTCAAGGTACCATCCGCCACACACCGTCAGGTGGCTTGGGGAGTATGGATGTAGATGTAGATGTAGATATGAAAAACGTAAGTTTTTGGGGTGTTCTGATACTTTTGATCACATAGTGTATATTAACTTACGATACTTGTTATTAGTAACTTATCCCAATTCAAAAAAACAGCGAAGTGCGTAGCTCCAACACTAGAAGAAAGGACGATCTTCACTTTTCTGGGTTAAATCTGACTTTTGCACAGAAAGGGGTGAATTATGCTGCCACAAAAGTCTTTGGTCGTTTACCAAGTAACATTAAAAGTCTGACACCTAGCCAGCTAGCATTTAAAAACAAATTAAAATAATTTCTAAGTAACAACTCCTTCTATTCATTAGACGAATTTTTAGGTATAAAGTAGTATTTGAAAAAATACCGTATACTAAACTGACACATTCCACATCATTACGAAATATCATGTTAATGATCTAGGGCACAAGTATTAATGTAATGTATTATCACCCAGCCATGCCACAGAAAGCAGCATCTACAGTTTGTTCTATCAGGGACAGATCTGGCCACAGGTGTACCTCAAAATCACACAGACAGTTCATAGAAACATGTGACACTTGTGGACGAGTGTTGTCCTGTTGAAAAATGGTACCACAATACTGCTACACGCGAGGTAACACATGAGGACGCGGGATGTGTGCTGCCAGAGTTCTCTGAATCACTACTGGCCGTAACCTGAATCCCATACACGATTGTTCCCCAAACCGTGACGCCACGAACGACACCATTGTCTCTCCAAAACAGTCAAAGAATGGGACCTCACGCCATCTTACCGCCGTACTCGTTATTGATGGAGTAGTGCAGAATCGCGATTTATCACTGGACACAGTGCGACGCCATTCAGCAACAGCCCGTACTTCCTGGTCACGCAATACGCAGCCGTTGTGTTAACGGCAGCCGACCGATAGGACAGTAATTCCAAAGTCTCCGACCAATGGTGTGGGATGGCATGATATGTTGCAGGGAGTCCATTACTTGATCTCAGATGGCACGCGTAAATGTGACGGGGCTACGGCGTTCTCGGTACACAGTAAGGCGATCCTCGCTTGCTGTGCTCAGACGTGGTTGGCCACAACCTTGATTCTGAACTATTTTATGAGGGTCTTTGCCATGTTACACAAGTGTAGCTAAAAGAGTTGCATTCGAGACTCTGATAAACTAATGCTGTTACGGTAAGTGGAATTATTAGACTGAAAGTGAAGACGTTCTCTATCTTTGATGGTTGTGTTGAAAAGAGAGAACTATTTAGATGGGATGCGTCAGGTAACTTGTTGTGGTGTTTTTGTGCCATTGCTTTCGAATGTGTGTCACGTGAAAGGCACTTTAACAGTTCAAAATGGTTGAAATGGCTCTGAGCACTATGGGATTTGACAACTGAGGTCATCAGTCCCCTAGAACTTAGAACTACTTAAACCTAACTAACCTAAGAACATCACACACATCCATGCCCAAGGCAGGATTTGAACCTGCGACCGTAGCAGTCGCGCGGTTCCGGACTGAAACGCCTAGAACCGATCGGCCACCGCGGCCGGTGCACTTTAACAGTGAGCATATTAAGTGAAAGAATGAATGCACAAATAGCAGTACATTCAATCTACAATGTAAAAACAAGCCACTTGTCAGAAAGCCCCAACCTGTGTTTGAGAGTCGGCATCACAAATTCCCACAACAAATACAGGGTGTTTATAAATGAATATCGGTGTTTTAAAGCTTTATAATATTTATTATATTAAACTTACAGTTATAAATGATATGACAAATTAAAGAGCAACTCAAACAGTTTTACCAAGAACCTTATAAATATTCAATGTGAGCATCATTTGTCACACGGCACACATAGCCGAGTTCTTTCCAAACGTTGATAAGTGTGTCTTCAGTAATTGTAGTAACAGCTGCTTCAATACGGTTTCTTAATTCAGAGAGGTCTGCTGGTAGCGGAGGAACGTACACACGATACTTGATGAAGCCTCAAAGGAAAATATAGCATGTCGTTAGGTCGGGTGAACATGAAGGCCATGTCATTGGGCCCCTTGTGGCTTATCCAGTGCTTGGGTACAGTGTCCAGCGGATGGCGGCGGAAACATTGCGCGCTGCGCATGCGCACTGGTGCCAAACACAACTGTTTGAGTTGCTCTTTCATTTGAACATCATTTATAACTGTAACTTTAATGTAATAAATATTATAAAGCGTTAAAACCCTGACATTCATTTATAAACACCCTGTACAACGCTATTTTGTCAGAGTGTTGTGTTCGTTTATTGTTTTGGAATTGTGCTGTTTACACAAATGGTGAGATTCCGATTACACAAGAGGGGCCTCGCAATTTAGTGCGTTAAGTGGCGTTGGTCGCGTCCACACCTGTCATAACAGTGTTATGACCGCTAAGTGCAGTGCCATTTGCAGAGGAGTGGCCTACCTGCAGGCGTTCATTGCTATAACTGTACACACAACAGCGGTTAAAGATCGATATCGCGAAACCACTGGAGGTGACAGTAATGTGTATTTGTGTACAGACAACCAGTTTCGGTCAGAAGAAAGGAAGGTTCCTGAAGTAATAGTATCGTTGGCTTGAAGATGGTCACCTAACCAAAGCTGCAGTAGTAGCTTTTAGTGGCTTCCTGATGTCGTTCTTTAAATATACTGCTTGACAGAAAAGTGAAGCGCCCAGAAGACACAATTAAACGAATTGATATCTCAACTTCCCTATCGAATACTGGAATTAAATAAAATGGTAATTATTATATCGCTTAGCAGTTCACAGTTCTAGTGTACACTATTGCGGTACCACTCGAATTGAAAAGAAACGAAAAATTTATAAAGAACAGTAAATTACAAATACAGAGTGATTTGCTAAATGGGGACAAACTGTAGGAAACAATCGGTGAAACTACGAGGAATAAAATAGGTCACATGGACATTTGACCGGAAATACTTTCCAATGGAGATTCACTCACCTGAACAAGGAGTCATAGCTTGTTTGACAGTGTAGGTTTGAATAAATGCAAGCACACATTCGGACACACCAGGCAAGTGGTAATCTGTCTGTCCCAGTGTTTTAGTCATACAGTGAAGGCTTTCAGGCTGGCCAGAGTGGCCGAGCGGCTCTAGGCACTTCAAGTAGATTGATTTTGTATGTTCTGGGACACTAGGAAAATTTTGTAAAAAATAAAAAATCTCTGGTGACTACGTAACTCAAGATTTTCTTATTTTTCACAAACTCGTCCTAATCCCCCAGAACATACAAATTCTATCTACTATCTCTTTTACCTAATAATAATATAATATAATATAATAACATAATAGTTATAATAAAAATCATTTATTTTATATAAATTTCCCATATGTGAATGTAATGCAATTAAATAAATTAGGTAATTAACTGTTATTTAAAAAAAAAACATTTTTATTAAAGCATTTATTACATCATTTTCTTAGCCCCAAAAATTGTACTATTTTTGACTTCTGTGAAAAATGTGTCTTTTAAAATTATTTTTAAAAAAAATTTAAAAAAGCATTTTTTGTAACTTTTTCTTAACCCCAAAAAAGTCCTATTTTTGATTTCTGTGAAACACATGTCTTTTATAATTATATTAAATAATAAGTATATAAAATTATTTACTTTCTGCTTTAGCAGCCATAAGATTATTATGAGTTGTTGTTTGTAAATGTTTTTTTAAGGAAGACTTATTTACAGTTCTACCACATTCACAAGTAACTTTAATTTTCTGATGTTCTTTCCAGCATTCTTTACATACATAACAATGTCCACCCGTTCAGTATTTATCTTTATAAAATTCCTCAATACCTTTTTTAATCATACATTGACTACACTGCCTTAACTGTGGCTTAGTATTGTCCTTTTAAATAAAATAAAATTAATTAAAAAAATTTTTTTTTCAATTTCACATCACGAATTCAATATCATGAAATTCATCATTTTTTTTTAAGTTTCGTCATTTCTTTATATTTCAACTTCATTTGTCCATCTTAAAAACTGTGTATCCCAGTTAAAAATTAATTCAGCATATCTATCTGGTAAAGATATTTTAAACTCATTATTAAACTCCAAACAAATTTTTCCCCATATCTAGTTTTCAAATATTCACATCCAGTAACATCATATAAAACATTAATCTCTAACTCACTAATTTTTTAATCCCTGTCGAGATGTTTAAATTGTTAAGCTTCTTGATCAGAGTCTCCATTTATATAGAAAAAATTTTAATAGATTTATATGTAAATTTTTTTACATTTTCAAAAATGAGTAATGTTCATATCGTAATGTATGAGATGTTTAAATTGTTAAGCTTCTTGAACAGAGTCTCCATTTATATAGAAAAAATTTTAATAGATTCATATGTAATTTTTTTTACATTTTCAATAATGAGTAATGTCCATATCGTAATGTATCTATTTTATTTTCCAATACATATCTTTTATTATCATGAGGACTTAGTGCTTTTTTATTTACTTGAATTGTATATATTTCACGCTTTCATTTTAATTAAATTAAATTTTCTACTTTGTTCTATATTGTTAAATAAACAATCTTTATAATCTTCTGAACTTATTTTGTTTTTAACAACACGTTTCCTAATTCCTTTAGATTTCTTTTCTATCTTGGCACCAACTTTATAAGCATTTATCTTTGCTCTTAAACTACAAAATTCTTCAATTATTTTTCCGTTACATTCATCTTTCATTTTTCCAACAACTTTCGTATTTACTTGTGAAATACGAAATATATTATCTGCTGGATAATCACTTGCATCAAAGTAACCATTCATTTATTTCATATCTTCATAGAAATCTTCAGTTTTAATATTGTAATTATAACTATCTGTACCTTGATAACATAATTCAATATTTTCCCCATATTTAGGTTTCATAACTCTATAATGAAAATCACACATTAATTCTTTAGATAGATCAAGTATACTTAATCCAACATAAATAGGTTTATTAAATATTGTTTTCGTTTTATTCATGTGAATAGCGGCTAGATTTTAATTAAATGTAGTTCTATGTTTAAAGTTTGGTTTAGCTACAAGTCTGTCACACATTTTACTATTTGAAACTAATTTTATATCTTGTCTATTTCTTATATTTTCCATACTTTTACCAAATGCAGGAGTATTCATTTGTTTATAGAAATCTTTTTCAAAATCATTTGTAGCTTTAGTTCTTAACTGTGTGTTTAGATCTATATACTTATTTAACCAATCAGATTGTTTAAATTTTAAAACTTTATATATTTTTGTAAGTTTCATTCCTAAAGATAAATATTGTTAAGGATTTCTATAATGTACTACATAATTATGTTTTTTATCTAAAGTATTTATTAATTTACTTTCATTTGTACCTGGAACAAGTTTTGATTCAAGAGCTAATGGTAAATCTTTATGCAAATCATGTAATTTTGGATATTCTACATCTACTTCAAATATATATCCATCATGACTATTGTTTGACATTTCACTTATTTTTCTACAGTTAAATTTATTTGGTTCATCCCATTTAAATACGCCATATGGAAAATATTGGTTTATAGCATAAACATATAAATTATTTGCATCTAGATACATTATATAATTTGATATTTCTTTGTGTTAAAATCTTTTAAATATTTATTATTTGCTTTTACATATCGTTTACAACATTGTGAAATTCCACCTCTTATTCCTTTTTTCAACCGATAGAAGCATACCATAGTCATACAATAATTCAAGATTTTAATTAGTAATTTTTAACACTTCATCCCAAGATAAACCAGGTGCTGTAAAATACCAAGATGGATGTATATTATATGTATTTATACATGTTATTCTAAAATTTTCAAAAACATCACTGAACAATAATACATCAGTTTTAAGATATAAATCATGATATACACTAAGATTTTTAATATTGAATTTTTCCCAAACTAATTTTGCATGTTCATAATCTTCATCACTTATGTCACAATCATTTAATTCAACATAAAATTTACCTTTTGTTGGTAATTGTAAGTTAAACAATTTGGGAGAAACATACTTTTTAATATTGTTTAAATAGATTTTTCTTTAAATTTGATGAAAGTTTTTCATGTGAAGAAGCCATAAATCTAAATGTATCAACAAACCTCATTTTTAATTTTTTTGTATGTTTACCAAAACTAATATATTTATTTTCATTATTTGGTATTAGTTCTATTTCTTTATCATCATAACCAAGTTCTTTTAAGAAAGGATGAGAATCATGACCAGATAAATTATGTAAATAAATAGGTACAAAATCCGGTTGTTTTAGTTTTAAATTACAATTATTACTTAATGGGGAGAGATATTTTCCAGTGAAATGATTTTGATGACGTACTTTTTTATTCTTTTTTGTATAAGGCCATTCACATAGTGTACAAATTGAAGATTTATGAAACATTTTATATTCATCATGTGTAAGTGGTTTCATTTCTTCAATTTCAAAATAAATTCTACCAATTTCTTCAACTTCTTGTTTTATAGATTTTATAAATTTTTTATGACAATTTGGTCCTGTATAAACAACAGGATCTTTATAATTTCCGTATATATATTTAATGTAGTAACAAAATCTACTTGGTTCACGTTATTGATATTTCATTGTATATGGTGTTTCTGGATTTGGTTCGCAATTATCCATTATTAAAAGTAAACTTTCAAAATCAGCATAAATAACAAATGTAACTTTTTGTGTAAATTGATAATTTTTATAATTTACAGATTATCCTTCATCTAGCATTTCAACTGTTAATGGTTTATTAGTTAAACAGTTTGTTGTATGATTATCTAATTTTTCCTTAGTATGAAAATGTTGTGTTCTTGTGGTCTTCAGTCCTGAGACTGGTTTGATGCAGCTCTCCATGCTACTCTATCCTGTGCAAGCTTCTTCATCTCCCAGTACCTACTGCAACCTACATCCTTCTGAATCTGCTTGGTGTATTCATCTCTTGGTCTCCCTCTGCGATTTTTACCCTCCACACTGCCCTCCAATACTAAATTGGTGATCCCTTGATGCCTCAGAACATATCATACCAACCGATCCCTTCTTCTAGTCAAGTTGTGCCACAAACTTCTCTTCTCCCCAATCCTATTCTGTACCTCCTCATTAGTTATATGATCTACCAATCTAATCTTCAGCATTCTTCTGTAGCACCACATTTCGAAAGCTTCTATTCTCTTCTTGTCCAAACTATTTATTGTCCATGTTTCACTTCCATACATGGCTACACTCCATACAAATACCTTCAGAAATGATTTCCTGACACTTAAATCTATACTCATTGTTAACAAATTTCTCTTCTTCAGAAACGCTTTCCTTGCAATTGCCATTCTACATTTTATATCTTCTCTACTTTGACCATCATCAGTTATTTTGCTCCCCAAATAGCAAAACTCCTTTACTACTTTATGTGTCTCATTTCCTAATCTAATTCCCTCAGCATCACCCGACTTAATTCGACTACATTCCATTATCATCGTTTTGCTTTTGTTGATGTTCATCTTATACCCTCCTTTCATGACACTGTCCATTCTGATCAACTGCTCTTCCAAGTCCTTTGCTGTCTCTGACAGAATTACAATGTCATCGGCGAACCTCAAAGTTTTTATTTCTTCTCCATGGATTTTAACACCTACTCCGAATTTTTTTTTTGCTTCCTTTACTGCTTGCTCAATATACAGATTGAATAACATCGGGTAGAGGCTACAGCCCTGTCTCACTCCCTTCCCAACCACTGCTTCCCTTTCATGCCCCTTGACTCTTACAACTGCCATCTGGTTTGTGTACAAATTGTAAATAGCCTTTCGCTCCCTGTATTTTACCCCTGCCACCTTCAGAACTTGAGAGAGTATTCCAGCCAACATTGTCAAAAGGTTTCTCTAAGTCTACAAATGCAAGAAACGTATGTTTGCCTTTCCTTAATCTAGCTTCTAAGATAAGTTGTAGGGTCAGTATTGCCTCACGTGTTCCAATATTTCTACGGAATCCAAACTGATCTTCCCCGAGATCGGCTTCTACTAGTTTTTCCATTCGTCTATAAAGAATTTGCGTTAGTATTTTGCAGCCGTGACTTATTAAACTGATAGTTCGGTAATTTTCACATCTGTCAACGCCTTCATTTTTTTGGGATTGGAATTATTATATTCTTCTTGAAGTCTGAGGGAATTTCGCCTGTCTCATACATCTTGCTCACCAGATGGTAGAGTTTTGTCAGGACTGGCTCTCCCAAGGCCGTCAGTAGTTCTAATGGAATGTTGTCTACTCCCGGGGCATTGTTTCGACTCAGGTCTTTCAGTGCTTTGTCAAACTCTTCACGCAGTATCATATCTCCCATTTCACTATATTAGTTTAAAATGTTTGTTTGATTATCACTTACTTCTTGAGTGACAGCTGTCGCAGTCTTAGAACTGTATTCAGGTAAATAAATATTAACGATATTTTTATATTTTTTACTTACTTGAGCTAAATAATTTTTATGATTTTCACTTGTTTTAGATGTATTATTTTTAACAATCTTGTATTATTTTCACTTACTACAGATGTATTACTTCTAACAATAATAGGATGATTACTAAATTTAATTGAATGATTACTAATAATAAATCTAATTAAATCAGCTTTACATAAAATTGAATATCCCCGTAAATAATTTATTCTACAAAATTGAGGAAGTATTATAACAGGAAATTGTTGTAGTTGATTAGCAAGCTGTTCTAGTTGAACAGCAATGTTACTTTCCATTTTGCTCTTCTATTTATTAGAAAAAAATTTATTAGATTTGAAAAAAAAATTTTTTTAATAAAATGATAATTATTTAATAGATAGATAAGGATTATTATTTAATAAATAACTAATCAAAAAGAGAATTAGTTTATTATTTAGTTTAATAATAAATTAGTTTTTAAATAATTTGTTTATTATTTACTTTAACAATCAAAGATTCTTAATCAAGTAATTTATTATTTAATTTAAGAATCAATTAGCTTGTTCTTGTATTTAATACAAAAAAATTCATTAGATTTGTAAAAATTATTTTTATAAATATAATGATAATTATTTAATAGAAGGATAGATAATTAATCAAAAAGGATTATTATTTAAAGCTTCCTTATTCTTAATACATTCTAAAGTACTTTTCTTACATTTATTATTGTATTTATCCTGATGTGATGTATTTATATAAAAACAATTTAAATCTTTAATTTCTTGACAAATTTTACATTTCTTTTTCTCTTCACTTATAACTTTGTCATTATTTATTTTCCGTTTTTGTATGTTCTTCACTTGGATTTCGTCTTTAATATTCTTTAAAATAATATTTAGCAACACTTTTTCCACATACACAAGGAATTCGATTTTTATTATAATTTTCTACATTATATTTATTTAAACATGGTCTACATATAGTTCAAAAACCTCCTTTGGTATACTTTTGTAATGTGAAATTATCAATCGATTTATCTGTATTACAATATTTACAACATTTAGTTATTAGGGAACAATCTTGTTGAACTTGAACGTGCTCCATTTATATAGAAAAAAATTTATTAGAATTGAAAAAAAGTATTTTTTTATATTTTAAATTATTCATATAAATTATTATAAAAATATATAATCATCACTAGTAATCATCAGCATCATAATCACCATAATCAGCTGCTTCATCTTGAGCATCAAACATAGCATTAATATCAATTATTTCAGATTTTTCTGGTACTTTATTTTTAATAATAGTTCTTCAAAGTGGTCAATTTTCATTCTCCTTTAATCATTCATCAATGCATTCTTTATGAAATATATGATTGAAGCTTGTTTTAACAAATTGATTATTATTTTCATCACTTAAAGAAATAGGGCAATCAATATCTATTTCACATACCTCAATTAGTATGTATCTTTTTCTTTAGATTGCATTTGGATTTGGTTCTCCATTTATAAGAAATAAATTTTATTAGATTTATAAGAAAGGTAAAATCTCTAATTTTTATATTGTATCTTTGAATATATTTATTACTTTAGAAATTAATTCAGATGTTTTATGACAATCAATTCCAAATAAAGATAAATCAGTTGAAATAGCTCTAACTACTTGTTTTGCAAATACATTGTTTTCATAGAATGTTTCATCTTTAAAAAAAATACAACAAACCGTTTGTGTATCTAAATGAATTCATTTTAGGTGGTCATTCTGGAAATTCTCTAGTTATAGTACCTCGTGATTTGTATCTAAAAGTAAATTAATCTTTTTCTACATAGAAATATTCGTTAAAGAATAATAATGTTCTGCCTGAATATGTGTTTGCTATACCATTCAATAAAAAACTTTTACGTAATCCTATGGTAGTTATTAACTTTGGATATCCTGAAATTAGTGTATAATGTGTAAATTTACCATATAAAACATATTGTCAACAAATATAACAATTTCACCACTTTGTCTTTGATATATTCCATCTATATTTTGTAAATCTTGAGACAAAAATGTTAACCAATTAGTTATTAACTGCAGTTTATTCTCATTAATCAGAATGCACTTATTATGAAAAATATACAAAATTCCATTTGAAAATAGTAGGCGATCAAATTTCTTAAGTTCATATAATGATTCAATTGGTCCAATTGATTCAATTGATTTAGGTGACATAGTAGTAATATTTGTTGTTGTTATTATTGTTGTTGTTTGTGTTCTATATAAACATTTAATAGCATCAATATCATCTTGAGATTATTCTGTGAATGATTATAGTAAGGATACATTTTTGATTCAAAATCATCTGAATGTCCTGAACCTAATTCATGACATACTTCATGTACTAAAACTTTGAATAGATTTCTTTGATATTTTGGTGAATTTTTAGCAATTTCCAAGTACCAGTTTTCATCTTTATTCGTATGTATTTCTAATTGATCATTATTCCTATTTAGAAAAAAAGCGTGACCTAACACATTTCCTTTACCATCTAACTCCTTTGGACAATGTTGACAATTAAATTCACATAAATGTATTCGTCTTTTACCTGAAATTAAAATATCAGGATCATTGATATTATGAATAAATTGAATACCACTACATTTCTGCCATAAACTAAAAGCTGCATTTGTTAATTCCAATACTCTTTTATTTGCTCCTTTATAATCCCATTTTATATTCTTTTTATTCCATTTATACGTACTAGTTCTAAAACTATCAAATGAATCTGTTACACTACATCTAGGTTCCTTAAAAAACGTTAAGTTTCTTCACTTAATTCACCAGTAACCTCAAGATTGTGTGTTAGTTGCAATAACATTAATGATTCTCTTAATAATTCATCACTAACTTGGGTTATTACAGTTTTTGGTGAAATATATAAGTAACCAAAATCAATTAAATATTTATCTACCTTATTCTTTTGCATTTCTAAGCCTGGTGCAGCTGCTATTATTTTCACAAACAGCAATAACAAAAATATCTTCATTTAAATAGAATTCAAAATAATATAATACATAAAGTTATTTTCATTTTATAATTTAATTTTATCATAAATACAAACTACGAATGTCAGGTAATCTTTATTTTTCGCAAAACTAATAAAAAATATTTCTCTTAAATGGAATAGATTGTAGACATGTTCGACAACAAGCTTACATACAACAATAAACAAGTTTAGTTATGACTGATGAAGAAAATAATCCATGGTTTAAAACAAAAGATATTGCTGAAATATTAGAATATAAATACACAGATCAAACAATTAGTAAGAATGTAGGTACAGATGATACTAATTTATTAGAAAATTTGGGTCTAACTTATAATGAAATAAGAACTAATTTTATTAATGAATCTGGATTAAGTTCTCTTATTTCATCTAAAAAAGAAGAAGCAAAACAATTTAAAAAATGGGTTACTCTTGAAGTTTTACCATCAATTAGAAAACATGGCGAATATAAGATTAGAAAAGAGATGAATGATACCTATAAATATCAAATAAAACTCAAAGATAATTGTGCACAACAACTACAAGAATTGATAAATTAAACACAGAAATAATTCAATAAAAAGGTGATAGAATTAAAATGAACGATGATCATATTCAAAATTTGAGAGAAACAGTTCCTACTGCTTCAGAAATAATAGGTAAAAGAAATGAGGAAATAAATAATTTATTACCAAATATAGTTCCTAAAACAATTGACGACAGTTTAAGACCAGCATTCATTCTTTTAAAATTATTCGATGATGAATGTGAATATAACTATTACGTCATTAGAACACAAAGTAAAAATTTGCAGAAACAACTATATAAAATCTAAGATAGACATCCAAATTGTGAAGAAATATTGAGACTTAATTTCAGTCCCAATTCAATAAAGCTGTATCAAAGAATGAAAGAAAATTTGAGGATTTCTGTCATCAGAACTATTTCAATATTTTGAATAACTATACACAACAGTTGAGTAATGACATTATTAGTCTTCATCAAACTGAACGTTTATAGAATGACTTTATCTTTATTTAGCCAACTGTTACGAGAATTATCAAAACCAAACCATTTAACATAAACTTTATCTCCTTCCTTTGTTAAAACATTTTCAACTAAATATACATCTCGATATTTCGTTTTCTGTAGTTATTGTTCATAAAAAATTCCTTTTATGTCTTTTAATTTACATGTAATCGGATTAGAATGAATAACTTTTTCAATTTCAAATACTTCTGTTGACCAATTAGCTGTATAACCTATTTCAAAAAGTTTTTAAGGTTACTAAATCTAACTTTATCACGTCTTTTTAAACTTAGATTGCTCATTAGACACAATGTTACCTATTTTTAATTTCTTTCATTTACTTCTATTGGTTTCATTTTTATTGTACAATGTTTTGTGTTATTATAAACCTCAATTAGGTCTTTAACTAGATTGATCCATTTATAATTTCCTTGTAAAGCAAACTTCTTCCACATCTTTTCTTTAAGTGTTCTGTTAAATCATTCAACAACAGATGCTTATAATTCTGAAAATGGTAAATAGTGATTAATAATATGTTCCTTTATTAATTCTTTAAATTCCTTGTTATAAAATTCTTTACCATTGTCTGTTTGTAAATTATTTGGTCGTCTATCTATAAATTTTTTTTGAAAAGCATGAACTATATTTTTAGCAGTTTTAATTTTAATAGGAACAGCAAATGCATATTTAGAAAAACATCTATTATTGTTAATTAATATTTATAACCTTTGTTTATTTTAGGAATACCTTTTAATTTACCAGAACCCATTTAAACTAAATCAGCTTGCCATAAATCAAATATTCCAAAAGTAACAACATTTCTTCTTTTGAAATTCTTTCTCATTGGTTTATGTAATTCATTAATTATATTTTCGCGGATATTATTTAAACCTTCACCAGCACTTACAAAATTTTTTAACAAATTTACTCTTTTTAGATTTACAAACTGTACAAAGTCCTACAATTCGTTGTCTTTCATTTTTAGTTTTTACTCCATGCGGATTATGTGTATCAGTAAAGTTTTTACTCTTTAGACAATAAATATGATGATCATGTGAAGTAAGATTTTCCATTTATATAGGTAAAAAATTATTAAAGTTTAAAGTTTTAATTGTTTCACCAAATATAATTAACTTTACATCAACTGGAAAAGTTTTAAGAGAATCTTTAACAAAATCATTTAATTGTACATATAAAAAGGTTGACTTGTCTAGCAGTATTGTTTGATTATTATTATTTATTTGTTGATATTCACCATTATCTAAACTTACTGATATATCAAAATCATCAAAGTCTAAATATCCGTTTGTATGTTTAGCAAGAACAATAATTCTTTTAAGTATGAAAAGATAGTCAAATACGTACCTTTTTAATTCATTAGCTGTTGGAAAAGTAAATTCAACTATTTGTTTATCATATAGTTTTCTTAAAGATTATTTAACTGTTCTAAGTATGGATTTAAATCTGTTTTAGAGAAATAATCTGAAAAAGCTTTTTCTACTTCTTTTTTAGTAAAATTTATTATTGAGCTGTGTTTGAATGCTTGGGTATTCAGGTTTTCTAACATATCCCTTTTCTAAGTATTGTTTAGTAACAGCATCTAACCATTTACTGGATCTTCTATATCTTCTATTCTTCTACCTTTAAAATCAACAAAAGTTTTACTTATTTTAAAAATGCCTCATAATTCTTTCTGGAATTGTTTGAATAAATTATCTCTTTTTGGTTCCAAATCTTTTTTTATTCCAATGACCCTATATCGTACAATGATTCCTCATCAGTTTTGATCTTATTTCCAAAAATGTCCATTTATTAAATCTAATATTTCATTAAAATTTTAATTATCACATAGTAATTTTAAAACGAATAAACATGAATTACTTCATCAAAATTTTGTATTCTTTCTGTATTGTAATATAATTCGCTTTTTCCTAAATAGTTAACTAGTTGCTTTGGTATATTACCGCCAAATGAATCAAAAACCACTTTTTTGTTTTTATTTTTATAATAACAATTCCAGTGTGTACCAAGATTATCAGATGTATCTAAATTTACTATAGCACATTCAATTTTAAGTGGCTTACTTCGTAATTCGTCAATCATATATACACCATGAAAGTGTTTAATTATTAATTGTTTAGTAAGTTGTTCTATATAAAAAGTACTTAATGCATTACGATATTTATTAATTACTTTTTCGAACTTTTTTTGTTTTCTTTATTCCAGTTCCTGCTTTCTTTTCCATTTCTAAGTTATGTCTTTTTTGAGCTTCTAATTCTTTATCAGCTTTCTTCTTGTTTATAACTGCATTTGCAATTTTTGCAGATCCACCAACTAATAAACCAATTGTTGCAAAATATTGTAATGCAGCTGATAATAATGGTAAAAGATCTGCCTTAATGTTGTGTTAATCCTTGACCATCTTTCTTTTTTGTTAAGTATTCAATAATTTTTAACAACCGGAATAGCTAATGTTACAAGCAAATTTCCACAAACTTTCTTTTCTTTTTTTCTTTTTTTAACATGTGTTAAAAATGGTTCAATTCCATTTAATTGTTCATTATTTAACTTTAATGTAATTGACTTTGGTTTAGTTTCACCACAAGGTAGCAAAGTATAATCAATTGTAAAGTTATTCATTTATATAGTTAAAAATTTAATAAAAAAATTTTAATTTATAATCCCCAACCATTATCATCAACATTAATTTCCATACCAAATTTTCGTTTTCCATACATTATTCCTCTAACTGCTATTGCTGCAACTTTTTCACCAAATGAAGCATCATTTGCATACATTCTTTCTTTTACAGCTAATTGAAGTTCTTTATCAGCTATATTTTTTCCAAATCTTTATTATCTCTATAAGCAATATCATGTTTTTTACAAGCTTCTTCTAATGGATTTATACCTTTATCACCTATAGCTAATCTTTCTTTTAATTTCGTCCCTGGACCACAAAATCGATAACCAGAAAGATGCATTTCAAATGGCAATTTGTTAATTAAAGTATTAACTAACCTTTTCCATATTTATCACTTTTCCAAAATGTATGTGGAAGATTATTTAAAAATCTGATTAAATATGGTATTCCTTTTGGATTATCAATTATAAAATCACTAAATTTATTTGTTAACGTTTGTGCAATATCATGTTTCATTGTCATAATTCTTATTTCCAGCTAATTCTTCACCATGCATTACTACTAATCTATCAATTAATAGTCTAACATCATTAATCCAAACATATTCAATTGATTTATCTGTATATTTTTTAATTAAACCTTTACCTTTTCGTTCTGGCGAACTAAAATCTGAAGAATCTATAGTTTGTCTTCTTAAGTTTCGAAAATAATCATCAACAATTTCTTTTATTAAGTATTTATATTTATTACCTTTACTTGATCTTATTTTACTTTGATTATTATCAGAATATAATGCTCCATAATTATATAATATATCTGCATAATTTGATAAATCAACAGAATTAAACTTGTCATTCATATCATCAATAGTAATTTGTTTTTCAGTTAAAAGTCGCTTTCATCTATCTGTACCTTCATATGTTTTTTCAACAATTTTAATTTTTCGCCACTGAATTCAACAGGTAAATTACCAACTTATTTAAACATGCCAAAAGGTTGTAAACCAAAAACTTTATCTTAACTATGATTAATGTACTTAAACATTCTTTCACTAACATTTATCTTTTTAGTTTCATTTACCTCTTTATTTTCATTTTCATGACTACATGATTCTTTTTCTTCTTGGTATTTATTTAATACATCTTGAATTTCTAATTCACTTAATGTATAATCATATTTTCCAGTAATATCATCAGGCCAAACTTTTAATGGTTTAATTGGAGATAAATCTCCAGAATCTTCTATATGATGACGATTTGGAATCATTTGTTTATCAACTTCGCTCTTTTCTTCAATTGCTTTGAGAACATTATCTCTGTTTGACTTGTTCAATTACATCAATAACAGGTTGATCTTCCTTTTTGTATTTTTCATATTCTGTTCTTGGTTGCTTTTTCCAAAGCTTAAATTGTTCTTTTAAATTTTCAGCTTTCTTTTTGTTTTGTTTAGCTTGTTTAACAACTTTTGCATCGTACTTTGCAAACATTGAGTAAGGAAGAAAAAACATTAATTGTTATGCTTATGTTAACATTATGTTAATGTATATGTTTATGTTTAACGTTTATGTTTATGTTTATGTTTACATTCATGTTTATGTTTATCATATATGTTTAACGATTATATATAACATTTATGTTTATGTTCATGTTTAATATTTGTGTTTATAAAAATTATTAAGGTAACGTGTTTTACTAGTACATTTATCATAATAATAACAACCACATGTGTCTGGTCCACATGTAGTATTACAACAATTTTTAAAATGTTGCCCATAAAATGATTCTACTTTTTCTGATATTTCATATTTTTTATGTAATAAAGAGCATCTTTAAATTCATTTATATGTTTAGGTAAAATATCATCTTTATGGTGTAGCAGATATGTAATATCATTTTTTAATTGGCCATTTATTTGAGATAAAAATAAGTAAAGATTTATAAAATGTTGAATTTTATTTCTAAACTTACCTTCATTTGGTTTTCTAGTCATGTGTATTGTGAAAAATCCAAATTCATCATTTCAACATTTACCACACATTTCTATAAAATTTTCAAACTTTAAATCTCCACCAACACACTCATGATAAATATGATTTAAAATTGTATCATCTTGTCTAAATATATTTAAAAAATTTAAATTATCTCTAACTAACTGTTTTGGCATTTTTGAATACGTTTGAGCTAAATAAAAACAATCTAAACCTTTGTGTCTGACTCTAGTAAAATATTCTTTTAAAATATCTTGATTTTCTAGAATAAAGTCATCAAATATAACAACGGAATCTTCTTCACATTGATCTAATGGAATAATTTCTTCATTATTTTCAATAAAACTAACAATTTGTGTATTAACTTCATCTTCAATTTTTACATTGTTTTATAAATTCTTGATATTTTGGTTGATCTAAGCATTTTGAATAAAAATATAAATGTTTAATTTTATTCCATTTTAACCATCCTGGAGTTAAAATATAATTATCAATCATTAATGTTTTTTTCCACAACCACATGGCCGAATTATTGCACATCTTATAGAATTTGGTAACAGTTTACCATGTTTGTGTTTCGATGTCTTTTCTGGAATTCTTACTTTAGGTTCCCAATCTGTCTTATTCATTTATTTAATAATTTTTTCAGTAGTAAATGAGTAGATTATTTCAACTTAGTGATAAATCCTCAATACTTAGAAAAAGATTAACTTTTCCAATATGTGACAGTTATACTAATGTTTCACTACTTAGTTTTTATTCAACTTTTTAACACCAAATAGTACAACAAAAAATGATGAACTTTATTGTGATGGAGAAACGATAGAAATACCTATATAGTTTTAAAAATTTAGAAAAATTTATTCATTCGAAAAAGCCTAATATATATATTAAAGCAGATGAAATTTTAAATAGAATTGTTATTGACAGTGATGTAAAATTGTATATGGATGTAGCAGATAGTATTGAAAGTTTACTTGGTTTTAGTAATCGAATTATTTTACCTAATGAAAAAGCCATAGCTAAAGATGTTCCTAAAATAATTCCTTTAGAATTAATAAATATAAATTTTAATCTTGGTGATGGAATGTATGTAAAACATAATGATCATTTTCATAAAGAAACTAATATTATTACTTCATTTAAACATAATGCAGAATTTGGTGCACCAATAATTTATGAAGCAAAATATCCTGTAAATGTTCCTATTCTTAATACAATTCAAGATTTAGAAGTTACTATACCTGATTAAAATGATAATTTAATTGACTTTAATAGTGCTACTGTAACAGTAGTTTTAGAAATATTTCATTTGCGGACTGAAGTCTGCTTTGCTGACACTAATAAATATTTTCCTCAATAAATAAGTAACTGCTAAAACAATCTTTGACTGCATCATGAATAAAATTGAAAGATATCAATTCTATTCATTCCCTGTAAATGAGAAAACCCAAAATAATTTATATGTTCCTAACAAAGATACAGATATTGAATTAAATATTGGTGATGGTTGGCTTCATCCAAATCATGCACAATGTACATGAATTTTAGTATTATTGTAAATGATGGCACAGATTATGCAACTTATGATGGAAAATCAAACAAAAAATTAATTGATAATTATGTAGCAAAACTGTTTGATTTTATAATGGCAAAGAAAATAAATAATATTTTATCTAGAGTTGAACATCCTTTTCTTTCTTCATCTGTTTTACTTCATCTAACTTTATCTGTTACTGACAAAATAAGTTTAGAAGGACATATAATTAATACAGGAAAAATAAATAGTAAAAGAAATGAAGTTCTTCATCCACTATCATTACTTGGTGGATTTTTTTAAAGATTATAAAGAAATTATGTGGGAAGGAGATTTAACTGTAATTTTTACACACAGTTCATCTTCTGGAGACACAATTTTACGTTGGTGTGATAAAAATGATGCTGGAATTGAAATAAAAGATACACTTCCTAAAGAAGGAAAAATAGTTATAGAATCCATGGAAATTCGTGTACCAGTTGTTAAATATGAACCAAATTATGAATTTGAACAACGTGAAATTATTCTTAAAAATCCGAAAATCCTTATTTCTTTTTATGAACTTCAAACACAAGAAGTTGCTGGATTATCTGGTAAAAACAGTTTTGAACTAGATATTACAAATTACTATAACTCTACAGAATTTGATATGCCATACTTTGTATTTGTTACATTTCAAACAAATCGTAAAATAATCAATTAGTTGATTCGTCCTTATTTGATCATGTCAAACTACCGAATATTTATTTAAAAAATGGTAGAAATGAACTTTTTCCTCAAGAAATGTGGAATATTAATCCACCAAATAATTTTCTGAAAGCATATGATGCATTTCTTGACTTTAAAAGAATTACTTTACTGAAATCAGATATTGATATTATTGCATTTAGTTCTATAAATAATTATCCAATTTATGTAATCAATATGACACGCAGAAAGGATGTTGTAGTTACACAGAAACTACTGTGAAACTTTGTGCAACAATGATAAAATTACCAAATGATACACTTGCTTACGTAATTATATATGGTAAAAAGAATCTTACATATGATGCACAACATAGATTACTTACTGAAAAATTTTAATTATTAACATTTGCTTCTATATAAATGGATGAGAAACTTACAAAATTTATAAAAGTGTTAACTTCTTGCTTATATACATTTCTGAAACATTTTAAGAAAGATAGAAAAAATAAAAACTGAAAATTGTAGTATGTTTCTTATTAAATTATTTCTGATTTATTTTATTATATTTCTTCGGGATAGCTCTTTTTACATACTTTTATATAATTTTAAAAAGCGTATTTTTCACATAAGTAAAAAATAGTCAATTTTTGAGGCTAAGAAAATGATCTAAAAATGCATTTTCAAATTTTTTAAATAGTTGTTAATTACCTAATTTATTTAATTACATTACATTCACACATGGGAAATGTACATAAAATAAATGATTTTTATTATAACTATTATATTATTATATTATATTATTATTAGGTAAAAGGGATAGTAGATCGATTTTGTTTGTTCTGGGGGATTAGGACGATTTTGTGAAAAATAAGAAAATCTTGAGAGATGTAGTCATGAGAGATTTTTTTTATTTTTTACAAAATTGTCCTAGCGTCCCAGAACATACAAAATCAACCTACTGCTTCAGTCTGGAACCACACGACCTCAACGGTCGCAGGTTCGAATCCCACATCAGGCATGGATGTGTGTGATGTCCTTAGGTTAGTTAGGTTTAAGTAGTTCTAAGTTCTAGGGGACTGATGACCTTAGAAGTTAAGTCCCATAGTGCTCACAGCCATTTGAAGGCTTTCACTACTGGATGTTTCAGCTGCCAAGAATTCTTCCGGGTTGAATGGCCATGCTCTGTGGCACTCTTCTATCCCTGACGTTTCGTCCAAAGCTATGTTGAACATCTTCGGAGGTGCTCCTGGTTATGCAGAGTCTTGCCGACAAGACAGTCGGCAAGACTCTGCACATCCAGGAGCACTTCCGAAGATGTTCAACGTAGATTTGAACAAAACGTCAGGGATAGCAGAGTTCCATGGACCACGGCCATACAGCCCAGTGTTTTAGCTCCATATTCAACAGGGCAGTAAGCTGGAGCACCATCATGTTGCCACCCCATTACCCTTCAAGTCACCAAAGACACGTCTTCAGCAGGGAGCCTAAGTCACCTGCAGAAGTGTAGATATGAGTCACTTTTGAGGCGTTGTGGAACGATGTCTGCTCTCACGAGGTGGTAACCAGTGATCCCTGATCCACACTGATGCTGTACCAGTGCTGATGGTTTGCTGCCTCCGTACTGTGGGCCCACAGGTGGGTGTTGCAATGGCCGACGATACCAACCCTCATAAAGGTAGCCTCACTGTGAATACACTCCTGGAAATTGAAATAAGAACACCGTGAATTCATTGTCCCAGGAAGGGGAAACTTTATTGACACATTCCTGGGGTCAGATACATCACATGATCACACTGACAGAACCACAGGCACATAGACACAGGCAACAGAGCATGCACAATGTCGGCACTAGTACAGTGTATATCCACCTTTCGCAGCAATGCAGGCTGCTATTCTCCCATGGAGACGATCGTAGAGATGCTGGATGTAGTCCTGTGGAACGGCTTGCCATGCCATTTCCACCTGGCGCCTCAGTTGGACCAGCGTTCGTGCTGGACGTGCAGACCGCGTGAGACGACGCTTCATCCAGTCCCAAACATGCTCAATGGGGGACAGATCCGGAGATCTTGCTGGCCAGGGTAGTTGACTTACACCTTCTAGAGCACGTTGGGTGGCACGGGATACATGCGGACGTGCATTGTCCTGTTGGAACAGCAAGTTCCCTTGCCGGTCTAGGAATGGTAGAACGATAGGTTCGATGACGGTTTGGATGTACCGTGCACTATTCAGTGTCCCCTCGACGATCACCAGTGGTGTACAGCCAGTGTAGGAGATCGCTCCCCACACCATGATGCCGGGTGTTAGCCCTGTGTGCCTCGGTCGTATGCAGTCCTGATTGTGGCGCTCACCTGCACGGCGCCAAACACGCATACGACCATCATTGGCACCAAGGCAGAAGCGACTCTCATCGCTGAAGACGACACGTCTCCATTCGTCCCTCCATTCACGCCTGTCGCGACACCACTGGAGGCGGGCTGCACGATGTTGGGGCGTGAGCGGAAGACGGCCTAACGGTGTGCGAGACCGTAGCCCAGCTTCATGGAGATGGTTGCGAATGGTCCTCGCCGATACCCCAGGAGCAACAGTGTCCCTAATTTGCTGGGAAGTGGCGGTGCGGTCCCCTACGGCACTGCGTAGGATCCTACGGTCTTGGCGTGCATCCGTGCGTCGCTGCGGTCCGGTCCCAGGTCGAAGGGCACGTGCACCTTCCGCCGACCACTGGCGACAACATCGATGTACTGTGGAGACCTCACGCCCCATGTGTTGAGCAATTCGGTGGTACGTCCACCCGGCCTCCCGCATGCCCACTATACGCCCTCGCTCAAAGTCCGTCAACTGCACATACGGTTCACGTCCACGCTGTCGCGGCATGCTACCAGTGTTAAAGACTGCGATGGAGCTCCGTATGCCACGGCAAACTGGCTGACACTGACGGCGGGGGTGCACAAATGCTGTGCAGCTAGCGCCATTCGACGGCCAACACCGCGGTTCCTGGTGTGTCTGCTGTGCCGTGCGTGTGATCATTGCTTGTACAGCCCTCTCGCAGTGTCCGGAGCAAGTATGGTGGGTCTGACACACCGGTGTCAATGTGTTCTTTTTTCCATTTCCAGGAGTGTAGAATGAATGACAGAAATTTGTGGTGGACTGTGCGACGAACACCTCCAAACTGTCGCCGCAGAGGCAAGTCCATAAGTAACAAGGTTTGCGATACGGATAGTGGCACCTGTTGTGGAGAATATTCCGCACGGTCATCTGGCTTACTTCATGGTGGCATGCCAACTGCCTGATGGCCATATTGGAGTCACCGTCAAAGATCTTTTATCTCCACATTCAAGTAGGAGTACGCCCCTTGGAATGCATTTCTGACCATGTGTCCACGTGATCTTTTTTCTCCTTGTCCTCTCAGCGCCCATTCCCCATTCAGCAAGTCCCCCCTGTATTTTCTATTCACTGACACACAGCTAATTTTATCTTTACATCGACAGCAGCTGAACACCGAATTACTAACACATTTGCATCAAAATGTCACAAGTAATTTACTCCGAAACTCATCCAAATTATGATTTTTACATAACAATACAATTATTATTCTAGTGAGAAAGGGGGTAACTTGTATTATCTCGCCGGGAAATATCAAAATAGCGAGAGCGATAGCGTTTTTATCGTGTGTAAATACACTTTTTCATTGGTAAAATAATTCAACATAAAGATTTGACAAATTCCGTCACACACAGTCATGGCACGAAGTCAAATTGGTTTGGCAGACCAGCAAACAGATCCACCTAGATACTGGAATCCACCGGTGTTTCAGAGGCTCTTAGGAAAGTACCTGCATCCCAAATTAACCGAACGCGAGACCGCGTACTTACATTTTTCGGGAATGCGCCATTAATAACAGACTGCCGCCGTCCACGACTTCAGTCGCCTTACGCATTGTGGTGTGCCGCCTTGACCAGCAAGAGCGGTAAGTATTTGCTGCTGCAGTGTAGAGCTGTAATATATGTTCCTTCACACCCTATTCTTTTGAACAATATTTTTCTTTTTTGAATAGTATAGATGCTTGGTGGTGGCGTGGTTTTGAGCCATAACCAGGATTCACGTGTATGAAGTCAGATAAAGTGATTAGTGTTCTGGTTAGTGTCGTGTGTAGATATCCAGGTGATCACTTTGTACAACATAGACCCTATGTTATTTGAAAGCGTTTGTTAAATAAAAAAATGTTTGTGTAATATTTCTTTCGTCATTTTTGTTGTCTCGTAATGTTAATAATGAATAAATTTATTGTGATTTAGATCACGACTTCTCCCTGAGTTCTGATTAACAGTTCCTTCCTATTTTCTTTTATTACAGTCTAGATTAGATATGTAAGTAGAAGCCTTTCATTTAGCGTTCCCTCCCAGGATCTCTTACTTTATCAACCAAGCTTTTCATTTGGCGAACCGCTGCCAGGATCTTGGTCCTTGGCACTTCTGTGATGCTGTGAGTTTGCGTACTTGCCGAACGGGTGCGCATTATTAAGAAAAATATGGTTCATTAGTATGTAGTAGATATTTAATGCTCTGATTGTGTTGTTTATGTGTTTATTTGTTTTATTTATAGAGCATTTGTGTCAGCGACTTCTGTGTCATTTGTCGACCGATTTCCCGTCGTTGCTAACGGCGTTGTCATATTACTTTTGTGGTGCTTACCATTGTATTTGCTTTGTATTTGATTGTATTTGATTTTGGTTCAAAATGGCTCTGAGCACTATGGGACTTAACATCTATGGTCATCAGTCCCCTAGAACTTAGAACTACTTAAACCTAACTAACCTAAGGACAGCACACAACACCCAGCCATCACGAGGCAGAGAAAATCCCTGACCCCGCCGGGAATCGAACCCGGGAGCGCGGGCGTGATTTGATTTTGAATCTCGTGTATTACTGTTATCGCATTATACTGCGTATATCTTGTGAGTTAGATAATAGGTTCTCCACGTGTTGCATGGATAATTAAAGTTGTTGATAGAGAATTTGAATGATAACGAGAAGTAGGCCTAGACAAGTAGACTGGGAGCCGGAAAATAAAGCATACGTCATGAAGGAAGAGCGCAATGAAACGATTGATGCACAGTTTGGACGTAGGGAATCATTGCTGTTGAACAGTGTTAGCAACAACGAGGTCGCACAACATGGGAATCAGGGAGACGGCTTTTCTTGAGGGGACGGGCAGTGTGATGTGAGTGTACCACAACATATCGAGGCACATGTGCTTATTAAAAATCTGGACAGGAAAGACAGGGCGATATCAGAACGCAATGATGCGGAAACTACAACGCAGAAATCATGTATGATTTCGGTGGATCACGATACTGAGGAATGCGAAGAGGACTTCAATCTAGTGGCATTTTTAGTGGGAATGGAGAAGATAGACTAAAACGAATGGAGGAAAAGATTAATGAGACGAGGTCGGACATAAAAAATATCGGGGCACAGGTCAATCAGATGCGAGAGGAACACAAGTCATGGGCAAATAAACTCCAGGAAAATCTACGGAAAGTAGACACCAAAGCTATGAAAGATTGCACATGATGCTAAGAAGACGACAGAGAGTGCCAAGAGAGTTGCAAGTTTGGCAAGACGAGTAGCAGCTGAAGCGTTGAAAGCGAGTAAACGCATAGGACTGCAAGGACGAGAGGCGGTGATCAATTTGAACAAGAAGGTCGAATGCGTGGAAAGCGGCAAAATGACGACTCAGCGACCATGGACAAATTAGAATGTGAGCAGCGCAAATTAGGGACTGGCTCGGAGGTAACAACTGCAACTCCAGTGAGAGAGACTGAGAAGGTCCAGACTCTCCTTTCGTTCAAAGCACAACAGGAAGCGATCAACACACGTTTGGAGAAGAAATTGGAGGAGGCACTAAGGAAACAAATTCAAATGCGGCCAAGCGCGAAAGAAATTCAGTCGGGACGGATAACTGTCTACCGTTAGCGGCAAGCAGAGGATATGGTGAGATGAACATCGCATTTTCTCGAAGCCGAGGAGGGAGTACAAATGGGACGTCGAACGAGGACCTCCAGAGGTCTGCTATTTTTCGAACGGCGGAAGCTGTCGATGAAACACCACTTGCATTTCAACAGTTCTTACAAGTCCGAAAATTCGAAATTTTCCGAGATGAGGGTAATTTTACTCACCCACGCACTTAGATATCCCTATTTGACCTATCTTTACCTCCAAATTGGCCTTTAAAATACAAGCTGGACTTCATTTGCGGACACTTGCAAGGGTCAGTTGCGGAGAAAATGCGTGGAATACCAGCAATGTGTAGAAGTTACCAGTAGTTCAAGGACAGCTTCCTAATTATATACTGGTTCAAGGAAACGCAAGAACGCATAAAATACGAGATGATTGTTGGAAAAGATTTCGAGAGTTGAAGCGACAAAAGCCCAGTCAAGTTCCTTGATGCAATGATTGACAAGAATCAGTATCTTGACGAACCATGTTCTATTGGTGAGATCATTCGTCATTGTTACACCAAACTTCCGTCAGCCCATCAACAAGTATTAGCTGGCAGGTGCAATGTGGAGCTCAGCACTTTCCGTAACACACATTACGAATAAGAGCACGCATTCCGAGCAGAGAAAATATCAGAAAACACAGAGGAAAGTCTGACAGATACGTCGCAGGCCATATGTCGCGTCCACAACATAACCATTACAATAATAGGAACGGAATTGCGCGGAATGGAGCGCCTTACGGAAATCATTCACGGTCGGGAAATTTCGGGAGCAATGAATTTGAACAATGGAGAGACTGGAATTGGAACCGCAGTAATTATGTACTACGCAACAGAGGCTGGAATGGAAGGAGGAATGAAGGCTACAGACCACAAAATAATGGATGGCAAAGCCATGGCTACAGTTTCAATGACAACAGAAGATGGGCGCAGTTGAACAATAGGGGAAACGGAAATGGAGCTCCGATCGAGGAAATTGATGGCTCTGAGCACTATGGGACTTAACATCTATGGTCATCAGTCCCCTAGAACTTAGAACTACTTAAACCTAACTAACCTAAGAACAGCACACAACACCCAGCCATCACGAGGCAGAGAAAATCCCTGACCCCGCCGGGAATCGAACCCGGGAACCCGGGCGTGGGAAGCGAGAACGCTACCGCACGACCACGAGATGCGGGCGAGGAAATTGAGATTCGGGGACCAAACCCAGGTCGAGGGGCGCGAGGAAATGCTAACCAACGCCACTGACCTTCAGGGCGAGCCACAGGCAGTTTAATGGGTCGGTTACAGCCGAACATAAGTATAGCAGCATAAGTTTGTTTAGGTATTATAATTTTAAAGATAACAATCATTTCTGTACATCTTTTTGTGATTCACCATGGTAATTAGCATAGGAACTTCTGCCATTACTGCTGGTCATAAGAATGGCATTGTTAGAATTTCACTCTACAAGTATTTCTTCGTAACATGTATCAAGTGTATAGATGTACAGATGGTAATTCCAGAGCTGAATGAAATACAATTGTTGAGAGTAGAGATGTGCCGATTTCACGATGGAAACTTCGTTGTTTGTTTGAGTCCTACTTCGTGTGAGTTAATATGTTCTCTTAGAAGTTTTGAAGTTTGCACGGAACGACAAAATGAGGTGTCACAACAACGATAGAATTTTATATCTTGGAGTATAATAAAGTGCAGAGTATTGGGAACGAAATTCTTCTTGTAACATCTTAAAGATCACCTGCAAGTATATTTGTTTATTGTGTGTCCATCGGATTACATGTTGTTGCACGATCCGGTATATTTGGTTCAAATGGCCCTGAGCACTATGTAACTTATCTGAGGTCATCAGTCCCCTAGAACTTAGACCTACTTAAACCTAACTAACTTAAGGACATCACACACATCCATGCCCGAGGCAGGATTTGAACCTGCGACCGTAGAGATGGCGCGGTTCTAGACTGAAGCGCCTAGAACCGCTCGGCCACTCTGGCCGGCCCAGTATATTTAATTCGAGTATAGTGTGTAAGAGGGGCGTCGTTGAGATTAGTTGCGAGATTCTTGGAGGTATTTTCCTGGATGGTCTTGTATTGTTCACGCTAAATGCGTGTTGACTTTCTGGTGTGTTTCGCTGTTGTTTGTAACCAGTGCCCAGTGCAATGTGTCTTCGCTGTGGGCTGTTTATTGTTATTGCCAGTGGCGCGATGTATTTGTGGTGTGTTTTGATTGTGGATGTCGCCCCTGGTGTGATGTTTCTCGCGAACTGGATATTTTATTCGAGTGGGTTTACACAGATGAGCTATCGCGTCTAATGCGGTTGTGGTTCACTGTAATTACTCGCTTGTGGCTTTCACATGTAGTTTTCTGCACTTTTGTGTGATGATATTCGTGTGGGCCTTCGCGAGTAATTCGCGAGTTCCTGAGTGGTTGATCTTGGGCGATAGTTTGTACTACGTGGCGTGAACACGGAATGTGCAAGTCACTTTGGTATGTTTTTGCAGAGTGAGTGAGGCACACCATCAATTTGTGAGAAAGAGAAGAACGGAAGATATGTAGCTTGGTAGTCAATTGTTGTTAATATCTTGTGCTTCTATGTTTGTTTCAGGAGACGGAGTGAAGGAAATTTGTACAACAACCTGAGATAATTTTGTGTCTGTTCCACAAAAGGAGAGCATCTCGCGTTCTTTTTTTATCCCACTTAGGACAGCGAGCAGATTGGTGACGTCGGTAATCACTGAGATTCACACGATACTCCAGTGTTAGTGCCACCTCAGTGACAACCAAAAGCTGGGAGTATATTAATTGTATATCTTTCACAGTGATTGGGTTGTATGAATAAGTAGTAGACTTAGACGGAATGAGAATGACTGAAGTGAATGTGTAATCTAAGCCAGCTTAGTATTTTGATTGCATGTAAGAGTGTGGGAAATTAACACTACACAATCATACAGCACAACACTTCATCACTACTTAAAGTTATAAAGAAAATTAATCATTTAAAATTATGGCTACTATCAAATTATTTATGTAATGGAATAGGATTATATTTTAGGCATTACAAACCCTTTTATTCTTTTATTCTTGGAGTAGTCTTTCATTGTAATTCATTGTATTTATGTTGTAAACACATTCATACACATGGCATTGAGTCTCCTTGTAAGGATTTTGCAGACTATTTGCAGCTGAGTTGATGGAAACATGTCAGGCATTTTGGGAGAGGTTGCTGAACTGCAGAGGACGTAGCGGATGGACAGATGGGCTGACACTCAGTCAAGACAGTCAAGGCCACATGCCAGCCCTGTAAGCAGGGGAGACGCTGCAGGCGGCGGCCGTCATAGTGACCGCAGGGCAGATGGTCAACATGACATCATAGGTTGCATGAATGGGGACAGGATTGGGCGAGCCCTTTCGGGTCTCCAGCTGTCAACAGGGGGTTGGTGTGGCCGGCGCTTTCACTGCCACTGCCACTACAGGGTCCCGAGGGACCTGCCCTTGAATGGGAGTCCGAGGCCCTTGCCAGTGGGGCGCACTTGGGGACTGCTGAATGGAGGTATTATGTGTCTGGAGACACAGTCGACAGCGACCATGCTTAAGTACCATGGTACCATGTCACGCTACGTTATTAGCTGAGGAACAGCCCCAGCCCCACTTCATGGAAAGAGATGGGTTAGCTGTGGACGCTATGTTGGAATGTTCCAACGTAGCGTCTGCGGCTAACCGACCGATTTCCACGAAGTAGTGGCGGGGTTGTTCCTCAGCTAAGTAATGTAGCTTGACATGGTACCATGGTACTTTGGCTTTTTATGTTTGACTGTGCCTTATTCTGGCATGTATTAGTTTATTTTATGCTTCTGAAGAAGACTAGATTAGCTGAAACCTGGGTAAAGACCAGTGACATTTCACAACTGAGGCTGATTTTTAACATATTTCTAGAATCTACTCGAAGCAAATATAGAAATTAAAATTTTACATTTCAGGTGATTTTTGAACTCACGACCCTGAATGCAATAGTCTAGTATCATAACGGCTCTGAGCACTATGGGGCTTAACATCTGAGGTCATCAGTCCCCTACAACTTAGAACTACTTAAACCTAACTAACCTAAGGGCATCACACACATCCATGCCCGAGGCAGGATTCGAACCTGCGACCGTAGAGGTCTCGCGGTTCCAGACTGAAGCACCTAGTCTAGTATCATAACCACTACACTACAGTGACTGTGTTACTCAGTTTCTTTTGTGACAATATATTCAGGATTGAGACAAATCTATGTTCAAGAGTTACTCTCCTCAGAAAGAAACACATTCGCACATTTAGCTACCTGAAAAATCTTTCAAACGTAACAAGTATGTTCCCTTATATAACACTGAAGTGACTTAAGGTCAAGCACGTACAGCACAAGTTGTTAATGATTTGTTTAACTGATGGTGCTGCTAAGTGCTATACCACCTACTGCACTCCCATGACTTAAGCCCTCGTGAGTTCAACTCGATTTCTAAACTGAAGGAAACACTTCACAGCATTCACTTCAGAACTGCTACAAATTCGTCGGGCAATAGACCACGCCGCTCGCACTGTCAACACAACTGGCACTGCTAAGAGTATCCTATGACTTCCACATTGCTGGCAACGGGTTGTACACAATGCTGGTGACTACTATGAAGGTAAGTAAAACTTTGAAACATGTATCTATTTTGTATGAGCTGTAAATAAATAGTTGCCACTATTAAAGTTAAAACCTTATATTTATTACAAAATGCATTCTAGTTTAGTCATGTTTACCACTACTATGTAGTGGAACATTCAGTTTACAGGAATTTATCAACTGTTTTCTAAACTGATGTAAATATAGCATAGAGATTGTATAGCATAGAGATTATTTTTCATTGACTCTTGCCCACAAAAAGTTTTATAATAACCTAGCAGTTTACCTGTTGCAGCTTCATCCACATTACTGAGTAAAAGGAAACTATGCAACATGAGGAGTGTATTCTTTTAAAGCAACAGGTTTCTAGCGTCCTCCATGTTTTGAAAGCATAGGTCTGTACTTCAAACCACGAAACACATAACTTTTTTCTGATGTGTTATAGTCATCTTCTATGACTGGTTTTAATAAACTAATACAATATCTGAAACTGTAGAGGTCTTCGTTTGTCACTGGGACGAAATTTTGCATAAACGCTTTTATTTAGTTTGGTAAACAACTCAATTTGAAATAGTTCCACAGTTGTTAAGGGCATAATATAATAATCAGTCATACAAGTTCAATAAATTTAAATATTAACATTATAAAACTTTCTATACTTGGTAGTCACAAAGTACGTTTAATCCCGGTTACAACTGACGCACTTTAGGAATGCTATTGCAATATTTGATCTGAGGCATTTTTTTTAGTGGATTTCCTGTGTAGGCCCCTCATGTGGTAACCCCATCTATTGAGTCGTCTTTCCCCATAATTTAGTGCTGATGACGCCTGTAATATAAAAACTGATAGTGATGGCCGTTCCTCTGTGCAGCATTGTCATTGTGAGTCAGACAGTATGTCAGACAGTTGTATGAACAAGCAGATCTTCAAAACATACTGCTAGGTTTTTGCTATGGAATGTGGTAAAGAGATTATTCCTCCTTGTCCCTATAGCATCAGAATTTGCATACACTTTAAAGTAACTGGTTTTTTTATCTTTCACTTCAAATTCAAAAACAGTTTTCTCTTTTTAGAATAGAACAAGTGTTGCCATCCTTTTCTCTATTGGATCCAAGAACTTCTGCAAATTCATGGTACAATCAAATTCCTCCAAAGAAAACAGTTTTTATTGAGCCATATCTTTCAAAATACAATTTACAAAAAATTGCTGGAATTCAAGTCAGTATCAGACCCAAAATGCAATTTACAAAACTTTTCTGATTTTTAGTCAATACTAGACCTTCAAGAAGTTTACCAGAATCCTTCTGAACTTTAGGATATAGAAATGGCTGCATATTCCAGCAGTGCAAAAAAATAAAATGGCTGTGTACGATTTTTCAATTGAGAAACCAAGCTTCTAGAGTCTCATGCAACTCGTGGTAGAGTAGTGGGGAATAGAAACAATCCCAAACCACTTTTTGGAAGGAATTAATGAAGCAACAAATATGCAATCACACAGCAGGCTGTGAATCTCCTTTTTCTCTCACGTATTCTCACTTTATATTTATGAAGACTGTGCACAATGGCAAAACTGAGGATGAGGCTGAGGGCATACTGGCGTAATTGTCTTCATTCAATGCCACTGGAGGCAGCCTCATGTGTGTTCTGTGCATGTGTTCCCTGGCTGACTCACAAGTGATTCAGACTGTGGCACATGTATCCCAGTTCCAAAACAGTTGACTCTTAGTACACTGATTTTCACATCTGTTCAATTCATTTATTAGGTGGCAATACAGCACATTATCTGGTCAAAGGCATTCACACACCTATTAGTACCATATTTATGTTTCTGTACCAAACAGCATATTTTTTCAAAATTCTCAGAGTTGAAACTAAGATTTTAGTTTTGTCATTTCCCCAATTTAAAAATACATATTTGTCTGCAAACCAAATAGTCATTCATTTAAATAATAAAAATCTAATAACTGTTTTCTTTATACATAGGTTATCTCAGATTGTGTTTATCTATACCCACAAAAGAATTTTCATTTATTTAAAAAATTAAGAATCTAATCAATTTTTCTTTATAAATAGATTAATTGAGATTGTGTTTATCTATATCCATGGACAAAATTTTCACTCACTTAAAAATTAAAAATCTAATAAATTTTTCTCTCTATAAATAAGCTCTGTCAAAACTTGTATATCTATACAATTGATTGAAATTTTAATTAAAAACTCAAAGAACATTTCAATCATGAACACTGTAATTTTTTTAAAGTCTGAATATTTTCTATGTAAATAAAATCTAAACAAAAATGTAATACAAATCTGAGCAATTTCAAAACTTACAAAATTATTTTAAAGCTCAATGTGGATTAAGCTATGCTGATTTAGAAAATTATTGTAAAGAAAACGGATATTCAAATTTAATTACACAAGATCTATGGGAATTTATTGAATATTTTAATAAAAATAAATACTGAAGAGAGAATTAAGATACAAAAGTATAAAAGAACTTGGAACAATTTCAAAAACAAAAAATTAAAACAGATTATTCCACACTTAACAAAGAAAAAATAATTGATCTTATTACAAATCCTATAGACAACATAAAAAATTACAATAACGAATTGAATATAAAATCTTTAAGAGAATGTCATGAAATTCATAAACCAAAAAAATTAAAATGCGCTCCATACTTAATAAATAACATTTAATCGCTCTTATCATTAGATTTGAGGACAATATTAACAATAAATATAACGATTTAAATAACAAATCTTTAAATGATCTCTGTAAAATCTGTAAAACGAAAAATTTAAAAAATTATTCTGTATTTAATAAACAACAATTATTCGATCTTATCAATAGACCTTAGTGTAATATTAATAACATCAATAATCAAAATGATTTTCAAAAGCTTCTAGTGGGAAAATATCAGGGAGGTAAGAAAATAGAGCCAGTATACTTTCAGCTATTGTTTTTCAGCTACTTTTTATTCTAGCTGCTTTTACAGAAATCTGAAAATGAGAAAAAGAACTAGAAAATTTAAATATATAAGAAAGAAAATTTATGCTTTTGTGGTAAATGATAAACACAAGTTTGTTTATGTATATGTACTGGATGAATGAAATTCTAAAAAATTTGTATATTTTGTTAAAGGTCTCAATAAAAATAAATTTATAGAACTTTAGAAAATAGCAATATTCTTTAACAAGAAGGTTTTATTTGTATTCCATATAATTATTCTAGGTATAAATTAGAAATTTTTTATCATCCTGATGAAGAACCGATTTTTGAAATAAAAACAGATGGTCTTACTAGTTTGAAATGAAATTCTTTCCCCAGAATAGCTTACTTAAAAATACATACAATTTTCGAAAACAAGACAGTTTATTGTATAAAGAACAAGAAAAAGAAACAATCAGTAGCATCAAATGGGTCAAATGTTAGTTAAAATAAAAGTAATAAGGTGTAAACGACTAGAAGAATCAGAACTAATTATTTCCAACATTACCATCGATAAATATTGTGGAAAAGGTATATTTTTCAATTCAAAAATGTACAATACTTCTATTGTTCCAGTTATTAGATGGAAGAAGAAATCAGAAATAAAGATACAGATCTAAATTACAAGATTAAAGTTAACCTTGATAAAATTTTCACAGCACTTAATAATCATCAAGAAAGAGCAGTATTTGTTGTTTAATTTTTTATATATTGATTTTAACTGTTTCGAATTTCTCAGGAATAACTATATTACTCTGATTAAAAGAGCTAACATCTATAGTGGCTATAATAAATTAACTCCAACTAAACTTGCTACATGTTTATGAACACAATAGTCTCCAGAAATATAATGATGACGAATTAAATTTCCATCTTCAGCAGAATAATTATGGTATATGTTATATTACTATAAAACTACATAATAACATAAATTATTCTTTTTTATAGTCTCCTTAGTTATGTAAACAAATACATATATTTCCCAAGGTGCATTATCTTTAGGAATAATTAGTTTTTTCCATTTATTTAATTAAAAATATTTTAGCATTTTTATATGGACACTCAAAAGGTAAGATTTTACTTCCTAAAAGATTTAAACAAATCAAATAAAATTTTCCAAACTCTTTAGAAGAACTGTAGTAATAAATAGACAAAGTTAGAAAACCTTAAAATTTAGATTTCTTTTAGAACAATATAATATGTGTTACCAATATACAAAAGAAAAATTAAATAGTTTACTATACGAACAATACCAAGTAGAGTGTTTGGATTCAATTTTACTTAAAAACAGTTGTCTAAAAATTCCAGTAAAGAAAAAGGTGCATTTGTAGAGATAACAGATCTGAATAAAAGTCATAAAAATAAAACATGTAAAAAAAATTCTTGAAGCAATTAACCAATGTTATTTGGAAGAAAATGGTTGAGATTCTAGCAAAGTAAGAGAAATAGATAGCTACAAACATTATAAAGACGAATTTCCAGTTCAACTTTTGTTTATTGCTAATTTGTAATTATGTGATAACCTTTTGCAGTGGTGGTCAGAAAAATTGACCACTAAAAGTAAATTCAAGACGAAGATACATTGATCAATGATAGCTTTCTTTTATTGGAACAGGGATGAAATTAATCAAATTTAAAAGTGGAGGTTAATTAATTAAACTCAAAATGAAGATTAATAACTCTAAATGCATATGGATTTAACATGTACTTTTCTGTTGAATGAAGATCGATTATATTCGAAATGATGATACAACAAGAAAACGAACAACCAAACGTTAAACGAAAATTACATGTTAAATAAATGAGCATTAGACATTAAAATTTGTGTTAACTATATTTAAGTAGTCTTTCTCTTTTTTTCTTTATTCTTTGTTCAAATTTTTGTGTTTTTTCCTGTTAATTTTTTAGTATTTTTATCATCCCTATATTCATATTGCATGAGACCATTAAAGCCAACACAACTATTTTATAAGGAATCTGTTAATTTTCACCACAATTTCGCTGTTGAAACAGAATAAACAGGTGTTTTCCCAAACTGCTTGCTTTTGTTTACTATTAATTCTAAGCAATCTGTAAATGGATCGATTTCTTGATCTTTTTGGAAATCTGTGTTATTGTAATTATAAATTGTTTGCTTAAATCTTGTAATTTTGTTTTGTTTAGCTAATTTAGAATCAAAGGTTTCCTTTTATCTACTGGCTGCACTATTTTAAAAATCTGTAATGTTGTTACCCAACTTTTTGTTTCTCCATATAAATTTATTATTTGTTCTTAGTCTAGAATTTGCATTAAATCAAGTTAAACAGTTTTTTTCCAAAAGAATCATCATAGTTTACTGTTTCATTACAATCTCCTTTGTCTTCTCCTTGTTTGCAAAAAATCAAATTATTTATTAATATTTACTCATTTTTTCTTTATTAAAAATATTTGCAAAATCTTATGTCATATCTAAATGAAATAAATAGTAAATTCTTTTAGAAATCTGGTAATTTATCTGATTTAACATTGGCTAATAGCATAACGATTTTATTTTTTACTTAATAATTTTATACCTTTATTCATAATTTGTTTAATGCCATTAATCGTTTCTACATTAGAATCTAATAAATAAGGAATTTTTGCTTTAACTCCATGTCAAGCAATATTAAATTTAGGAAATCTAGATCTTAAAAATCTGTTAAAACTACCAAATGCTGGTTTTTTTTACAAGACACATATCATTATTCATTTCTCTTTCACAGTCTCAAAAATTTGTTGTTTTAAAACCATAATACTGTTGAAAAAAGATTCTGTAGTTGGTTTAAAGCTTCTAATATTTTTCTCCTTTTGTGCAGATAATATCTGCAGTATTTGTGACAAGATTATTATTATTTAAATTCTCTGTAAGTAACCACAAACCAAATCTTTCATTAGTTCGTTTTGTTTTATTTCCGAGCAGTTCGGCTATATAATATTTTGAAGCACACAATTCATTTTCCACTTTCATTTATATAGAAAAAAATTTTATTAGATTTGTGTAAAAGTAGCTAGAATAAAAAGGAACTGAAAAATAGTAGCTGAAAGCATGATGGTGCTATTGTCTTACATACCTGCTATTTATCTACTAACAGCTTTTGAATATCATTCTCATTATTGATACATTACCCTCAGATCTACTAATAAGATCGACTAATTGTTGCATTTATCTATAGAATATTTTTTTAAATATTTCGTTTTAATGATTTTTAAAGATTGTTTAAAGATTTTTTTTACTCTAATCGTTATTGTTATTATTAATATTGCCCTTAGACCATTCAATAAAAGCGATTAATTGTTGTTTATTAAGTATGAATTACTTTTTAAATTTTTTGGTGTACATATTTCAATAAGTTCTCTTAATGATTTTTAATCAATTTCTATAATGAATTTTTATATTGTCTACAGGATTTAGAATAAGACCGATTGATTTTTCTTTATTAAATCTAGAATAATTTCTTAATTTTTTGTTTTAGAAATCGTTTCAAGTTCTTGTATATTTCTGTATCTTAGTTCTCTCATCATTATTGCTTTTATATTAAAACATTCAATAAATCCCCATTGATCTTAAGTAGTTAAATTTCGATAACCTTTTTCTTTACAATAATTTTCTAAGTTTCGAAATATCTCAGCTTTGAAGTATATTTATGTGTAGCTTTTATTTATATAAAAAAGCTTAAGATTTTAAAAAATGAAAACATTTACATTTGAAATGTACTTTGAGTTTTTAATTAAAATTTTAATCAATGATATAGATAGATGAGAGCTGATTTATAAAGAGAAAGATTTATTAGGTTTTAAATTTTTAAGTAAATGAAAACTTTGTTCATGGATATACATAAACACAATCTCAGATAACCTAATTATTAAAAAAAGTATTTAATGCTTATTATTTAAATAAATGGAAATTTGGCCTGTGGATGTATATAAATTTTTAGATGGATGAAATGACAAAACTAAAATCTTACTTTTAAATCAGAGAATTTTGAAAAAATATGCTCTTTGGTCCAGAAACCTCATAAATATACTATTTCTATTAATAATTATGATGAGGTTTGGTTTGTGGGGCATCCAGTTGTGCAGTTATCAGCGCCTGTGCAAATTCCTTACACAGTCCAATCTTGCCACTTTCACATATGATTATGAAATGATCAGGACAATATCCAGACCCCAGATGGAGAAAATCTCCAACCCAATCAGGAATCCGAGACCCCATGATGCAGAGGCAGCAGCGCTAGCCATTAGACCACGAGTTGCAACATTCCTATTAGTGGATACGAACATTGGGTGTATTTGTCCTTCACCATTATGGTGGCTTAAACTTTGCTAGAGACACTTTCACTGAGATGGGTGAATAAGTGTAGAGGAATGACAGTCCATTCTTCCTCGATTGACGAACTAAGAGAAGGTAGTGGTGTTGGACAGATGGGTCTGGAGTGAAGTCGACATAAATTCCTCCCCACGTGTTCGAGTGAATTCAGATCGGGACTTTGGATTATTGTTTCTGTTGTTGTTGTTGCTGCTGCTTTTGTAGTGAACATCTACATTTACATCTAGATGGATGCTCTTCAAATCAGACTTAAGTACTTGGCAGATGGTTCATAGAACCACCTTCAAATAATTCTCTATTATTCCTGTTGTGTCGTAACAAGACAGCCACGCCACTCGGAAGTAGCCGAAATGCATGCGTTAACTCACGCTGGCTTGCGTGAGGTCTGAAACAGGATACGTAATGAATGCTATAAAGAAAAGTACGTAGCTGCTGTAATACTTAACTTTAATCCATCATTTGTATACAGCATTCTTGATGATACAAGTAAGACTCTTTAAATACAAGCACTGTAAGGCTAATGGCGCCTTGCTAGGTCATAGCCATGGACTTAGCTGAAGGCTATTCTAACTGTCTCTCGGCTAATGAGAGAAAGGCTTCGTCAGTGTAGTCGCTAGCAACGTCGTCGTACATCTGGGGCGAGTCCTAGTACGTCTCTCTAGACCTGCCGTGTGGTGGCGCTCGGTCTGCAATTACTGACAGTGGCGACACGCGGGTCCGACATGTACTAATGGACCGCGGCCGATTTATAGCTACCACCTAGCAAGTGTGGTGTCTGGCGGTGACACCACAATTCCACTCTCGAAAGGCGCGCGGAAAAAACGAACACATGTATGTTTTCATGCGAATTCTCACTTCCCTTATCTTAGTATGATGATGGTTTCTCTCTGTGTAGGTCACCGTCAACAAAAAAATTTTGCATTCAGAGGTTAATGAAGGTGGTAGTAATCAAAAACTTCTATTATTTATTCGTGGGAATGCTATATCTGGTGCACCAATTATTAATGGTACAAGTCAATTACCAAATCCACCAATTATAATAGGTATTACTATAAAGAAAATTATTACAAATGCGTGGGCTGTAATAATAACATTATAAGTTTGGTCATTTCCAATTAGAGATCCTGGTTGACCAAGTTCAGCACGAAAAGTATTCTTATTGATGTTCCTACTATTCCTGCTCATGCTCCAAATAGAAAATATAAAGTACCAATGTCCTTATGGTTTGCTGAGTGACTGAAATTTCGTGAAAAGATTCCGCCACAACGGAAAACCCTTTGCTTTAATGATGTCCACCCCAAATCCTGTATCATATCAGTGACTCTCTCTCCCCTATTTTGCGATAATATAAAACGTGCTGCCCTTCTTTGAACTTTCTCGGTGAACGCCATTAATGCTATCTAGTAAGGATCCCAGACCCCACAGAAGCACTCCAGAAGAGGACACACATGTGTTGTGTAGGCAATCTCTTTAGTAGATCTGTTACACTTTCTAAGTGTTCTGGCAATAAAATGCAGTTTTCGGTTTGCCTTCCCCTTTTGCCTTTCCTTTTACCACTCATGCGGATGACCTCACACTTTTCATTATTTGGGGCCAATTGCCAATTTCCGCACCGTTCGGATATCGTTTCTAAATCATTTTGCTTCTTCTGAGGACTTTACTAGACAATAAACGACAGTATCATCTGCAAACAATCTAATACGACTGTTCAGATTGTCTCCTAAATCGTATATATACCACAAGGAACACTACCTTAGAGAACGCCAGAAATCACTTCTGTCTTGCTCGACGACTCTCCGTCAGTTACTACGAACTGTGAACACCGTGACAAGAAATCACGTATCCAGTCACATAACTGAGACGATATTCCATAAGCGCGTAATTTCACTAGAAGCCACTTGGGTGGTGCGGTTACAAAAGCCTTTTGGAAAACTAGAAATACAGAATCAATTTGAATTCCCTTGTCAATAGCACTCATCAGTTCGTGTGTATTAAGAGGAAGTTGTGTTTCACAAGAACCATGTTTTCTAAATTCGTGTTGACTGTGTGGCAATAGACCGTTTTATTCGAGGTAATTCTTAATGTTCGAACATATGTTCCAAAGTCTCCTGCATATCGACGTCAATGATATGGGCCTGTAATTTAGCGGATTGCTCCTACCACCTTTTTTGAATATTGGTGTGACCTGTGCAACTTTCAGGTCTTTCGGTACGAACCTTTCGTCGAGTATGGAGCTACTGCTTTAGGATACTCTGAAAGGAACCTAATTGGCATACAGTCTGGACCAGAAGACCTGCTTTGATTAAGTGATTTAAGCTGCTTCGCTACTGCAGGGATATCTATTTCTAAGTTACTCATGTTGGCAGGTGATCTTGATTCGAATTCTGAGGTATTTACTTCAACTTCTTTGGTGAAGGAATTTTGGAAGGCTTTGTTTATTAACTCTGCTTTGGCAACACTCAGCACTGGCGTATTTCCATTGCTATGGCACAGAGAAGGCAAGAGAAGGCATTGTTTGTGTCTTGCCGCTCGCATGCTCTTCAGATTTTCTGCAGGCTTCAGGATAAAGTTTCGTTGAAGAAACTGTTATAGTCATCTCGCATTGAAGGTAGAGCTAAATTTCGAGCTTCTGTAAAAGATCGCCAGTACTGGAAATTTTGAGTTTGTTTAGAATTGGCATGCCTTTTTCGTTGTTTCTGCAACAGTGTTCTGACCAGTTTTATTAATTTATTTGGTATAAATCACTCAGTTGCTGTCGGCGCTATTTCTTTGACTTCAAGCCACATCTAGTCTACACGTACGTTGTTAATTTGTAAGAAGTGGATATTATCTTCAGGAAGGCGTCAACTATGAAAACTAGTTTGATGCAGCTCTCCATGCCACTGTATCCTGTGCAAACCTCTTTATCTCCGCATTACTAGTTCAACTGACACCCTTCTGAAACTGCTTACTGTATTCATCTCTTGGCCTCCCTTTTGGTTTGTACTCCCCACACTTCCTTTCAGTACTAAAACGGTGGTCCATTTATGTCTCAGAACGTGGTCTTCCAATCGATCTCTTCTTCTAGTTAGTTTGTGCCATAAATTTCTTTTTCGTCAGTTCTATTCATTACCTCGTCATTAGATACGTGATATACCCACCTAATCTTCAGCCTTCTTCTGAAGCAACACATTTTAAAAACTTGTAGTTTCTTCTTTCTAAACAGTTTATGCTCATGTTTCGCTTCTGTACATGGTCGCACTCCTTTAAAATACTTTCATAAAAGACTTCCGAACACTTAAATCTGTATTCCATGTTAACAAATTTCTCTTCTTCAGAAACGCTTTCCTCGCCATTAATAGTCTGCGTTTTATATCCTCCATACTTTGGCCATCATCAGTTATTTTTCTGCCCGAATAGCAAAACTCATCTACTACTTTAACTGGTAACCTAATTCCGTCAGCATCACCTGATTTAAATCGACTACATTCTGTTGTCCTTGTTTTGCTTTTGTTGATGTTCATCTTCTATCCACCTTTCAAGATACTATGCATTCCGCTCAACTGCTCTACTAACCTCTTTGCTGTCTCTGACAGAATTACAATGTCATTGGTAACCCTCAGAGTCTTTGTTTCTTCTCCCTGGACTTCAATTCATACTCTAAATTTTTCTTTACTGCTAATTCAATATACAGACTGAATAACATCGAGAATAAACCACAATCCTGTGTCACGCCGCTCTCAACCACCGCTTGCCTTTCATGCCCCTCAGCTCTTAACTGCCGTCTGGTTACTGTACTAGCTACAAATGTTATGATGCGAGTCGGTACCCGTTATGTACCGAGTAACCGAATGTTATGTGCTCGCTAATAATGCTAAATAGGTGGAAGGTGACCAAAGGATCTGTCGCTGTAGGAATCTGGACATACAAGCAAAAGATTAGTTGAAACTAGCGCACTTTAAATAAATGTATTAAATATACTGCAGTCAATTTGTGGGTGAAGAAATACTATACCGTTGACAATCAGTGGTAGTCGTGGCTAGCTGTAAGGAGAGACCCAACACTGGCGTGAGTCCGTGACCACTGAATGTTTACCGGTAGAGCCAACTATCAACAACTCGGCGTAACATTCGGCACAAACTAGCAGCTAGAAGTAATCTTAAAATGGAAGTAATTCTGAACTAGCAGAATTGCGCCCACGTGGCCGCCGTTTATAACATCGTCCTGGTGATCTTCATTGGTGGGCGGCCTCGAGGTTCTTCTTTGGTGGATATGTTCAAAGTGCTGTTGGCGACACCCTCAGTATATCCAGGCGCCGGCTCCGACAGTATTGATAAGCTCCGACACTGCAGTAAATAGCCTTTAGCTCGCTGTATTTTACCCCTGCTGCTTTCAGAATTTCAGAGAGTATTCCAGTCAACAGTGTCAAAAGCTTTCTCTAAGTCTACAAACGCTATAAACGTAGGTTTACCTGTCCTTAACCTATATTCTACATTTCTCAGGAATCTATCCCGATCTTCCCTGAGGTCGGCTTCTGCCACTTTCTCCATTCTTCTGTAAGGAATTCTTGCTAGTATTTTCCAACCATAACTTATTATATCGATAGTTCAGTAATATTTAACCTGTCGGCACATGCTTCTTTGGAACTGGACTGTGGGCAGATCATTCCATTTCAGAAATGTTGTTGTCTACAAACCATTACTTCACAGATGTGGCTTTGCCACTTGGTGTGTTGTCATGCTGATATGTCATCGTCTGTTCTGCTGCTGTAAGCTATACACAATGCTGCAAAATGTGTTCATATCCTTCTACATTCAGCGTTTTCTTAAGCATGTTAAGGTGATCATACACTAACCACGAAAACATCCCCATACCGTAACATCACCATCTCCAAAGTTCACTCTTGCCAATACACATGATGGAGGTAACATTCTCCAAGCATTTTCCAACATGAAACTTCCTGACAGATTAAAACTGTGTGCCAGACCGAGACTCGAACTCGCTGCGGAGTGAAAAGCTCATCCTGGAAACATCCCCTAGGCTGTGGCTAAGCCATGTCTCCGCAGTATCCTTTCTTCCAGGAGTGCTAGTTCTGCAAGGGTCACAGAAGAGCTTCTGTGAAGTTTGGAAGGTAGGAGGCGAGGTATAGGCAGAATTGAAGCTGTGAAGACTGGTCGTGAGTCGTGCTTGGGTACCTCAGTTGGTGGAGCACTTGCCCTCGAAATGCAAAGATCCCGAGTTCGAGTCTCGGTCCGACATACAGTTTTATTCGGTCAGGAAGTTTCATATCAGTGCACACTCCGCTGCAAAGTGAAAAGCTCATTCTGGAAACATTTTCCAACAACCCAAACGTCTCCATCGCACTGCCACAGCATATAAGGTAACCCACCACTCCGAATCACTGGTGTCGCCCTTTACACGATCTCAAGCACCGCTTAGCACTGACTACAGAAATGTGTACAATAAATGTATTCGCAGCTACGAATATAGACAACCGTCAGCTGTGTAATGGAATGAAGGCAATGAGAATCTGTGACAGACCGGGACTCGGACCCGGATTTCCCGCTTATCGCGAACGGTCGTCTTACCGTTAGGCTATCCGAGCACGACGCACGGCCACCAAACTTCCATGTCGTCAACCACATCTGTAACCTGTACTGGTGCATGCATGTCCGAAGGAACATTGCATCGTAATTCGGAATGACACAGGCACTGCACTGTCGTATTTATCCGCAGACACTGGGCACGCGACTTTCTAGTAAAATGTCTGCCCCGTACCGGAATATACGTAATGTATATACGAGAACAGGTTGCAGAAACGTGGTTGGCGGCATATGGCGGTTTGGTTCTGGCCAGGAGTCGTGCTCGAATAGCCTAATGGTAAGGCGACTGCAAGCGATAAGCGCGAAATCCGGGTTCGAGGCCCGATCCAGCACAGGTCGTCATTGTCGTCATTCCATTATATAGTTGATGGTTGTCCATATTCACAACTGTGGAGTACATTTAATGTATTTCATAGCGGCTGTAGTCCCCGCTGTGCATACCTGCATGTTCGAGGGAACATTGCATTGTAATTAGGAACGACACAGGCACTGCAATACCGTCCAGAAATGTGTCTCTTATGAGGGAGCTGCTCGACCAGTACGTCGTCCTTTTTAACTCTCTACGCACAGCCCCTGTGTTAACTGCATTTCTGGTACCACTTTGGAACTAACGACTTACCCTTTCTGCTGTTTCGCTGGCCGGAGTGGCCGAGCGGTTCTAGGCGCTACAGTCTGGAACCGCGCGACCGCTACGGTCGCAGGTTCGAATCCTGCCTCGGGCATGGATGTATGTGGTGTCCTTATGTTAGTTAGGTTTAAGTAGTCCTAAGTTCTAGGGGACTGATGACGTCAAAAGTTAAGTACCATAGTGCTCAGAGCCATTTGAACCATTTTTCTGCTGTTTCATGCGATTTCTTACAACCACCCTCCGCAATGCTCGATGGTCCCTGTCCATCATTGGTTTAGCCGTGGTTATTTCTTCGTAATTTCCACTTCACAGTCACACCACCAACACTCGGCTTGGACAACTTTAGAAGGGTCGAAATGTCTTTGATGGATTTGTTCAAATGGTTCAAATGGCTCTGAGCACTATAGGACTTAACATCTGAGGTCATCAGTCCCCTAGAACACAGAACTTCTTGAACCTAACTAACCTAAGGACATCACACGCATCCATGCCCGAGGCAGGATTCGAACCTGCGACCGTAGCGGTCGAGCGGTTCCAGACTGAAGCGCCTAGAACCGCTCGGCCACACGGCCGGCGATGAATTTGTTACGGAGGTGACATCCAATGACATATTCGACGTTCGAAGTCATCGAGCCCTCCCGACCGACCCAATAGGCTGTTACTGCTTCTCTCCTAACAAGACAGCACGCCCCGCCTCCTTTAATGCTGGCAGTTCCATCTCTCCTGACAGCTAGTGGTCAGCTACATGGCGGTGTCTGGATACTTCTGGTCAGACACTACGTTTGGTGGTGTCTTAGCAGTTGTTGAATGCCGGATGTGGAAAAGAAAAGAGGATGTACAATGTAGATTGCAATTTAAGATGGAATTTTAGTGACCTTCATTGCCGAAAGAGGAGGAAGATGCTTTTTTTTCAGGTAGTGCTGCTCCTGTGGTTTGCGTGGGGCGGTTCGGATGGGTTATTACGTTCTATGCCTTCCGCGAAAGTGTTCAAGGCTGCGTGTAGGGGCCGACTCGTGACCACAGTCCGTCCACAAGGCACCTGCTGCTGGTTCTGTTTCCATGCAGTGCTGTTTATCGACACCGAATGGAGAGGTTCATGCTTTCCATATATACTGCTCCTCTGATAATCACCAGCTAATGAGCCATCCAGCGTTGACAGGCCATTATGTCATCCTGTGCTTTACGTCTTCATTTGTGGTCAGTATGGAGCTGCTCTCACGGCATGTGTTGGCTTCCCAGATCTTGGAGGTGCTACTTCGCACTCGGGTAGCTCGTCAATTTTCCTCAGCAGTCTGAGTGGACGCCATTGTTTAAGAAAAGAGATAAAGAAAGACCGTCAAATTTCCGTCTAATTTCAGTTTTGACAGCGTTCTCGAAAAAATTAGAAAAGTAGTATACAGTCGGCTTCTTAACCACCTGACAACAAATAATATACAGGTATTGTCTAAATATTAGTTCGAAATTCTGAAGGGTTCTGATATTGAGGAGACTATCTACACACGCAGTGAAAATGTACTTATCTCATTAAACATTAAATTATCGGTATATATTGTGATTCGTCAAAGAAATTTTACCGTATAAATAGCAATATCCTTCCAAGTAAATTAGAGTATTACGGTGTAACAGGAAATGTTGCAGAACGGTTCAGTTCCTATATCTCTGACAGGAAACAAAGCTGTCATTAAGAAAGACACATGGATTAAGTTATCAGGCATCATCCAAGTGGCAACAACAGATGGCGTCCCACAAGGTTCCATCTTAGCGCCTTTACCTTTTTTTATACCATATATCAGTGATCTTTCCTCATTAATATTACGAGATACCAAGTTTATTTGTTTTCAGATGAATAAACATTGCAGCAATTAGCAATTAGTGCAATTTTCACTGACGTTACTAAACGGTTACTAGCCAATTCTTTGTCACTAAACATTGAAAAAAACACACTTCATGCAGTTCAGAACTTATAAGAGGTTTGCCACCAGTACAGGATTAAAACATAATGACAAACAGATAGAAGAAGAGGACACTGTTAAATTCTTGGGATTACAGCTTGACAATAAATTCGACTGGGAGGAGCACACCCCAGGACTGCTCAAGCGCCTAAAGAAATCACTATTTGCAATATAAATATTGTCGGACATAGGAATATAAAAATGAAAATGCTGACATACTATGCTTACTTTCGTTCCATAATGTCATATGGGATTATTTTTTGGGGTATCTCATCAACCCAAGCTAATATTTTATGGGTACAAAAACGTGTAATAAGAATTATTTGCGGTGTGAACTCAAGAACATCCTGCAAAGGCCTGTTTAGGTAACTAGGGATATTAACTACTGCTTCTCAATATAGTAATTTCTTAACGAAATTTATCATTAAACTGTACTGTCTTTTCAAACCGACAAGTCGGTTAACTGAATCTGTTCACAAAGCTTTAGAGTCACTTATTTTGGTACAAAATGGGTGTCTATTACTCACGCACACACATTTTCAACAACTTTCCAGCAGCCATAAAAAAAGTTAACTGGCAACAAAATTCAGTTCAAGAAGAACTAAAGGATTTATTGGTGGCCAACTCCTCCTAGGCCACTGATGAATTCTTTAGAAGAAACAACTCACACACACACATATATATATATATATATATATATTATTAATATTTTTTAATATCTTTATTACTGTATATTTTCGGTAAACACACACACACACACATATATATATATATATATATATATATATATATATATATATATATTGGTCCATCGATCGTGACTGGGCCAAATATCAACGAAACAATTGTCAAACGAAAAAACTACAAAGAACGAAACCCGTCTAGCTTGAAGGAGAAAGCCAGATGGTGCTATGGTAGGCTCGCTAGATGGCGCTGATATACGTCAAACGGATATCAACTGCGCTGTTTTAAAAAATAGGAACCCCCATTTTTTATTACGTATTCGTGTAGTACGTAAAGAAATATGAATGTTTTAGTTGGACCACTTTTTTCGCTTTGTGATAGATGGCGCTGTAATAGTCACAAACGTATAAGTACGTGGTATCACGTAACATTCGGCCAGTGCGGACGGTATTTGCTTCGTGATACATTACCCGTGTTAGAATAGACTGTTTACCAATTGCGGAAAAGGTCGATATCTTGTTGATTTATGGCTATTGTGATCAAAATGCCCAACGGGCGTGTGCTATGTATGCTGCTCGGTATCCTGGCCGACATCATCCAAGTGTCCGGACCGTTCGCCGGATAGTAACGTTATTTAAGGAAACAAAACAAAAACAAAAGTCCAAATGTGTGTGAAATCCTATGGTACTTAACTGCTAAGGTCATCAGTCCCTAAGCTTACACACTACTTAACCTAAATTATCCTAAGGACAAACACACACACCCATGCCCGAGGGAGGACTCGAACTTCCGCCAAGCCAGTCTCACAGTCCATAACTGCAGCGCTTCAGACCGCTCGGCTAATCCCGCGCAGCATTTAAGGAAACAGGCAGTGTTCAGCCACATGTGAAACGTCAACCACGTCCTTCAACAAATGATGATTCCCAAGTAGGTGTTTTAGCTGCTGTCGCGGCTAATCCGCACATCAGTAGCAGACAAATTGCGCCAGAATCGGGGAATCTCAAAAACGTCGGTGTTGAGAATACTAAATAAACATCGACTGCACAAGTACCATATTTCTATGCACCAGGAATTGCATGGCGACGACTTTGAAGGTCGTGTACAGTTCTGCCACTGGGCACAAGAGAAATTACGGGACGATGACAGATTTTTTGCACGCGTTCTATTTAGCGACGAAGCGTCATTCACCAAAAGCGGTAGCGTAAACCGGCATAATATGAACTACTGAGCAACGGAAAATCCACGATGGCTGCGAGAAGTGGAATATCAGCGACCATGGCGGGTTAATGTATGGTGCGGCATTTTGGGAGGAAGGATAATTGGCCCCCATTTTATCGATGGTAACCTAAATGGTGCAATGTATGCTGATTTCCTACGTAATGTTCTACCGATGTTACTACCAGATGTTTCACTGCATGACAGAATGGCGATGTACTTACAACATGATGGATGTCCGGCACATAGCTCGCGTGCGGTTCAAGCGGTATTGAATAGCATATTTCATGACCGATGATTTGGTCGTCGAAGCACCATACACCATGGCCCACGCGTTCACCGGATCTGACGTCCCCAGACTTCTTTCTGTGGGGAAAGATGAATGAGTTCGCTATCGTGATCCACCGACAACACCTGACAACATACGTCAGCGCATTGTCAATGCATGTGCGAACATTACGGAAGGCGAACTACTCGCTGTTGAGAGGAATGTCGTTACACGTTTTGCCAAATGCATTGAGGTTGACGGACATCATTTTGAGCATTTATTGCATTAATGTAGTATTTACAGGTAATCACTCTGTAACAGCACGCGTTCTCAGGAATGATAAGTTCACAAAGGTACATGTATCACATTGGAAAAACCGAAATAAAATGTTCAAACGTACCTACGTTCCGTTTTTTAATTTAAAACACCTACCTGTTACCAACTGTTCGTCTAAAATTGTGAGCCATATGTTTGTGACAATTATAGCGCCATCTATCACAAAGTGAAAAAAGTGGTCCAACTAAAACATTCATATTTCTTTACGTACTACACGAATATTTAATAAAAAATGGGGGTTCCTATTTAAAAAAAAACGCAGTTGATATCCGTTTGACGTATGGCAGCGCCATCTAGCGGGCCAACCATAGCGCCATCTGGTTTTCCCCTTCAAGCTAGACAAGTTTTGTTCTTTGTAGTTTTATCGTTTGACGCTTATTTCGTGGGATATTTGGCCTGGTCACGATCGATGGACTACCCTATATATATATATATATATATATATATATATATATATATATATATATGTGTGTGTGTGTGTGTGTGTGTGTGTGTCTCCGTATGTGTTTGTGTCTGAGTGTGTGTGTGTTTTACCAAAAATATACAATAATACAAATATTAGTACAATGTGACATCTGTACAAATTCAGCATAGTAATTCGATCTTTCTAAATAAGTGTTCTAAAATGAGTCTTCTATTTAGTGTTTGTTACCTCATAAACAAAAATATGTTTAAAATTTTTTTATCTCATTCCACATCCATGATTATCATTCAATTTGTGCTCTGTGGAAGACACATTCCCATACTAGTATTCGTTTTTCATTCTAAATATCTATTGTGTATTCTTGTTCTTCTACCATGTTCTTCATTGTGGAGACTCACCTCACTATGGCTCAATTGAAACGAAAAGTATATCTAGTCTAATCTAATAATTCCACTCATTCCAGAAGGGGATAATCCCTGGCAGCCAGATGCACTGGCCACTTAGTTACGGATGTGGACTACACAGGTAGTTTCGTATAATAAAGCAAAGAGCGGTCTGATGGAATAATGACGTGTTCCACAACATGATACAAATCTCTGAAATCAGAACCTGCATCAAAAGAAAATATCTAAAGTCATTAGTTGAGTGCTTCGTATCGGCTTGAAACGACAGGCTCGTGGTCATTTCTAGAAATGGTACTGCAGACTGTGAGCTCCGTCGAAACATCTTGAACAAGTCCGGTAATTTCAACTGTACTTGCCAGAAAAGGAGAATCGTCGTTTGTTCAGACGTGAGCCACAATCTGCACCTCTCTGCACCTTGCGTCCTCAAGTTCCACTGAGATGGCGTCTGCAAAACGTTCACTATGCCCCCTGGGCACCTCAATACATGGCTAGCCATCCAAATTACGACCCTGAGAAGGACAGCAGTTTAAAATAATTTCTCATTTTAAATATACAGAATATTAGGAGGGACACAGTATTCCAGTTGTAAGTGATTTTGGTCTGAACAGGATGTAAAATTTAGTACGTAGAGGTACCATGAGACGTTATGCCGGACCCTCAGCAAACCATCACCAGGTATTCTCAGTGGGTCAGAGACGTAAAATGTGCTAGCGAGGGCAAAAGTCCACCAACCTGTGTATCGAGGTAGGTCAGTATAGCAAGGGCAAAATGCGGTCTTTCGTTATTAATGATATGTCATGGAAAAATCGAAAATAGGACACGTCATACATGTAACAGCTACTGCCAAAATTACTGGCTATGCGAACCAGAGGCAACCGTGTTGAGTGACCAATAGCAATCCACACTATCATGTGAGGTGCTCGGCCCTTATGACGATGAGGAATACAATCTGGAAACGTTCATTTAGCCAGGAGCCTCTGCACATGGGTACATCCATCGTGATGCCATACACAGAACCAAAGACATCGTGGTACCGCTCCTGCGTCTCTGCTAATCCATGAAAGAGAAAGTGTAACAACAATAATCACCTTGCTGACAGTCCGTGGCACTTCAAACGTCATCGGACTGGTTCAAGTGGTTCAAATGGCTCTAAGCACTATGGGACTTAACATCTTAGGTCATCAGTCCCCTTGACTTAGAACTACTTAAACCTAACTAACATAAGGACATCACACACATCCATGCCCGAGGCAGGATTCGAGCCTGCGACCGTAGCAGCAGCGCGGTTCCTAACGGAAGCGCCTAGAATTGCTCGGTCACAGCGGCTGGCCATCGGACTGGCTGTGTGGATACATGTCGTACTGCATACAAGCTAATTCTCTAACTCAAGGTATGACACGTGGCTGTATGATCTTGCATGTCCTAGTGAACAACATGTCTGTCCTCTCAGGCGCTAGACATGTGGGGCCATTGAGATCTTTCATGGCGACCAGTGTGTGGATACTTGTCTTGCTGCAAAGAACCTCATTCCGTAATTCGAGGTAAGTGATGTGACTGTATGATCTTGCACGTCCAAATGAACAACATATCTCTCCTCTCCGTTGCTAGACGCGTGGGGACGTTGAGATCCTTCATAGCAACCAGTATGGCCCTCTTCAACCTACAGATTTCGTGACAGTCTTGGGATTCCGACCAACTCGAGCAGCAATTTCGGCTGCTGTCAATGAATTTCTACACGCTCTGGTAGACATATCTGCTTCTTAGGTAAGATAAAGCACGATCTTATCACAGACAATTGAGATCCAAATAAGGTTTCTCAGTGAGGAACCCACTGCGTAATCTTTTCTTATATGCAGAATGTAGATGATGTTAAGCCTACCTACTTCGTGCGGTTGCACAGAAATGCTAATCACGTCTTCGTATGAAGCATGTGGTCCACACCGGTTTGGTACTTGTTGCGTGCCGCCTTGGTGATATCGTGATTTTAACGGCCAGCAGTGTATTCTCATCTGCCTGACATGCAGTTAACCATAAAAGTGCAACTTAGACTGCTTCCCATCTTAAAAGGTGACAAAAGCTCAAAAACTTTAACTATAAGCAATTTAGCATACTTCATTGGACTTAAATGTACAACAGCCTTTAATTGTACAGGGTGGTGCAGTTAAAAGTAGCCCTCCTCCCCTTTGAATGCGAATGCAACATTTCGACTTCAGAAGCAGAGTAAACAGCTACAACAATGGACAGTTTCATGCAATAATCGACGATTAGCATTCTTCTGTCAGCATTTCAGTTTATTTTATCAGTGAAGTTAGACGTTTCTCCTTGTGCTCTGAAAAATGACTTTCTCGATAGAAGAAAGAATTGAAATTATGAAAGTACATGTAAAAACGGGTTTAATTAAGGAAACACGGGAAATTTTTGGGGTCAAGGATCCGAATAAAGGACTACTAGCAAAGAGAGAAATTGAGAGTCTGTATAACAACTGATGCACCTACGGCTCTGTGCAACATGTGAAACGACAAGGAATTCCTTCACATCAGAAATTATTGCACACATTCGCCGAGGAACTATTCAAAGCCCAAAGAATTCTACACGTAAATTGGCCCAGCAGGCGCATGTAGGTAGGAATTGCCAGCGGACATTAAAAAGACTCAACTTGAAGCCTTATCGTGAAACAGTTGTGCAGCAATCACGGGAGGATGACAGTCATAAACATGTATATTACTGCACGCGGCTTTTGAATAACATCAGCGACCCGTTCCATTACATCATGAGTGATTAAGCATGGTTTCATCTTTCCGGTCATGTGAATTCACAGAAGACTAAGTACTGGGCAACAGAGAAACCAAACATTGAATGTCATCGGCGTTTGGTGTAGGTTTAACAGAAATGCGAATCATTGTACCGATATATTTTGACATTACCCTCAACATGGTCGCATGTATGGAAACGTTTGATACTTTCGGGCTCAACTCGCTGAATACGAAAGACAATACTGCTTCTTCCAGCAAGATGGGGCAACATGCCACGGGATAAGGTATCCCTGGAACGAGTCCATGATATATTCACAGACGATTGAATTGTCAGCAAACATTTATGGCCACCACGTCCTCCGGATCTAATAAGATATGATTTTTTCCTGTGGGGACACATGAAGAGCAAGGTCTGTGAAACAAATCCACACACAATACTGTAACTGAAAGAGCCGGCCGGTGTCGCCGTGTGGTTCTAGGCGCTTCAGTCTGGAACCGCGTGGCTGCTACGGTCGCAGGTTCGAATCCTACCTCGGGCATGGATGTGTGTGATGTCCTTAGGTTAGTTAGGTTTAAGTAGTTCTAAGTTCTAGGGGACTGATGACCACAGACGTTAAGTCTCATAGTGCTCAGAGCCATTTGTAACTGAAAGACAAGATCAGCCATGAAGTTGCCGCCATCGATATCCGATCTTCACGCCGGGTGTACATGAATATGCTTAGACGTGCAGAGCTGTGTACTGATGTTGTAGGGGACCGCTTTCGGCGTCTTCTACAAATATATTTTTTCATTACATTGTTCATTGTTAATAAATGGAAAGTTCATTTCAGCTCTTCGTTTCTGTAATTTCACTATCTTTTCTTTATACTTAAATGGGCTATTTTTATCTGCTTCACCCTGTACAATAAGTGGGTCTGGAATCACTCATTCCATTCAGATATTTAGGTGCTAAAACGGAACGTTTATACACGCAATCAACAAAATGTTGCAAGTCAGATTTTCTGTTAGGGGTTAGGCATTTCCTATAGATTTTAGACAGCGTATGATCAGCGACCGTTGGTGCGTATTTATCAGAGCAAGTTTTCTTTTCAAATGGAAAGAACAGTATTGATTTACAGAACATTAAAAACCACCAGAAGCCAATAGCGTTGGAAGCTTGAACGAAGCGTACTCGTAGTTGTAGTGTACTGAGTAAATAGTGTCTTTGTGCGAACATAATGGAATACGGCGTTTTTAATCGAAATTGGCAGAGTCTACGGAAATAATGACACACAAATATCGAATGCACATGGTCATATCTTGAACGTTACTCGATTTTTTCATAGACAAGATGAAGGATGTCGGTCTGTTGTAAGAGTTCTATGCTCGCATATTATGACGTTTCTGCAGATCGAAAATCTCCTCCGTAGGAATCTGCATGGATTGCGCAAACAACGGTCACGTGAAACCAAACGCTCTGTTCGTTCACGAGGTCTAGAAAGCAATCAATAGTTGTTGCAGTGTTTCATGACTTCCAGAAGGAGTTGGAACAGTTATGCACTGCCACCTAAAGAAAATGCAAACGTACGAAATATCAGACCAGCTGTGTGCTCTCAGACTTCCTAACAAACACAGTACAGGAAGTCATTATTAACAGAGAAATCTTCAGACGTTGAGAGTGTTATAGAACTATTAATTTTCACAATACACAAGGTGAACATTAATAAAGCGGACAAACTGCAGGGACGGACTCCTGATGGGAAATGGAGGAAAAAGGGTCCTATGAACATGTGTCCGGAAATGTATCGTTGCCATGGTAGATGACGCTAACGAATTTCAGCTCCTCTGACCACGTGCCGTTTGTTTGTCGTCTGCCGCAAGATGTGTGACTGACGTAGCCTACTGTTAGCAGCAGAATGGTCCGGTATTCATACCGGCAACAAGCCGAGATGGTGTTTGTGTACGGTCAAGCAGAGGGAAACGGTCGAGAGACAGCACAGTTATACCAGTACAAGTACCCTTTCAGGCACCAATCACATCACACATCATTTCAAGTCCTTGTTGGACGTTTATGTGATCATGGATCCTTTCAGACAGACGAACGCGCAGGGAGGTGGGACACTATGCGTACACTAGATCTGGAGAACAGGGTTCTACAGGATATTGAGAGGAACCCTAACACAATCTCCAGCCAAGTGACCCACCAATGTCGTGTAAGCCAAAGTATGATTGTATGTATCCTGCATGACAATCATTACGATCCCTATCACCTGCAGTTCCATGCCACTTTGAACATCGCCGGCTGCTGTGGCCGAGCGGTTCTAGGCTCTTCGATCCGGTGCCACGCGGATGCTACGGTCGCAGGTTCGAATCCTGCCTCATGCGTGGATGTGTGTGATGTCCTTAGGTTAGTTAGGTTTAAGTAGTTCTAAGTCTAGGGGACTGATGGCCTCGGATGTTAAGTCCCATAGTGCTCAGAGCCATTTGAACCATTTTTGAACTTTGTACATCTGTTGTGACGTGGATGCGATACAGCTCTCTACTGTAGTCCGGGTCGTTTGACGCGCACCGTCCATTTCCGGACACATGTCCATAGGACCTTTTTTCCTCCATTTCCCATCAGGAATCGTTCCTACAGTTTGTCGGTTTTATTAATGTTCACCCTGTATACCAGTGACCTGGTGGATAACGTCTGAAATTCCATGAGGCTTTTCGCGGATGATACTGTTGAATGCAGAAAGGTCGCAGCTCGCAGCGTTAGAAAATTGTAGCAGAATCGAGGAGCTCCTGTTGGGGATCGACGCTTAGTGCTAGAATCAGCAGTTGATCCTCAGTACAAACAAATCTAACATATTGTTTATACATGGACTGAAAGGCCCATTACTGGATGATTACACGCCTTCAGAGCAATCACTGGAAACAGACACAGTCATAAAATAGTACTATACGGAGCGATTTTAGAGTGGAATTACCGCATAACATTAATCACAGGTAAAGCAGATTCCGGACATAGATTAGTTGGAAAAATCCTCATGAAGTGTAGTCCATTCACTAAGGAGTAGCCAATAAAACCCTCCTTCGAGCAATGTTTGAATACTGCTCGTCTGTCTGGAAACCATACCATATAGTACTGATGGAGGATCCAAAGAACAGCAGATCATTTCGTCACAGTTTTATTTAGTAAGCGCAAAAGCGCCACGGAGATGCTCAGCCAGTGGCAAATGCTGCAAGAGAGGCGTTGTACATCTCGGTGTGGTTTACTGTAAAAATTCCGAGAGTGTACGTTCCTAGAAGAGGCAACCACTACATTTCACACAAAGATCATGAAAATAAAGAGATTAGAGCCGACACAGAAGTTTACTAGCTATCTTTCGTCTCGTGAACCATTTGCGACTGGAACAAGAAATGGGCGAAGTGACAGTGGCACTCAAAGTACCCTCCGCCATACACCGTAAAATAACTTACGGAATGCAGCTGTGGGCGTAGAACCACAGGTGTGCGAAATGTGTTTCATCTTTCGCGGCGCGACTTTTCAAGGATTGTTACATATTTCCTTCAATCTCTAGTTAAGGTTATTGTGAAATACAAATTAATGGTTGTACTCACTCTTCGCGCTCGCCGAAATCCACACTATCAACGCCGCATCAAAATTTCTAATAAATCGCTGGTTTATCTCACTTCCTTGAACTTTCTGCTGCGTCAGAACATAGATACCGATTAGAGAACCGAAAGCTTTCACCGCACTGAAGCAGATTTACTGATTCAAGCTATAACTAGGTAGGACTGAGACGAGAAGTTCGTTACTGGCCCTAATGCTGTTTATGTTCACATTTTGGAGGCACCAGCTGATATACTTAACGACATGTTTTTCCCGTCTCGTGTATCGTGGCATCATATCACCAGATTTATTTCATATTAACTGCCGCTGTCGGTGTGTCTTCGGTTAAAATCGATATAGGAACTGCACGCTAAGGCGTCGGACTTCCCTCAAATGCAGACCATGGATACCTCCAGAGTCAGTTTTGACGCATTTCGATTACTTCTTAAGAATAAAGGTGAAGCATAACAGGACGACGAAAAAGGTCGTGAATGTTTTGGATATGAATGAACAACTGTGGAATATCCTTAGATTTATCTGAAGCATCTGACCAAACCAGACATGACTTAGTGCTGATGAAACTAGATTGTTATAGGATCTTTCAAATGGTTGAAGTCCTATCCCTCTGACAGACAATAAAGAGCACAAATATGCCAAGAAGACAGAAATATCTTCTAGATTCAAAAAATAGCTATGAGTTGCCCCAGGGTTCCGTGTTAGGCCCCATGTTGTTCCCGCTAAAGCATTGGATGGCAGCAGATACAGTTATGTTTGCCGATGACAAAGACTTTTTCTAAAAGGGTGCCCTGAGGATAATTTACAACAGAAAGTCTCTCAGACAATAAAGTGGTTTAGGAATAATACTTTGGTCATAACTATGGACAAAGCGGAATGGAAGAATTTCAGTAATATCAGAAGTAGAGCAAGGAACAGCAAACAAGCTGAGTTGAGAAACTACGCTATTACACAACCTCCACACAAAAAATTTATAGATATGTGGATGTCTAAACACTTGAGCTGGAAGGATATCTCTTCATTTTAAATAAAAAAACCAAGTAAATATTGTTATTTGCTAAGAATGCTTCGGGACTGTTGCAGCACTGAATGATTGTTTGTGTTCCTTATATAAACTGCCCGCTTAAATACAGTGCGATCTGCTGAGGAAATACAGGTGAGACAAAACAAACTTTCAAACTTAAGAAAAGTGCTATCACACTAATGAAAGGAGTTCCCCATAGAGAACCATGCAAAAAAATATTTAGAGTATCTAAAATAATGTCGCTTCCTGGCTTATACAGGGTGTTTCAAAAATGACCGGTATATTTGAAACGGTAATAAAAACTAAACGAGCAGCGAAAGACATACACCGTTTGTTGCAATGTGCTTGGGACAACAGTACATTTTCAGGCGGACAAACTTTCGAAATTACAGTAGTTACAATTTTCAACAACAGATGGCGCTGCAAGTGATGTGAACGATATAGAAGACAACTCAGTCTGTGGGTGCGCCATTCTGTACGTCGTCTTTCTGCTGTAAGCGTGTGCTGTTCACAACGTGCAAGTGTGCTGTAGACAACATGGTTTATTCCTTAGAACAGAGGATTTTTCTGGTGTTGGAATTACACCGCCTAGAACATACACTCCTGGAAATTGAAATAAGAACACCGTGAATTCATTGTCCCAGGAAGGGGAAACTTTATTGACACATTCCTGGGGTCAGATACATCACATGATCACACTGACAGAACCACAGGCACATAGACACAGGCAACAGAGCATGCACAATGTCGGCACTAGTACAGTGTATATCCACCTTTTGCAGCAATGCAGGCTGCTATTCTCCCATGGAGACGATCGTAGAGATGCTGGATGTAGTCCTGTGGAACGGCTTGCCATGCCATTTCCACCTGGCGCCTCAGTTGGACCAGCGTTCGTGCTGGACGTGCAGACCGCGTGAGACGACGCTTCATCCAGTCCCAAACATGCTCAATGGGGGACAGATCCGGAGATCTTGCTGGCCAGGGTAGTTGACTTTCACCTTCAAGAGCACGTTGGGTGGCACGGGATACATGCGGACGTGCATTGTCCTGTTGGAACAGCAAGTTCCCTTGTCGGTCTAGGAATGGTAGAACGATGGGTTCGATGACGGTTTGGATGTACCGTGCACTATTCAGTGTCCCCTCGACGATCACCAGTGGTGTACGGCCAGTGTAGGAGATCGCTCCCCACACCATGATGCCGGGTGTTGGCGCTGTGTGCCTCGGTCGTATGCAGCCCTGAGTGTGGCGCTCACCTGCACGGCGCCAAACACGCATACGACCATCATTGGCACCAAGGCAGAAGCGACTCTCATCGCTGAAGACGACACGTCTCCATTCGTCCCTCCATTCACGCCTGTCGCGACACCACTGGAGGCGGGCTGCACGATGTTGGGGCGTGAGCGGAAGACGGCCTAACGGTGTGCGGGACCGTAGCCCAGCTTCATGGAGACGGTTGCGAATGGTCCTCGCCGATACACCAGGAGCAACAGTGTCCCTAATTTGCTGGGAAGTGGCGGTGCGGTCCCCTACGGCACTGCGTAGGATCCTACGGTCTTGGCGTGCATCCGTGCGTCGCTGCGGTCCGGTCCCAGGTCGACGGGCACGTGCACCTTCCGCCGACCACTGGCGACAACATCGATGTACTGTGGAGACCTCACGCCCCACGTGTTGAGCAATTCGGCAGTACGTCCACCCGGCCTCCCGCATGCCCACTATACGCCCTCGCTCAAAGTCCGTCAACTGCACATACGGTTCACGTCCACGCTGTCGCGGCATGCTACCAGTGTTAAAGACTGCGATGGAGCTCCGTATGCCACGGCAAACTGGCTGACACTGACGGCGGCGGTGCACAAATGCTGCGCAGCTAGCGCCATTCGACGGCCAACACCGCGGTTCCTGGTGTGTCCGCTGTGCCGTGCGTGTGATCATTGCTTGTACAGACCTCTCGCAGTGTCCGGAGCAAGTATGGTGGGTCTGACACACCGGTGTCAATGTGTTCTTTTTTCCATTTCCAGGAGTGTAGTGTTGTTGCAACAAGACGAAGTTTTCAACGGAGGTTTAATGTAACCAAAGGACCGAAAAGCGATACAATAAAGGATCTGTTTGAAAAATTTCAACGGACTGGGAACGTGACGGACGAACATGCTGGAAAGGTAGGGTGACCGCGTACGGCAACCACAGAGGGCAACGCGCAGCTAGTGCAGCAGGTGATCCAACAGCGGCCTCGGGTTTCCGTTCGCCGTGTTGCAGCTGCGGTCCAAATGACGCCAACGTCCACGTATCACCTCATGCGCAAGAGTTTACACCTCTATCCATACAAAATTCAAACGCAGCAACCCCTCAGCGCCGCTACCATTGCTGCACGAGAGACATTCGCTAACGATATAGCGCACAGGATTGATGACGGCGATATGCATGTGGGCAGCATTTGGTTTACTGACGAAGCTTATTTTTACCTGGACGGCTTCGTCAATAAACAGAACTGGCGCATATGGGGAACCGAAAAGCCCCATGTTGCAGTCCCATCGTCCCTGCATCCTCAAAAAGTACTGGTCTGGGCCGCCATTTCTTCCAAAGGAATCCTTGGCCCATTTTTCAGATCCGAAACGATTACTGCATCACGCTATCTGGACATTCTTCGTGAATTTGTGGCGGTACAAACTGCCTTAGACGACACTGCGAACACCTCGTGGTTTATGCAAGATGGTGCCCGGCCACATCACACGGCCGACGTCTTTAATTTCCTGAATGAATATTTCGATGATCGTGTGATTGCTTTGGGCTATCCGAAAAATACAGGAGGTGGCGTGGATTGGCCTCCCTATTCGCCAGACATGAACCCCTGTGACTTCTTTCTGTGGGGACACTTGAAAGACCAGGTGTACCGCCAGAATCCAGAAATAATTGAACAGCTGAAGCAGTACATCACATCTGCATGTGAAGCCATTCCGCCAGACACGTTGTCAAAGGTTTCGGGTAATTTCATTCAGAGACTACGCCATATTATTGCTACGCATGGTGGATATGTGGAAAATATCGTACTATAGAGTTTCCCAGACCGCAGCGCCATCTGTTGTTGAAAATTGTAACTACTGTAATTTCGAAAGTTTGTCTGTCTGAAAATGTACTGTTGTCCCAAGCATATTGCAACAAACGGTGTATTTCTATCGCTGCTCGTTTAGTTTTTATTGCCGTTTCAAATATACCGGTCATTTTTGAAACACCCTGTATGTTTATGAATGTGCGTCCTTTCTGAAAACCTTACAGGAATTTTCAACGTTGAACAATCAGGTTCATAAGTACAAACTAACAAGCAGAAGTGATTTTCACAGAGGCGCCCACAAAAAGCCCTATACCAAAAAGTGCACATGACATTACCCGCTACAAAAAAGAAAATAAAGGGCCATAAATTAAAATTAGAGCGGAAACAATTAATTTCTATAACACTGAAGAACATCTGAATACGAAAATGTAACATTATTTCCATATATCGAAGTAAAATAATTGTATTTATCTGTAAGATCGTAAAAAACTTAAGTTTTATTGTAACTAGCCATGGCAGTGAATTGACTGCACCCATACGATGTATGTAATTACCTGGTGAATAAAGAGACTGAAGTGAACTGAACTGAATTGTTGTGGTATTAAATCGGAAGACTGTTTTAGTGCAGCTCTCCATGCTACTTTATCCTGATGAATCATCTTCATCTCTGCGTGATCACTGCGACCTGCAACCAGCTGAACCTGCCCTCTGCAGTCAAGTCTTGATCTCCTCCTACAATTTTTAACCCCCAGCACTTCCATCCATTATTAAATTTACGATTTGTTGAGACCTCAGGATGAATCTCACTAATTGATCCCTACCTGTAGTCAATTAACGCCATAAATCTCTTTTCATCTCAATTCGGTTCAGTGCCTCTTCATCACTTATCCAATCTTCACATCTTGTTTTTTGTAACATTACATTTTAAAAGCTTTAATTCTCTTCCTCTCTGAACTACTTATCTTTCAAGTTTCAAAACTGTACAAGACTACAGTTCACTTCAGAAAAAAAAAATCTTTTTGTTGTGTACATAGTTCCGCGTTGTCCGCGCGTACACAACTTTCCCACTAGAGCACGCCCCGCTAAGCACAACAACGCAGGCGCAGCGCTCGTCCGTCTCCGCGCTACGAGATGGCGCTGTCATAGAGACAGACCAAATTCTGCTTCCGCTGATCCACGTATTAATATGTAACGCAGCCAATGAGACTGCTGCTAACGTAGAACCTTTTCTCCTCGCGGATCACACTCGCGCAGTGATACCTGAACGCGCGAGGTATTATAACGAGTGTACAGACCTCCGATTAGTCAGTCTGCATTTATCTGCACCAGTCTGTACGAGTCTGCATTTGTCTGCACCAGTCTGCATTTGTTTGTACCAGTCTATAGTCAAGTTTCAGTCTGCGCCTAATAAGATTATCATATTCCTGTACATTGCCATGAAGAGAAATGCATAGACACTTTGTCACGTATCAGAGATATGTGAGAATAAGATTAACATACTAAGACCAAAGGAACTTCAGATTGTCAATTGTAAATAGCATCCAGAATCAAGTTAAGTAAGGTTTATGATTTTTATTATTTTAATAATGTGTGTGAAAATTAATTAAGTTCTGTTTAAAGTTGGTCACCATCAATCTGCTACTCTAAGAGTGCAAGTGGCATTTCTATCGTCTGACCTAACAGCAGAAGATAAACACGCCACGATAAGACCACGAGACATATTGCTGACACTCGCCTACTTCGTTAGAGCGACAAGTCAAATAATCTGATGGTGTGTGTACCGGAGGTCTTACAGTACGCACACCACACTTTTTAACACTTACATTTATTTTCCGGTGTTAATAAATTTCTCTCTTTCAGAAACGTTTTTGTTCCTGCCCCAGTAGCAAAGCTGATCTCCTACTTTTTGTATCATATTTCATAATGTGATTCTCTAAGAACAGCTTGATTTAATTAGATTACATTTCATTAATGTGGGCAAATAAGAGTGTCCTGGAAAAACACACTCCCAGAGTACAAAGAAACACTGCAGAGGAAAGGAAATGCAGTACTAACCAGACTATAGCAGATGTTGACCACCATTCATCTCTTGGCACTTTTGGGGCCCTGGTGAGCAAATTGCCGAAGGCGGATCGAACCAGGGCTGCTGGAATTGCTGCAGTCTCATCCGAAATGTTCTGCTGCAGTTCTTCAAGACGATGAGGGTTGTTGCGGTACGCCTTAGACTTGAGGGCTCCTCACACGAAGTAATCGCACACTGACAGATCAGCTGACCTGGTTGGACAGCTAGGGCTGCGACCAGACTGATCTCTGCTAACAACACCATCAGGCGTGAAGATTGTCTAAATGTGCTCCAAGGTTTTCGCAACTGTATGGACAGTTGCTCCATAATGTTGGAAGTAACTGCAGATCTTTTCCTTCTCCGTTAATGCTACCACAAACGGTTTCAAAATGTTGGAAATGTAACGCGCCGAAGTCAGCATTTGATGAAAGAAGGTGGGACAAATAACGCGGCGTGCAGATACTGCACACCAAACCCCAGCGTTCTGAACGTGCAATAGTGTTTCATGGAAGTTATGAGGATTCTCCGCCACTCAGAAACTGTGATCCTGTGGGTTGACATAGCCACTCAGATGAAATTATGCTTCGTCAGATATAAAGAACAGATCCATGATTCATTTTTATCTCAGTGAACAGCCACTCACAAAACTGGAGACGCTGAGGAGCATCTGCTGGTTTTAATGCATGAACAACAGACACTCAGTAGGGATGCATGTACAGGTCCAAGTGGAGTATTCGTCCTCATGATCTGAGGCGTCTTGTCACGGTCCGCGCGGCTCCCTCCGTCGGAGGTTCGAGTTGTCCCTCGGGCATGGGTATCCGTGTTGTTCTTAGTGTAACTTAGATTAAGTTAGATTAAGTAGTGTGTAAGCCGAGGGACCAATGACCTTAGCAGTTCGAAGATCTTACCACAAATTTCCAATTTCCGTCCGCATGAGCGACGTGATATGCTGCTCTCTTGCGACAGGCGTCGAGTTGATTTGGTAACACTCTGAAGCTTTTTCTGCTGAACTGCAGCTACATTTTCCGATGTGCGGGCACGTTTCGGAACGTTTCATGCGTCGTTCAAAACAGGTCATGTCTGATGCCTTTTCGGAATAATAGTTTGCACGCACTCTTTGCTGGTACACCATTCAACTACTCCGCAAACAACTGACAACACCGTTTCCTCGGCTTTGTTGTCACGTAATTTTCCACAACAAACACCCGCTGCTCCACTGTAGGTACCATCGTTCCCTTTGCACTGCTCCATTCACACTGACACAGTCTGCACCACGCTCTGAACCGGCGTGGACCATGTGGCAGGGTGTGGTTATGTGCATACATTCACGTCCAATCCTCCGGGGCACTTTTATTTGCCCCACACTGTAGTCATCTTACAGCATCACTTGAGTTCCCAAGTCCCGTGCTGTGTCTGAAGATTTGCAATGTCACCAGGGAACGTCGCATTCTTGTATTTCTTCCTCCTGAATTTTAAGTCCCTTCCCAAATTCACCCTTGGTTTCCTTTTCTACTTGTTTAAAGTACAAATTGAATAAAATCGCTGAAGCGCTACAAACCTTTCTCCGTTCCTTCACAAGTACTGCTTCACTTAGACCCCATTAGACTCTCACAAGTGTAGTCTGGTTTCTGTGCAAATTGTAAATAACGTTTCAGTCCCTGTATTGTATTTCTGCTTTCTTCCGAATGGTTCTACATACCGTACACCTTGACGCAGAAGAGTGGCTTGCGTGTCTCAGGAATGCAGGTAGCCGTAAGGTACGTGCAACAACATCGGAGGGGTTATCTGTAGAGAGACTAGTGATTCCTAAATAGAGGCAACAGACTTTTCAGAAGTTTCCGTGGCTACAGTCTAGGTGACAGGCTGTCCTGCTCTTGGTACATTAGCCAACGTAGCCTTGCTATGTTGCTACTGTCAACATCTGAAAGCCTGGCGAAACTACAGCCGTAATGTTTCCGGAGGACGTGCTGCTCTATTCTGTTGGTTAGTGACGATGGCATCATCTTGGGTAAAATATTCCGAAAGTAAAATACTCTCTCATTCATTGGGGAGGTGTAGGCATTAGGGAAAACAAATCTGGCATTCTACAGGCCGGAAGGTGGGACGTCTAGATTTCTTGATCGGCTATATAAGTTGGAGAATTTAGAAACAGAAATGGGAAGCTGAATTTAGACATACTGAGAATTAGTGAAATGAGATGGCAGAAAAGTCAGGACTTGTGCTGATTTTTGTCAACACAAAATCCTAAAGAAACTACTCAGTTCGTTAAAAAAGAGGATAATGTAATTGTGATGGAGAACTCCAATTAGGTAACGGGAAAACGAAAAAAAGAAAACAAAAATGGTAGGTGAATATGGACGAGGGGAACGGAATGAGAGGGCAAGCCATCTGGCAGAATTTGGACCGGTATAATTTAACCATTGCAACAGCTTTGGCTAAATGGCCGTTAGCTACCGAGAGAAAATAAAAAAAAAAATTAATAAAAGAATTGGTAACAGTTCAGAATCATGAGAGAAGGCTTACTACGTGGAAGGGACCTTGAGACATTGAGAGGATTCAGACAGATTATGTAATGGTAAGACAGAGATTTTGTAACCAAATTTGTAACTGTGGGGTATTTTCAGGGACAGATGTTAATTCTGACAGAAAGGTTGTGTTATGAACTACAGACAAAAGAAAGAAATATCAGAAGCATAGGACATTAAGGCAATGGATCTTGTATAAAAGAAACAAAAGTTTTCTAGAATTTCCAAAGGACCGTTGATTGAAAGAGATGAAATTTAGTTGCCTCATTTGTTGGTATATCAGTGTGGACTGTCAATTGTGTCTACAAGAAATGGTGTATACTTGCAGCCATATAAAACGGTACATTATGTTGTCGCTGAAGGAACTTATTTTTTCTTGATATTACAAACATTTTGATGCCCTGATGACTGCTCTGATTCGACGTCCATCAGTAAATGTCTTAGAAACAGTTTTCACAGAAAACTATAATTGACTTGCGGAGTACACTATAATTTTAATTAACACCAATGGTGTTAGGTACATCTATTCAGTCTACATTTCTGAAATACTTCTTGAATTCTTCTTTCATATATTACAGTAATAGTTTTCCAATTCGTTTTATTTAGGCTATCTCGTACACCCTAGTATTAACCACCAGAACTTGACCATAGTGCCCTCAGAAACCAATAAGTTATTATTTTTTACTCGTCTGTCTTCTGAGGTTTTATATAGCTCACCACGAATTGCTCTCTTGTGCCAAATTCCTCATCTCAGAGTAGCATCCCATGTCCTCAGTTACCTGTTGGACCTGTTCCAACCTCGACCGGCCGCCATGTCATCCTCAGATTGTAGGCGTCACCGGATGCGGATACACAGGGGCATCGTGTCAGCACACTGCTCTCCCAGCTGTTGTCAGTTTTCATGAGCGGTGCCCCTATTTCTCAGTCAAGTAGCTTCTCAGTTGGCCCCACAAGGGCTGAGTGCACCCCACTTGCCAACAGCACTCGGCAGACCCGAACGGTGATCCACCCAAGCGCTATCCAAGCCTGACAGCACTTAACATCGGTGATCTGACGGGAACCGGTGTTACCATTGCAGCATGGCCGTTGGCTGCAGTGACACCACACATAAGCGATAGACTGCTGGCAACCACACCTGCAGTGTCTCCTGCAATCGGTCACACACAAGAATTTATCAAGCAACTTCAACCAGCATTCCAAACACCGCTGTGTCGTAAACTTCTGTTACAAACAAATAACTATATTCAGGAGCAGTGGTAGTTGTTCTACATAAGTCGAATAAAACTAATAAGAAAGTAGGAATTATAATTTATCGACTTTGTTTTCGAAATATTCAGACATAAATTATCTGCTTCCAACCAAAAAAGCTTACTGAAAGTGAGTTTATTATTTTCCTTTAAAGAAATATCCTCGTTCAAAGGATTTCTTTTCTACATGTAACTTCTTACTGTGTATCAAATAATTCTATGTTGCTGCAGGAAGAATCGCATTTTTCCTTGAAAATAGATACATTTCGATGCTTGGACGACTTTGCTTAGAATTTTTTAGAACACAATTTTTAAGTTCTTCATGTAGGAGTCCATAGCCTCAATGTATCGTCTAAATGACAGAACAATTTTAACCATAGTCAGTTTTAGTCCTTTAATGCACCATTTATATAAATTACGTTATTTGCCAATTTCAGTCTTAACTGTCAAATGTTTGCAATATAGTACCAAAAGTACAGTAAATAAGTGAGACATATGAGTGGATAACATTATGCTTGCGTAACACAATTATTGTTTAGATTATGTACACAATATTGGTGATATGTGTGTCACATTTAAAAATGTTTGTTTCTGTTTATGTAGGGACAGACACGTTACCACACATACACATGTCGAATGTTACATGTACGATCTTGCTCACACAAATCAGCTCATAAGAACAGCTTTCACAACACGTCACTTAGGCGAAAGCCCTTATTAACAGGTGGCTTACTGGCCCTTGCACATTCGTTTAATAGCATAATGTGTACTTTTCCACACTAATACACGCGCAAAACTCTTACAAATCACGGTAAACATGTATCAACCAATGAGCATTCTAAGACATGTCATTTCGCAAAGAACAAGTTATTGCCACAGGAAGGTGTAGTCTTGTGACCACTGTCTTGCATACATGTCGTTAATTCTTATTAAAATTCTTACATAGACATAATTAAACTTTCGTTATTGCTGCATTGTTGCTATATGGTCCTATTCCCTTTTAAAAAAAAAATGACCTCATATTTTCAGCATTGGCATGTAGCACTGATGAGATAAGACCATATAGCAAGATAGCAGCAATAACGAAAGTCTAATTGTGCCTATTATGATTATATGTACTGTGAATGAAGTTTAATAAGAATTAATTATAGTTACGCAAGAGTATGATCACATGACCGCAGTTCCGTCTGACAATAACTTTGTCTCAGAAAAATGACATATTTTGGCATGTTCTTCGGTTGATGCATGCTTCCCATGATTTGTAACAATTACTTGTGTGTATGAGTGGAGAAAAGTACATGGTACGCTGCTGAACAAATGTGCAAGAGCCAATAAGCTACCTACGTGACGTGCTGTGGAAGTCATTCTTGTAAGCTGAATGGTATGTGCAAGACGATATCTATGACATTCGAGATTTGTGCGTGTGTATGTGTGTGTGTGTGTGTGTGTGTGTGTGTGTGTGTCTACACCCACATAACACAAACAAACATTTTTTAAATATGATATAAACATCACTAAAATCATCTAATTAAATTAAACAACAACGGTAATAGCAAAGTGTAATGTTATCCACTAATATGTCTTACCTATTTATTGAACTTTTGGTGCTATAATGTGGAGATCTGATAACGACCTAGGGACAAACTGGACAGTAATATAATTTATATTCATAATAAATTAAAGGAATAAAACTGACAGCCTACAGTGGTAAAAATGGTTTGATCATTTAGACAATTTGTAATGTAATTAAACACTACTATTATCTGTGTCTATCTTCTCTCTTGTATGACCATTTCATTCTATTTGCAATGCAACATTTAGAAGTATTTAATCTACTTGAGCTGGTTAATTTTTTAGGACAACTGTTATCAAAGTAGCCTGTGCCTGTGCAATAAAATACATTATACATTTTCCATTAATGCCATGTGTATTGTATATATCTTTTCAGTCTGTACATGCAAATGAGTACTGAAGTACTCAATTCTTTTTTTTTTATTTCTTAGTGTTGTTGTTCAACTTGAAGGATTTTTACTGTAGCTTTCTAGTGTTATAATAGGAGTGTTTCTGGCTCTGATAACTCATGTTGTAAACTGATGAGGAAGTTAGATTAAATGAAATGATGAAGGACTTAAGTACAGCTGTAGAACAAGAATGCTCAAAAAATTTAATTAAATTTCTAAATTAGTAACTATTACTTCATTCTGATTTGTAATATGTAACACTCATGCATGAAAAAGTGTGTTCATTATGCCTGTCAACTAGCATTTAGCAAAGTACAATTCAATGTGATGTTTAAAGCTTTCCCAGCATACTGATTGTTCCATAAAAACACGGGAGAACTGCTGGATGTCAGAAACGTCCTGCCACGATATTTCGGCGCAGAGTCTTCTGGCCATCTTTAGATCAGTACCACTGTAGTAGTACTGGCAGGTACGCTTTGAGCTCTGCCATTTAAAGCCATACTGAGGTGACATTGCGCATTGGCTGCTCAGCGTTCGCGTTCAAAACAACTCCGTGCGCTGCAACTCGCGCCCTCCACAGTGAAAGCTTGGTGTATCGATATCAGGTCGATTTTCATCTTTATGCGGATAACTACGTTGACTACGAAGTTTCTCTATAACAGGATTCCAAGCAGAGTTTAGCTGATAACCGATAACACGATTGATGAGAGTCTCGTTTTCGGACAATCTTATTTCTACAGATTCATTGATAATCGAGCTCCAAAAGTTTGATGTATGGTTCAAAATTTTTGTGTCGTTGTAATTCATGGAATGGTCTGTGGAAATACAATGTTCGGCGATTGCGGACTTGGTGGGTTGGAGAAGACGAGTATGCCGTTGGTGTTCCACGATGTGTTCCTGCACAGTTCGTGTTGTTTGCCCTATACATGATTTGCCGCATTCACATGGAATCTTGTAAACACCTGATTTACGCAGGCCCACGTCGTCTTTAACGGATCCCACCAGTGATGAAATTTTGGAAGGAGGGCGAAAGATGACTCTCACTTGATACTTTCTCAATATTCTGCCTATCTGTGAAGAAATATTCTCAATAAATGGTAGATAAGCAGTCGACCTGAAGGCCTCTTCTTCTTCCTTGTTCCGTCGTTTGTAGGTCTGTATCACTCTGTTCACTTGCCTAGTTGAAAAGCCATTCTTCAGAAATACTTTTGGCAGGTGTTCCAGTTCCGCTTGAAGACTGTCAGAGATGGTATGGGCACGATGAATTAAGGTTTTGAGAACGCCCATTGTTTGTGCTGGATGGTGGCAACTACTAGCTTGCGGATACAGGTCTGTATGAGTGGGCTTTCTGTACACCGAGTGACCAAGTGTGCCATCACTCTTATATCGCACTAAGACGTCTAAAAATGGCAAGCAACCATCTTTCTCTATCTCCATGGTAAACTTTATGTTTTCATGTATGACGTAAAAATTCTTGGAGACGGTCCAAACCATGAAGCCACACTATAAAAGTGTCGTCAACGTATCGCCAAAATACTCTCGGTTTAAAAGTGGCAGAGTCGAGTGCTCTCTCCTCAAAATCTTCCATAAAAAGATTGGCCACCAGAGGAGACAAAGGACTCCCCATGGCGACACCATCAGGTTGTTCGTAAAATGGTTTAAATGGCTCTGAGCACTATGGGACTCAACATCTTAGGTCATAAGTCCCCTAGAACTTAGAAGTACTTAAACCCAACTAACCTAAGGACATCACACACACCCATGCCCGAGGCAGGATTCGAACCTGCGACCGTAGCGGTTGTTCGTAAAATTCGTTGTTAAATATAAAATATGTAGAGGAGAGAGTGTGCTCAAACAACGCTGTAATGTCTGTACCAAACATATTGCCAATGAGGTGTAATGAGTCCACAAGAGGCACCTTTGTGAAAAGAGAAACCACATCAAGACTGACCAATATGTCGTTACTTTGCCGCTGTAGTGACTGAAGTCGGCAGATAAAATCACTAGAATTCTTTATGTGATGTGCACACTTACCTACCACTGGTTTGAGCAAAGATGCCAAGAATTTTGCTAGGTGGTAGGTGGCTGCTCCAATGTTGCTCACAATTGGACGTAACGGCACATTTTATTTGTGGATCTTAGGCAGTCCATATAGCCTAGGTGGAACTGAACTGTTTGGTTTCAGTCTGTTGATGACCTCCTTCGGCAGAAAACTATTTGATAAAAGGTCTGCTGTTTTTCGCACCACTTGGCTCTTGGGATCCTTATCGATTTTGCGATACGTTGTGTCATATAATAAAACATTGATCTTATTAATATAGTCATCCCTTGGTATGAGGACCGTAGCGTTTCCTTTGTCAGATTTTAAGACTACTGTACCCACATCTGCTCGTAAGTTACGGAGGGCTATCCTCTCTATGGGCGAGATGTTACTCTTCATTGGTGCACCTCTGGTCAACACACGGCAAGACTCGCGGTGAACTTCCTCCGCTTCATCTGTATCAAGGCCACACTATGATTTTGAAATAAGTGTTATTGGCGTTTGTTCACATGGAAGACATCAATGAAGAGTGATGAGTACAGGAAGGAAACCAAAACAAGCGATGGATTCAAAATTCGGATTCGCAGCAGGAACAACACTGCAGTAACAATAATAATCACAGAAGAACTGAAGGGAAAATGAAATGATAGGCAGGAGGTAGGTAATAGTTACGTGAATAAAGCATGCCTACAAAGTAAAGCCACAGCCGGCCGAAGTGGCCGTGCGGTTAAAGGCGCTGCAGTCTGGAACCGCAGGACCGCTACGGTCGCAGGTTCGAATCCTGCCTCGGGCATGGATGTTTGTGCTGTTCTTAGGTTAGTTAGGTTTAACTAGTTCTAAGTTCTAGGGGACTAATGACCTCAGCAGTTGAGTCCCATTGTGCTCAGAGCCATTTGACCCAGTATTTTGCACCGTATGACAAACGAAGACACGATATGTCACCTGTAGCAGTGGATCATGATGAAAGGGTGCTATCGTACCGTTACCCAGAAAACTGAGTTTAGTTTCAAATACGATGTGATTCGAAACGACACAACCACATAATGGGTCAGATTTTGTTATAAATGCTGTCTGATATGATAATGACCATGACGTAAAACAAGATTTATTGTGAGAATGTGACATTATTATGAATGATATCTCAATGCCTGCCGTGTCAGTTGCAATCTGTGAATTAAGCTTAGAATTTTTTTGGACAGGAGCGTCAGATGACTGCAATTTCGCTGAAATTACAAGAGCAGTTATGCAGCATAGCAAATTTTCCATTATCTCCAATAAATAGCTTGAGAATTACTAGTGCATCTGGCCATAAAAGAAAACCCATACATCTGCAGACATTTCTGAAGTTTTCTATTGATAACAGAGAATTTGAACACAGTGTATTGATAATTCCATTTTTACGTGTTGATTTCTCGATTAGCTCTTACTGTTTCACTGAACATACATAATATGATCAAAAGTATCCAGACCCCCCCCCCCCCAAAACATACGCTTTTCATATTAGGTGCACTGTGGTGCCACCTACTGCCAGGTGCTCCATATCAGCAACCTCTGTAGTCATTAGACATCGTGAGAGAGCAGAATGGGGCGCTCCGCGGAACTCACGGACTTCGAATGTGGTCAGGTGATCGGGTGTCACTTGTGTCATACGTCTATACGTGAGATTTCCACACTCCTAAACATCCCGAGGTCCACTGTTTCCGATGTGATAGTGAAGTGGAAACGTGAAGGGACACGTACAGCAGAGCCGACCTCGTTTGTTGACTGACAGAGACCGCCAACAGTTGAAGAAGGTCGTAATGTGTAATAGGCAGACATCTTCTATCCAGACAATCAGGCAGGAATTCAAAACTGCATCAGGATCCACTGCAAGTATTATGACAGCTAGGCGGGAGGTGAAAAACCTTGGATTTCATGGTCGCGTGGCTGCTCATAAGCCGCACATCAATCCGGTAAATTCCAACGACGCCTCGCTTGGTGTAAGGATCGTATTTTATTTATTTATCGTTCGGCATATACAAGGCAAATATTACAGTGTCATTACAATCCACCAGGAAATTACAACACTACACAATGATACTTATAGTTTTGAGCCAATCTATGGCTCAGTCAGGCAAGTAATGTATGCCCTTCATTTCACCACTATATCCTACCACTTCACACACCAGTAGGTGGTCCATTGTCTGAATTTCTCCACATTCACACACGGGACTTTCCGCAAGTCCCCACTTATTCATTAGATGTTTGCATCTTCCCACGCTTGTTCTAAGGTGATTTAAGGCAACCCAGAGCTTCCGAGGGAGATCAAAACCATTTATCTTCTTCCTGGGGTCATCGATAAGCTTTTGGTTCTTGTGTGTCCCTTTGCGCCATGATTCCCCCCAGGCTAGCTTTGGGTCGAAGTCCTGTAATTCCCTGCCAATCTTCCAAAAGGGGACCTAGATTTTAGCCTGTTGATGGGTAATAAGTCTTGGTGTATAGGGATTTCTGGATTGTGTACGATCTTCCTATATATTCTTGAGGTCGCCATGGAGCGCCTTATATCAGGGCGTTCTATGTTGGCAAGGACTGGGAACCAGTCATATGGGGTAGCCCTAAGTGTGCCTGAGATAATTCTCATCGTCTCTTTCAATTGGGTGTCTACTTTATTTACATGCGCACTTTTCGCCCAGACTGGTGAACAATATTCAGCCACGCTGTACACGAGGGCTAATGCTGACGTCCTTAGTGTATTAGCTCCGCACCCCCATGATGTTCCGGCCAGTTTAGACATAATGGCATTTCGAGATTTTAATTTCTGTTTGGTGGCCGGCCGAAGTGGCCGTGCGGTTAAAGGCGCTGCAGTCTGGAACCGCAAGACCGCTACGGTCGCAGGTTCGAATCCTGCCTCGGGCATCGATATTTGTGATGTACTTAGGTTAGTTAGGTTTAACTAGTTCTAAGTTCTAGGGGACTAATGACCTCAGCAGTTGAGTCCCATAGTGCTCAGAGCCATTTTTTTTCTGTTTGGTGTCTTCCAGATGGGAGCTAAACGTTAGTGTACGGTCTAATTTTACTCCCAGATATTTGGGCTTATCTTCATGTCTGATATGCCGGTCATTCAGGGAAAGCTGTAGTTTCCTGCTTGAAGCTCTGTTATTAAGGTGCATTATGGTACTGGTCGTTTTATTGGGATTGGGATGCAAATACCACTTAAGGTAGTAGGTGTTCAGCGCTTCAAGGTCCGCATTCAATGTTTTTTCAAGATCTTCGAAATTTTTGCTTTGGTATGCGATGGTCAGATCATCCGCATATGCATATTTTTTAGTAATGTGTACGTCTCATTACATTTGATAATTCGAGTAAGCTTGAGCAGTAGTCCTTCAGTCCAGACAGTGTCATAGGCTGATGTAAGATCTATTAATACCAGGCCCATTTTCAGCTTGTTCTGATAGCCTTTCTCTATATATGTTGTAAGGGACAAGACTTGTTCACAGCAGTTCCTTCCCACATGGAACCCTGCTTGATAGTCCGGGAGGTTCACCTCAATGTATGGTGCTAGTCTCGCCAGTAATATTCTCTCAAATAGTTTGTAAGAGGTACAAAGCAGTGAGATCAGTCTGTAGTTCTTTGGATTATCTCCATCCTTCCCTGGTTTCAGTACCGCTATTACCTTAGCTTCTTTCCATAACTTCGGGAGTGCACCTGATTTAATGCATTCCGTGAAGAGCTTGGCCATCCATTTCCTCCCAATGGGTCCCAGCTCCCTCAGAAATTCTGGGAGGGTTTCGTCGGGTCTGGCTGCTTTCCCTGTTTTCATTAGTGTTAGGGCCTGGGTAATCTCCTCGACATCTACTGCTTTGACAATATCTAGATTAGTTGGATTATTGGCTAATTCCTTGGTTAGGTTCCTGGAGATCGTTTTCTTCTCCTCAGTCTTCAGGCGTATTTTGGAGGTCTGTTTCATGGCAGTCGCTATTTTGGATGGGCCCACACCCGCGGCCAATCTTCGTGGTGTTGTGGCACCACCCAGTTTCCATAGTAGACCCCAGCTCTTCCTGCTAGAATGGGTAAAGTCCAGATTCTCCATTGCCATCTTCCACCTGTTCCTACGTTCCTCGTTCATAGTGCTGATCAGTCGTTCTGCAGTCTCGTCCTCCCCACTCCTCTCATACTGCTCTAACAATGACTCACACCCCTCTGACCAGCAAGGAATGTATTCCCTCCGGGCCCCTTGGGGATAGCCTTTTGGGCCCCTTTATATATCAGGTTTACAAACCTTTGGTAGTTCTCTGGACTTGGTGGTATTCGATTTATTGTCTTGTCAATAAAAGATTTATATTTCCCCCAGTCTGCTTTTCTCAGATTCCACCGTGGAATCGGGAGGCTCTTTATGATCGGGATGGAAAGGCCAATCTCCACAATAATCGGGAGGTGTTGGCTCCATGGGAAAGCTTCGAGGACTCTTCTTGTAGCTTGCACTGGTACGCCCGTTGCGCCGCGTGTGACAAAGGTCAGGTCAGGTGTCGTCTTTGTGCCCCATACTTTTGAATTGAAGGACGCTCTGTCCTTGGGATCAAACAGGAGGTGTAGGTCCCCGTTGTCAGCCCAGTCACTTAGTCCAACAACTTCCGGAGTGGATCTCTGATATCCCCATCTGGTGTGCTGGGAATTAAAGTCGCCGGCATAGATTGCTGGATGATTAGCCTGCGGTAGGATTCCTATAGGCCATTGCTGCGAAGGTGGTTTGTAGACATTGTAGATTGTTATCTCTCCCAGTGTAATGCCTATTGCGTGTGGAACCGATTCCACATTGTTCTCGAGGTTTCCTAGAAGCTCATTTTTCACCAGGGTCGCCATACCATGTTTGTCGCGTCCTGAGTATCCCACATTGGTGAATCCTGGTATGCATAATCGTTCGATGTTTTCATCCGTCAGGTGTGTCTTCTGCAAGAGTACGACACTTACTCTTTCTCTTGTTACAATTTTTTCAAGGATTTCTCAAATGGTTCAAATGGCTCTGAGCACTATGGGACTCAACTGCTGTGGTCATCAGTCCCCTAGAACTTAGAACTAATTAAACCTAACTAACCTAAGGACATCACACACATCCATGCCCGAGGCAGGATTCGAACCTGCGACTGTAGCAGCAGCGCGGCTCTGGACTGGAGCGCCTAGAACCGCACGACCACCGTGGCCAGCGAAGGATTTCTCCTTTCGTCCTTGTGTAGCCTTCTATATTGAAGTGGCACACTCTCACCATCTTCGTGGAGTAATTCCGCTTCTGAATCGTTTGCCTTCTTGTGGGCCAGGAGGCATTTGAGCGTCCGGTCGCCGGAATTGTGTAGACTTTTTGCCGTTGCATTTTACTGCAGCGTTGCCCGGGGAGCACCATCTTGGAGGTTGTCTACACGTCGCTCCCCGTAAGGATCGTAAACATTGGACGACTTAACAGTGGAAAAACGTTGTGTGGAGTGACGAATCACGTACACAATGTGGCGATCCGATAGCAGGGTGTGGGTATGACGAATGCCCGGTGAACGTCATCCTGTTGGTGGTCTTCCCTGCAATATTTTCCCTTCGGCTGTGCCTTGAATGATCTTCATTTCCAATTAATCCTCCTGTCGATGAGTTATGTGAATAAAGAACCGCAGGATTCGCTGGAATCAAGTACTGGACAACTTATTCTCCCCTCTCCTCCCCCCCCCCCCTTCCGAGTTCATGAAGGATCGATTTGTTGGTCCTTTCGTCCATCCATGATATTGTCAGCAACCTGCTATATGTCCACATCTCAAAAGCACCAATTCTTTTGCGATCATCTTAAGGTATTGCCCATATCTCAGGAGATCCATATCAAGGAGAACTGGAAACACCAGAGATTTCAGCACTCTCAATCAAGTATGTCTGGTTAGTGCGCGGTCTTTCCACATCAATGCCAGCTTTGATGCAGCATCCCTACCCAGAACAATCCTATGTCAATATTTCCTGTATAAGACCACCCTTTTTCTAAACCACCGAGCCCAGGTAGACACAGTGATGAACTTCTTATATTTTGATAATACATCATTAGCTGGTAGCGAATCACCTCTACCAATTATCATAATCTTGGCCTTTTGAGCATTAACTGACAATCCAAGGTTCTCGTTTTCTCCTTTAACTCCACCCAATAGTTCCTTCATTTCCATATGTGATTCTGCGCACTGTGTGATGTCATCAGCAAATATTAAATTACTAATTTTTCGTCCTCCAATTCGGACCCCACCAGTCCAGCCATGAAGACCTTTTCTCATACCATGTTCTCCGTAGATATTAAATGGAACCGACGATAGAATGCACTGCTGTCTAACTCCTTTACATAGTTCAAAACGGCTTGAAATAGTTTTAACTAGTCTGATTATTGCGTTATCATCAGAGTAGAGGTTTCTGATAATGGTAATAACATGATCAGGAATGCCCATTTCTGCTAGCACGCTCCACAGTTCTTTCCATCGAACACAGTCAAAAGCTTCGTTGTAGTCCAAGAGACAAAGAACTAATGGGTGTTGAATGCCCTACATTTTTCAGTTATCTGTCTGACATTGAGACTCTGCTCTCGTGTTCCCTTATTATGCGCAAACACAGCTTGCTCTGGCAGTATTTCCTTATCTAGGGAAGTTCTGAGACGCTCATGAATGACATTTAGAAGAATCTTGCTGGCATGCGAAATTAATTAATCAAATGATTCTGCAGTTTTCACAACGCTGTGCGTTTTCATTCTTATGAAAGGTAACCATTGTGGACATGGTCCACACCTCTATCCATGTTCTGTTATTCCATATGCTGTCACATATTTCATGTATGAACTTCACACCAAAATCTCCAGATTCTTTTATCATTTCAGCAGTAATAATATCAGATCTAGGTGCTTCGTTGTTTTTCAATTTAATTATAGCTTTTCGGACTTCTTCTTTTAAGATATTCGGTTCTTTCTCTACTGGGGTCTTTGCACAGCGAAGTTTTCCATTTTTATTCATGTACAACTTGTTGCATTACGTTCGCCACCAATCAACAGCTAGTGCTATGTTGGTAGAAGCGTGCCATCTTCGTCTTCTATACTCCATTTTCTTGGTTTGGAGAATCTTCTTAGTTTCTTTATTTCATTGAATATGTATCTTGTCTCATTGCAGTCTCGGAGTTTCTCAATTCTCTCACGTTTTCGTTGATGTAATTCCTCTTCAATACCTTTCTGCCCTCAATGGTTTCGTTAGTAAGCCAGTTATTTTCTTATTCACCCTTTCCTATCCTTGACTACTTCCTCAGATGTTTTAACTAGTGTCTTCTTCAGCAGATTCCATTTCTCTGCAGATATCATGTTATCCTACTGATAGGTCGGGAATATTTCTTGGACTCCATTCCCAAAAATTTGATTTTCAGCTTTTTTCTCCAAACTTCTTGCTTTTGGAGGTATCCCTTTATATTTCGACAGTTTAATTCTCAGTTCAAGACGCAGAATCACAGTCAGCACCAGGATGAGTCTTATTTTTTAAACTGACGATCTCCGTCTTAAGCCAATCAAATAATAGTCAGTCTCATTTTGGTGTGTTCTACCTTGTGAGGCCCCGGTACAAAGTCTTCGTGGATGGTGATGGAAGCAGGTATTCGTTGTAACAAACTTATTTTCCTGGTAGAACTGAACTCGTCGACATCAATGGTCATTTCTTTATCTAAAACTGATAGCCAAGTACTTCATTCGATGAGTCTCACTTCCCTGTCTTAGCATTAAAATATCCTTGCAGTATGGCAACTTCGCTTTTGGGTATTGACTGTAGATATTAAAAAGAGACTCATAAAATTCTTCTAACACTTCATCATCAGCTGTTGAAATCAGTGCATATGCCTGTACTACATTTAGCTTGTGAGGTCTAGTGTTGAATTTCACTAATATTATTCGATCTCTGGCAGGCTTGCATTCAATCACTGTGGAATTCTAATACTTGTGTTCTGACAAGGCAACACCATTAATGGATCCAGAATATGATTGAGTAGTGGTTGCAATCTGATGCATGTATGTGCTTGAATGGTGAGAGGTGATTCCAAATGACTGACATCATTTCGAACATATAGCGTAACACTAGAGATCTGAGAAGTTAGTGTACATTTTTTCTTCTTACGACCTCAGTCAGCACAACATCTACTACTACTGTTTGTGTTCCTTCTCAATCAGTCATCGCCTATAACTCGGTGGATAGGTACCGCGTACGTACCACTTTCCTTAGCCAAGTTCAGTGATTTTATCCCTAGGCTGCATCGTTGGCTGATAATACGTATTTCTACAATCACCATCACGGTATTTGTCCAGAAAAAACCATCCTATTCAGAGGTAATGTCGTACCTCGATTCGTAAAGCAGGTATAGTTTTTAACATGGCTACTTGTGTGCACCTGTAGAAACATGATTGATTGTGAGAGTAACATGCAGTAGTTGCTGGGATCGGTTTTTTCTTTAACATTTCGCCGATTACGTGGCTCTTTCTAGGACACAGTGGTAGGACTCGAAAGAAGAATTTAAGAGAGATGCATGCCCATCGCTGATTTTCGATCAGTATTATTTGGTATGGTAGGCAATCAGTTATTGACGAAGTAATATACTTAGTAATATTGGTGAGTGGGTGACATGTTCGCATTTGAGCATCAGGTTTATAAAGTATGTGTGTTTGTGGAAAGGAGATGACTATGCCCTGTTGTAGGGAAGGTAAGGATTTGACTTGGAGTACTGTGATAGCAAAGGGGGGGGGGGGGAGTATGTCCAATTATAAGGAAGGTACAGCTATTTCCAGAGCCACTGCCGATAAGAGGGTGTTTCCGATACTTCGCTCATTCTCGAATGCCGTTCAATTGAGAGCGCGACCGTAACATTTAATTCTAAGTATAATGATAAAGATATATGCGACCGGTTTTCCGAAATGATTCCATGTATGCAAAGTCCATGGTGGTAATGATTCACGTTTGCTGTTAACAGCAGCATCCGTGCGAATGCAGAGTCCTCTTGGATTGTAGGAATGTATATGAGTTAACTTTTCCATTGTCTAGACGACCAGATAGCGAACTAATACTTAGTGTGTGCTGGGCGGCTTTCGTGATCAAGTGGAACTTTGAGAAGATGGTATGATTGCGATGGGTGCTATTCTCTCCCATGTAAATTGTTCGGTTGACTGTTAGTGAACATTTCGCGCGTTTATTTAGTTGAGACAAGATCGAATGTGGTGTATGGGAGACACGTTTGCCTGTTCTCTAGACATGGGAAAGACCTTAGTTGACTTCTAAACTATATGGATGATGTGGGATCTGTTACATGATAGACTTCTGTATTCGAGAGTGGAAATATGATATTTAATGTGTTTGTTTCTAGTTACTCAGTGGTCTAGAGCACGCTCCACGTAGATAAAGTTTCGGGTTTGTAGAGAAATAATTTCCAGTGTATATCTTCGGAATTATGTTGCGTGAGCGATCGGGAGACTACTGCTGTGTGCTTGACATGGAGAATTACGGCGAAAACGATACAATATTATGGTGAAAATAGGTGTGTTCATGTAATCCCAGAGTCTGGAGATGCCTGTAGAAACGCAAGCAAGCAGACAGATCCGGACCAGAGAGAGTAGCGCGTTTGTACCGATGGGGAGACGAGTGTGTCTTTGTACATCAATTCTGAGAGTAACTTCGGTTCGCTGATGTAAAAGGGATGATTTTGTATGGTGGGGGATATGAATTGCATGTTTAATAGATCGATACGGTACTCGGTGATATATTGCCGAGATGGAGATCGGTTTCACGGTCCAATATCCTTGCGAATCTCGTATGTATTTGATGATCTGTAGACAACTTCGCGAGGTTTAGTTGTCGGTGCAATATGGTGATCAGTGTAAAATAGTTAATTACCGTTGAATGTCATGTCTGTAGAATGACAGGAAAGACTGATGTTCTTCCCTATCGGTGTGAGACTGTAGGAGCAATTGTAATATTTAATTTTAATTATAATGGTAAATATATTCCTGGCTTCGAATGTTCTTCTGAGTATAGTATGTATTTTATGATCTGTAGACAAGTTTAAGGGTTTAATTGCAATGCACTTTAGCGATCTGTGCAAAATAATTTTACCTCTGAAAGGCCCCGAAAGAATAGGTGGATGATCCTTCGATACCAGCGGCATCAGTAATTCGTCGGGTAAACTCTATAAGAGCTAATCATAATGCTCCATCGTTTCTGCTGGGATATAGGAGCCTCTACATAGCTGTGCGAATATTTGCGTATGCTGAGAGAAGGCGTGGTATAACGTGATGGGGTTAGGTCCACGAGGAAGACTACATTGGACATTATTGTGCGTTATTTTCGTAAAGAGGTTCTGTTGCAGCAAGAATTTCCGTGCATAAAAGCTGACAGAAGACGAAAACTAGCACAAAAGCGCACGTTAAGTATTTCTGAGGGACTATGGAATTTACTAGAGTTAGACTTGGTTATTATTTTAGATAGCAATGTGACTTGAGTACAAGACTGATAACTTTGCTAGATGCGTCTTGCGATGGTATGTAGCTACACGCGGCGAAGCGTCAGTCAAACATCAGTTATGGTCCGTTAGAATCGCTGAGGAGAAAGCATATTCTGCTATTCTGGAATGGATTTCTGCAGCGTCTTCGCTGGACCGCAGTTAGAGTGAGGGTAGCGAGGAGCACCCCACACGCCTGGTCCTGCTTGGAGTGCACACTGTAAATAAGCCCGCCCCTGTCCAGTCGCATATCAATGGCGCCTACAACTTTCGCCTGCGTTCGGCTGCAGCTCTCGGCTGTGCTCCCGCCCCATCACATCAGCACATGTGTCTAGGTGAACACATATTTGGGTAGGAATTTCTCAGAAATGAAGTATGAATGAGATCTCGCCGCCCCATGCTTGCGGGACCTGGGCAGGGGCCTGTGCGTGGTTTGACAGCTGAAGGCCACGCCACGTCATTGAGCTATCTGTGCGCTCTACTTGAGAGGGGTTTGCAGAGGGTGCTTGCGCGCATTGGTTGAATTATTTTGCGAGCAAGTCTGTAGGCTGTGCTATGAGTTATTTGGACAGTTTACAAGTACTGAGAGTGTGTCGACATAACTGTGCTGAATTATTTAGGAGGATTTTGAATGTCTGTACTTAAATTATTTGTGTAAATTAGGAGTTTTCAGAATGAGATTTTCACTCTGCAGTGGAGTGTACGCTGGAGTGCTTCTGTAAAGTTTGGAAGGTGGGAGACGAGATACTGGCAGAAGTAAAGCTGTGAGGATGGGGCATGAGTCATGCTTGGGTAGCTCAGATGGTAGAGCACTTGCCCGCGAAAGGCAAAGGTCCCAAGTTCGCGTCTCGGTCTGGCACATAGTTTTAATCTGCCAGGAAGTTTCAAATTAGGAGTTGTTTGTGTGTCTGCAGACTGTGTGTTGTGAGCGCAAGTATAAGATGGAGAGTGTTTTGCCTCTGTGTGATAAATATATTCGATCTCGAAATAAAATGTTTGAAAGTAAATAGCGTGGACTCCTTCCTTACTCTCCCCAGCAGCCTAGCGCTTCCTGAGTAATTTTAGCATAATTGCTGCCCCTACAGACCACAATCTGGGATTAGGCCATAGGAGGGATGACAGTACGATCTGATGGCAGTAATGTGTACTATATCAGTTGGACAGTAAATCTCGTGGTGGAGACTTGTGTTCAGATCTGTTTTCCTGCCATTTCGCCCCACCATCTTGGATGACATCATGCGCTTTGCATATTAGTACAGGTTAGTGTACGTTAGTGCATGTTAGTACACGCTAGCCCACCAACATGGGTCGGTAGGGGGAGTTGTGCTGGGTTGAGGATCGTGGTGGATCTGGATGGGTGTGGCATTGGTGAAAATTTATTCCAAGTCCTAGGTTCTATGAAGTCTAATCACGTGACTAATGGAGTAGTCAATAGGAGTGCAGTATTCTAGGGGTCGAGGGTGCTAGGCCATGAATGAATCTGATAGTGGGAAAATGCGGAACTTCTCATTTGATCATTGACTATTGAAATTGTACATTGATTTATTGAATATGATTAAAATTGAAATGGAATTAAGTACTTAGGTAATTGATAGGTTAGATGAGCGATGTTGGTGTCACTTTAGTTAGCAAATTTACATAAGACTATGTCCGGCACGAGTATAAAGGTGCGGGCTTGAGGCTGTGATGTAATTGGTCGCATGCGGGCCGCTGATGCGGCGCGTGTCCGGTTATAACGCGCGCGCGAGAGAGAGCAGATGATCTTGTGTCATCACCCGACTTCACATTAGCGCCGTCTGGTGGTCACTATATGAACTGAGTCACATGGGCTCTGGAGCTCGCGGTGGACACAGTGGGTGCCGTTATCTTGACTAGCAGTACTTGCGTCATGATCTGACGTCAGTAGAGTGCCCTCTGGTGGCACTGATATGAACTAAGACAGTTGGAGTCCAGACCCAGTGGAGAACACACCTGCTAGAAATTGGTTAAATAATAAAGACATGTCCTTATTTCCCGCCATTTTCTTTGCTTAGTAGAAATAACCAGGGTGTGGTGCATTATCCTGCTGGGGAGAGGGACGTGGCACTTTCCCTCCAAAATTCAAACTTCTCGCCAAAATCCGCCATCTTGATTGACGTCACAGTCACCACCTTGGATGACGTCATCGCCGCCATCTCGGATAACGGTACTTTGGAATGAGGCCCACCTTGTTTCAATAATGACGTCCTGTGGCTGCACAAATAGAGTTATTCAACATGGTGGCGTTGCTGTCAGGGCTCCTCCGAGCCATAACCCGTAGGTAGCAGTAGTAGCCCTTTGGCAGCCTGAGCGAGGCATGTCAACGACAGTTCGTGTCTCTCTGTATCTCCTCCATGTCTGAATAACATCGCTTTGGTTCACTCCGAGGCGCCTGGGCACTTCCCTTGTTAAGAGCTCTTCCTGGCACAAAGTAACAATTCGGACGCGATCAAACCGCGGTATTGACCGTCCAGGCATGGTTCAACTACAGACAACATGAGCTATGTACCTCCTTCCTGGTGGAATGACTGGAACTGATCAGCCGTCGGACTCCCTGCCTCATGCATGGTTGTTTACATCTTTGGGCGGATTTAGTAACATCTCTGAAAAGTCACAGGGACTGTGTCTGTGATACAATATCCACAGTCATCTTCAGGAGTTGTGGGAACTGGGGTGATGCAAAACTTTTATTGATTGTGTATGTTAGGCAGACAGAGAATAAATTGGACTCTAGAGCAATGAGCAGAATTACAGCAGTTGGTAAAAGGAGCCTAGCAGCCTCTAACTTTTTTTTTTTTTTGCAGATTGATCACAAAAAAGGTGGACTGCAATAGAGACCCGTATGTGATCTACACTACAGTACAACACTTCAAAGGCTCCATGGAAGGCAAGCATTTCACTATCTACATGGTCCATGCTCCTTTAATGGTTTTCTTTACATAGCATATGGCTTGCCTAGACAATATTGACAGGTGGAATACATCTCTCAGTTCACCACAGACATGAGACACATCAGCCGCAATAAAAAACATTGCAGCTGCCTTGTTCTCACTCACGCATAGTGGGGTAACAACAGGATGGCAGCGATTACACTTGCTGTTTGTACAGCACATGTCCAGCCTCAACCTTTTGCATGTTTACACGCCAAAATTATAAACTTCGTATTGGCGTGACACATTCCACAACCTGTAGTGTGTGGTGCATGTATACTGAAAAAGTGCTGGGGTCATATATTTGAGGCTTACCATAACTTAGCATATTCGGGAGTGAGAGCTACTATCAGGTTCCTCACAAAGAAGGTGATCTGGCTTGGCATCAACAAAATTGGTGAAACTAGGGTCAATCAAACGATAGATGTCAATCCAAAATTGACAGGCATATATCAGTAACATTGGGTACCATCAACATGCCAAAGCACGTTTCACGCATGTTCGTTTCCACCTCGAGTGACCATTGCTCAGCTCTGGACAGTATACTTATTTGTTAATAGTGATTGGTTTGCTCACTGGCTGGAAGCCATACTCATCATAGAGAAGACACAGAAACAGTGGCAAGAGCTTTTGTCAGTGGCTGGATCATGAGATCCAGCCTGAGACGATAACAACAAATCATGGAAGCATTTCGAGTCATTGCTGTTCCGGGGAGCTTCTACACCTATGTGGCTGCTCACATATCAGAACCACTAGTTGCCATCCCTTAAACAACTGGGTGGTAGAAAGGTTCCACAGAACTTTGAAGGCAGCTATAATGTGCAGGGGAGAGCAGTGGATGGACTCATTGCCATTGGTTCTGTCAGGCCTGTGAACAGCTTTAAAGTGGACGTGGACTGCTCTGTAGCACGATTGGTATATGGAGTACAACCAAGACTTCCGACTGAGCTTATTTTCTACAAATCAAGACACCACCTAAATGAAGAAACCACAAGGAACTTCAGCCAACATCTATGGAGAATAATGGCTGGAATTCAGCCAACAGTACCAAAAATACAGAGAAATAAATCAGTCTTCGCTCACAAGGATCCGTTGACGACACCTTTCTGTCTGAGGGATGACAGTAAATGGTTAACTCTTGGCCTCTCGACCTCACAAAGTTCTCCAACGATCCGTCAACACATTCAGATTAGGGTGGAATGACAAGGAGAATATTGTTTCCATAGAACGCATCAAGAGGACACGATGGTCCACTGGCTATCGTTCACAGCGTTTGCGTACACGGCGTGAGGAGGGGAGTTGGGGTGGGGGTAGGGGGACGAGGGAGGGAAGAATTCCTATCCGCCTCCCAGGCTGGTAGCCACAGAAGATCTGGAGGACGCTCCAGCTTCTACTCAGACCTATCACCGGAAACAGACACCATCGACACCGCGACAAATGATTGTCCCAAGGGCTAGAAGAACTGTGAAATACCAGTCATCTGGCATCCCTGGTGCTCTAGCGCTTTTACGCCCACTTCTCTTTGTGACATGCTTTCATAGGTTATAAGTTACTCTGTATAGGTGTCTACTAACCTTACAAGCAAAAAATTCTGCAAGTACAAACATATGTGAACATTCCTTCCGCTGTCCACTTCACTGCAATCTAGAAAATTGATGCAGAAACAGAACAGCTTGATAAACTTTCGCCACTACAGAATTGCTTGTAGGCTACTTTATTAATTGATGCTGTCGAATCGTTCGACAACTGGTGCGACAGGAAATTAGAGAATTACAGTTGTTTCGTTCCTGATGTGGAATATCACATACGTCTAATTTTCTTTCTGACAGTAAAATGTCATTATTATCGTTTGAAGAAAGATAATTAAAAGAAATGGGATCGATACGTGCTTGGCTTTGACATTCGCTGTTATACTAACATGAGGAGGGTTACATTAATTAACAAAAATATCATTGTAGACTATATATCATATGCTATCAATTGCCTTATGACGTAAGCAACATACTCTGCACATAAAACGTGTGACATCTATATACTGCATTCAGTTTCAGGCAGAACTTTCGATAGGCTACAATCTACAATCGATTACGCTCGACGCTAGAAATATTTGTTTAGGAATGGCTGGTGGCGGAGATATTGAAATTGACTATGACGGCGAAGACAGTAAAGACACCTTTAGGGTGAAAGTAATATGTTTAGGCGACAGTGCCGTGGGAAAATCAAAGTAAATCTTTTAAAATAATCACTTATTTAATTAAATAGTTGGAACAGCTTGTTGTTATGTTGATTCTTCTACAGGTTGGTTGAGAGATTTTTGTTGGACAAGTATAAACCGCATCAGCTCTCAACATACGCACTGACGCTGTTTCGTTATGAAACGAACGTAAACGAAGAGTCTGTTACAGTAGGTGAGAACAGTTTGAGTTTTGTTGTGAAACAGTTTAGCAAACAAACAACGAGCACCGATTTTGCCGAAAAATAATCTTTTTTCCAAATTTTCAGACTTCTGGGACACCGCTGGTCAAGAAATGTTTCAGTCGTTACATCCATCATACTACCATCAAGCGCATGCGTGTATTATGGTATTTGATGCAACAAGAAAAATAACATACAAAAATCTTGGTAAATGGTATGAGGAATTACGCTACTACCGGCCACAAATACCCGTACTTTGTGCAGCAAATAAGATCGACGGTACGATTCATACATTACAGATTATAATTTTGTTGCCGTTGTAAGCTACCCATTTACACAAAGAAACAATTCTTTCAGCCAATATGGAAGTTACCCAGCGGTCGTTTGCTTTCTCTCAGAAAAATAACTTGCCATTGTACTATGTGTCTGCTTCAGATGGGACCAATGTTGTGAAGGTAATTAAAGTTCATTAGCCCTTGTTCTTCTGTTGATTTGCCTTTACACAATGTCTGACTCCTTTCCAGCTTTTCCGTGATGCCATACATGGAGCTGTGCAGTACAAGAAGAACCCAACAGACATCTCTGATCAAATACTGGAAGAGCTTGAAAGGCTGTGAATGTAATACTGTAAGGAATCGTTTGTTGTACTGCTGTTGAACTAAATTTGGAACATATTAAATTTGCATCAGGGTAATTAAATTTTATTCTTCAATTGTGCACCCCCACAGTTCAGCAGACATTCAGTTCATAATACAGATAGAATGCAGTTCTTTGCTCTATTTACAAGTAATGTTGGCATGTTGTGGTTCCCATCTCTAAGGAGAGACCAGTGTACTTAGGGCTACCTTTTATGACATATTACAAATAAGTAAATTGCTGAAGTTTTGAGTGTTAAAAATACACCTTAATCTACAATGGAAGCACTACCGATATTAATTTCAAACGTTCTTCATAGCTGATATGGTACTGCATTGTTGACTCCTACAGTTTTTCATGTGACCCTAGTTTCAGAGTGGTTTTTTACTAGGTGCCACGCTAACATGCAATTTTTATTCAGTTATGGCAATTCACTTAAATAAAGGGATTATGAAATGCCTGCATATTTCTGCATAGAAAGGGAAAGCAAATGTAACACACTTCTTGAACACCTACATGAAACTGGTGTATTTAATGATACTAAAAAAAGAAACAGAGCTCTAATTTAATCAAAGTGGTACCTAATCGACATTGTTTACAAACTGCATTTTTCAACAGTTGTGAAGCTCATGGAATAAATAATGCAGTTTAAGGTTTTTGATGAGGTAGAAAATTTTTACATTACATGTCATCCCCTCTGCCCTTCACTTTTACTGCATAATGATAAAAGCAACTCTCCCCCAACCAGTGTTGCTAAACACAACACCCCCCACCCTCCTTCCTTGTTAAGCTTCTTGTTTAGGAAGTTCATTGAAAGTGTGCCAGTTACAGTGATCTGTAGGCACTGAATCAGTGTTTTGACTGTCTTCTTCATAAATTTACCGTTTCTCTTTAGCACCATTCATAGCTTCTTCCTATTGGCAATGTTCTGTTTCCCACCTGCTTTGTCAACGAATTTCGCATATGTGTCATAATTCTGCATCTGCTTGTAGGGTGCCCTCGATTAATCTTTGAAGAGGTATACACTTGTTTTGGGGTAAGGGATATAGGCCTAGTACTTCGTTGGCAGATGCAGTGAGTTGTTGAAAAGGATAACTAATCTTATGATTAATTGGAAGTAGCAATAGGACAGTTTTCATTGAAGAAAGAACATTCTTTTAAACTGCTGGCTTCTCATTTTTATAAACACACAATATTTATATCCCGGGCACATTGTTGACAAGTGGCTCTAGATGCTAATGTTTACAGTAATTTATAAAAGCTGAACATCTTTCAGCAGCAGCACTTTTTTTTTTTTTTAAATAATACCTCTTTATTAGCTGCTAGAATCATTCCATGTTTGCTTAGTTTGTTGCAGTGTCACCAACTGAGTACCATAAAATTGTCCCAGAGATTTTCCCATGTAACATACATAACCTTGGGTGTATTGGACTCCCGTACACTGAATTTGTTGAGTGATTCTCATGTATTGAATTCTAGTCAAAAGGAACAGGTAAATGTAAAACTGAGAATCTGAGCTTTTGGTATTTTTTTCAGTAGCAACAGATGGTTTTGAGGTCAAGCCACAACTGATAATAAAGGGCCAGACATGAGATGATGCATTCTTTCCTCATACCATCTTTGCTCATCAGGTTCTCTTTGATCTCTGTAGTATGTAAAGAAAGAACTGTTCATTTCAAAGTCTCTAGTTTCACTGGTTTCTTTGATATTACTCAGGTATGAATTTCCTCTCAGGATTTTACCTGTTACAGGATTTTACAGTAGATATAAATGTTTAGTGGTGATGCCTTTTTACCATTTTGTACAGCATAGTAATAAGAGAAATTAATTACGTATTATGCAGTGGTACTGTTTTTGTGACACATCTTTTCAATATAAGGAAAATTATATTTCTATTGGATTTCTGGACTGCAATTTTTACAGTGTTAAGGCAACAGTACTGCATTTTTTGAGGCCTTAAATGTTGTGAAACCCAAATGTGTAGCCTATGTCATCTACACGTAAGAACAAGTATATCCTGTGACTTTGTTTCAGTAAATACATTTTTTTAAATAAGCAATATTTATAAACCTGTTTTAGAGTTCACGGACTGACAGGGAGTACAACATTTGTATATGTTGGAAGAATGTAAGCTTATAGCTTCTAATGAGCTTAGTGTGTGCCTTACAATGAGTATGCCTAAAGTATGTTGTGACTAGCAAGTGTTAGTGCGTCTCAGTGATGAAATTTTCTGGCACATTGTTGAGTTTGATCAAAAAATTTTATTTCGTGGGCACTTTGATGCCAGACCGAAATACAAGACAGTACTTACATTAACTACTTGACAAGCAGCCAATAAATTAAGATTAAAGTTTAATGAGCCAACAAACCAATATTGCTTGTGTTACCTATAAACCAATATATAATTGGTGAACAAATTCTGTCTTTTTAACATTATATAGGCCATAATTGTATCCTGTATTTATATTTGAGAAAATTAAGAAACTAGCAAATTTCTACATGGGAGTGTCTTTAAAGGTGAAAAAAGTGTCATTAACATTTATACTTTTATTGAGAATTGAGTATGATGGGACAGAGGTGGATCCATGGTAGATGCTTCATGATTTGTAGCATCTTAATCGACAACAAGCTAATTTTTGTGTGTAAAGATTTGTTAATCAAACATGAGTGTGATATACCAAAAAGTTAAATGAAATGTTTACGATTTTCCATTTCATTAAAGATAATCATTTATATCAATGTATGCTGGGGATCAATAGCAAGGTTAATGCTGTGATGTGCTACAATAACTGCCAGTATAGTGTCTTTGGAAAAGTAGTACATAAATGACATTTATGTTTTACTTTAGTCTTTTTCAAGTAAAGAAATAATTGCGAATTTTACTTGATTTTGCAGAAAACACTGTATAATTGAGAAAACATATTGTGCTGCTTGCTTCACGGACAGTATAATGCAAGAACAAGAAACAGAAATTTATAAATACTAGAGCATTAAATTTTAAACAGAGAATGGAATACAGACCAGTAAAACAATGGTGCAATCTCTACTCTGGCATTTCTCTGATGCCAAACATTTACAACCACAATGCCATTGTCACTATTACTATGTGGAAGGTCATTCTTACAATTAGGGTAATTTCCTGTGGAGTCCAAGTAATTTTAGGCTACTTTTTTTAAGTCAGTGTCTCGGTTTTTCAAAAGAATTTTACATTGCAAAATTTGATGAATTGTTGTACTTTAGAGTCTGATGTGTGCCACATCTTGAGCTGTAAGAATAACTTTATTCCATGCACCCTATTGAATAAGGTTGACTGGGTGTAATGATAGGTCTAAAATCCGGTGGAACACTGAACTTTGTAATTGTTCATGTCAGTTCTAAATGATATCTACATTAACAGGTTAATTATTGTAATTGCTCAGGTTTTATATTCAGATGTGTAATTGACTAGTAGAAACATATTTTCATGAAAATGTTTCACAAAGGACCTGTAGAAAATTGTTATACTCACTATACTTACACGTCTTTCTTTTTCATAAATGTGAAGAGTATGTAAATATATGTAAACTGAAATGAAATTTATGATAATTCTCAGTTAAACTTTATCTTTGAAACATTGTGCAGTGTTTTTGTGAACGATGGTGTCACTGAATTAGTGCACTTATCAGACATCTGTATAAAACTGCTGTGACAGTATTGTATTCTTTATGATGTTACTACACGTAAAAATCCGTCCAATTTGTTACAACATAAAAGATTTTTTGGTTGTAAATAAAACAACTTATTGTTATCAAAACTTTGAACTTGATTTTGTTATAAAACATTGCAGTACTTAATAGCCTTTTATGTAAGGAGAAATTGTGGAAGTGGGAAAAGTCAGGTGCAGGATAGGTTTAGACATAAAGATACATACCTGTCATTATATCCTTAATTATTCTCTTGATAATTTTAAGATGGTTGTTCTCTCAAAGTGAAACTTAATGAAAGATCTCAAATAATAAAGCCATTATTAAGAACTGCACATTTACGTGCCATCATTTCATAGAGGACCAGAGATAGGTACGGTAAAATAAGCACTTGACTTACATTTGTATGCGTAAATAATTTGAGAACTAGAGAGAAACACTAAAAGTCAAATGGGACACACACACACACACACACACACACACACACACACACTGTGAGGCAAGGAGTTTTCAAAAAACTTTTCTTCCATAAGACTAATGATTTCAAAACTTCATTTGCCTAAGGTCATAAATTAGAAAATTTAAGTATGGATTGAATTGGACAGCCAAGCTCTTAATAAATTCTATCTCTGAATGGAAAAAAAGGGAGACATTCACTACATAGTACGTAGTAACTGCAAAATTCTTGCCCGGAACTTTGGTAACAAATTAAAGCAGAGAGAACAATGGTTCTACACAAGTACAGTTCTGATTTACTAGGAAGTAGGAGAAAGATTTTAACACACAAATGGTTGCACCTATAGTTAGTCGTGTCACAGATATTTGGGATGTGTTTTCTTTTAGCTTCTTATATATGTCATTTATTACTAGGGTGCTGTGAAACTTGTAGAGCATGTAAAAATGTTAAAACACTTCATTTTGCAAATAAATGTAACAAAAAAATTGACTTGTTCACTAGATGTCACCACATTTAGCAAACCTACAGGTGGCTTGCAGTTGCTCCCAACATTCCCTACCTATATAATCTCCTTGAAATTATTGCACTTAACATTTTCTGGACTGAAGTTTAGCATGTGTGTGAAGATTATATGCACTATTAACAGCATTCTCCAGTGGCCTTGCTACCTGTGACGATTGTTCTCTGTGACACAGGAACCTACATCTGCCCAGCCTGAGGCTTTCCCTTTATTTATTTATTTAAGTTGTTATACTTTTAGATCTTGTGGATTCCTCAGAAATGAGTGATTTGTCAAACTTTTTGTCCTGGGCAGAGTCAGGGAGCTGGCTTTCTGACGTATGTGGCAGCTTCAAAGACATTTAAAACAAAACATCTTGATATATTCATGGTTTTTTTTTTAAATTTTATTGTTAGTGTTAGTACCCATCTCTTTTAAGGAAATGCATCATGTCAAGTAAGGTAACATGATGTCATGTTGTATATGATATATAACATCATGTCATCCAGCGGGTAATTTATCATGTTGTGCAGTATGACACAACATGTCATTAAAGTTTAGGATGCATGCATGCCCACTCTTCGATACTTCCTATTGTAGACGCATCCCATTCTAGAAGCACACGCACCGAGATGAGATGACGAAAATCATGGGATACTAATACAGTGTTGGGCCTCCTTTAGCCTGGCATGGTGCAGCTAATCAACGTGACGTGGAGTCAACAAATCATTGGAAGTCCCTGCAGAAATACTGAGCCATGTCGCCCCTAGAGCCATCCATAACTACAAAAGTGTTGCCAATGCAGGATTTTGTGCACAAACTGACCTTTTCATTACGTCCCATAGATGTTTGATGGGATTCGTGTCGGGTGATCCGGGTGGCCAAATCGTTCGCTCGATCTAACCAGAACAGAATGTTGTTCAAACCGATCGCAAACAATTGTGGATTGGTGACACAGCACATTGTCATCCATAAAAACTCCATCGTCATTTGGCTGCAGATCGTCTCGAAGTAGCTAAATGTTACTATTTTCAGTCACTGATCAGTTCCATGTAAACATAGCCCACATCATTATGAAGCCACAGTCAAACACTTCCATCAGCCCTTACCAAGTAATTTCGGGAATCATCTGACCAGCCACGGTTTTCCAGTCGTCTAGGTTCCAACCAATATGGTCGCCGACAGAAAAGGCACTCATGTCAGTCATCTGCTGCCATTGCCCATTAATGCCAAATTTTGCCACACTGTCAGAACGGATACGTTTGTTATACATCCCACATTGATTTCTGTGGTTATTTTGCACAATGTTGCTTGTCTGTTAGCACTGAAAACACTTCGCAAATGCTGCTGCTCTCAGTTGTTAAATGAAGGCCACAAGCATTGTCTGTGGTGAGAGGTAATGTCTCAAATTTCGTATTCTCGCACTCTTGATGCTGTGGATCTTGAAATATTCAATCCCCTAATGATTTACAAAACGGAATTTCCCATGCATCTAGCTCCAACAATCATTCTGCATTCAAAGTCTCTTAATTCCCATCGTGCGGCCATAATCATGTTGAAAACCTGTTCACATGACTCACCTGCATACAAATAACAGCTCCGTCTGTGCACTGCCCTTTCATACGTCATGCACGCAATACTGCCGCAGTCTGTATATGTGCGTATTGCTATCCCATGACTTTTGTCACTTTGGTGTAAATTTGTGTGTATTTGCTTTTCCACCTCTCACCATACATGTAATAGAGGATAGGTCTCCCTCGATGAAAAAATTAACCACCTTATCTCCCCACCACCCAGAAATCAAAAAATTGTTTTAGCATTCCCACAGAAATAAACCCACCCCCAGAAATATGATACACCAAAAAACTTTAGCTATTACTTGTATGGTCTTCAGCCAAATGATATGAGGTCTGTTCAAAAAGTTCCGTGACTTTGTACACAAAACTTGTCTATGCTTATCTTTTACTTATTGTGCATGGTCTCTTTTGAAATACTCTCCTCCGCAATTGATACATTGCTCTCAGCGCCATATCTGCTTCCGGAAGCAGTCTTGATGCGCCTCTTGCTGGATCAGGCAAAGCGCCGTCTGCAAATTTTCGTTCATCTCGTTTACCGTTGCAAATCTTTGTCCTTTCAATGGGGCTTTCAACTTTACAAGTAAAAAAAAATAAAATAAAATAAAAAAGTTTGAGAGGCCAGGTCTGTCGAGTATGGAGGATGAGGCAGCACAGCGATTTCGTTTGTGTAAAATTGTCACACACAAACAGGGATGAATGTGCGGGTGCATTGTTGTGATGCAAGAGCCATTAATTGTTTCACCACATTTCAAGCTGTTTCTTTCTCACATTTTCTTCCAGGCATCATAACATGTCCCAATAGTGCCATCAATTAACATTTTGTCCCAGTGGCATGAATTTGTGATGAACTAATCCTCCAAAATCAAAGAAAACTATCAGCATGGCTTTGACATTTGACCTCACCTGACCTGACAAGCTGTTTATGGGCTTGGATAACCTTTCCTGACCCATTGGGAATATTTGAATGTTGGTTTCAATATCATAACAGTAGACCCAGGTCTCATCACCAGTTATGATTCTCTTAAGGAATACCTATCTCTCATTTGCACAATACAAAAGCTCTTCACAGATTGCGAGGCAAAGATCTTTCTGGTCTTGACTCATCAGCTGTGGGATGAACTTGGCAGCAACACTATGCATTCCAAGATGGTGTGTCAGGATTTTATGACATGCTCCTACTGAAGTGTTACATTCTTCTGCAATCTCTCGTACAGACAGTCTTTGATTGGCATGCACAGTTTTGTTGATGTTCCACACATGGGCATCACTGGTAGACATTGAAGGGTGTCCTGACAAGGGTCATCTTTTTAACTTCAACCTGGCCATTTTTAAATCATGTCAACCATTTGTAACACCAAGTACGGCTTAAGCATTCACCATCTTAGGCTTCCTGCATCATTCGGTGTTTCTCTGTAAAGGTTTTCTTGAGTTTCACGCAAAATTTAATGCAAACACGTTGCTCCTCTAACTCTCCCAGATCGAAAATAGTAAACTGTGCGACACAACATTCTACTCAATACAGCACTGAACAATAACTAACAGATATAAAACAATGAAACTTCTAAGCAAGTACACATTAAACACAAGCATGTGCAGGGATGCCAACCGAACTTTGCTCCAACACACCATTGGTGTGGAATTACAAATGCTCCAATGTTTTTTTAACAGACCTCGTATGTGTTATACATTGTTTACTATGGCTGGCAAATCTTCCAGATTTTGGGCTTAGGCTCAGGGACTTTAGACTATAAATTGCAAGATACAGGTGTGCCAACACCTTGCAGCTGAGAGAGCTTACTGCACTGGGGAAGTAGGGTTAAATCACAAAAAATGTGAATATGTCAAGATGTTTTGGTTTACATGTCTTTGAAGCTGCCAGGTAAGTCTAAAAGCTAGTTCTCTACTTTTACATCTCTGACTGTGTCCAGGATATATGGGGTGTTCAAAAAGTCTCTTCACTGTGCCATATTATTGTCAGCTGCAGTGAATATACTGAAATGAAACTCAGTGAAATAAAAGTTATTAATTTACGGAATATTCATTTTTCGTTACAAATTTTCACATTAAATGTTGAAAGTGTCCCCCCTGTTGTTGAATACACAATTCAATTCGTCTAATCATGTTTCCAAACACCAGCTGTAACACTTCTTCTGTAACAGAAGCAGTGAAAGTGGATATTGCAGTTTTCAATTCATCGATTGAGTCTGGACAGTTTTTATAGACAGTTGCTTTCGCTCCACCCCAGAAGAAAAAGTGAGGTGGTGTTAGGTCAGGTGATCATGGAGGCCAAAGTCCCTGTGAAATTATTCGATCACCAAAAACATCAGCAAGCAGTGACACTGAAACGTGAGCTGTATGCGCGATTGCACCATCTTGTTGAAAATAACCGTTCAGTATTTCACTTAACACAAGTTCTCTTATGAATGGGTACAGAATATCACTGCAGTATCGTTGTGCGTTTATTGTTTCATTGAAAAACCCCGTAAGGCGTACAATCACATGGCATGCGCGGATAACAATCATACAGCACTGCCGAGAGATTTTTTGAACACCCCGTATTTGCCTTTTTTGTTTTATGATAGGGACATAGTTCATTCTGATTCCCAGCTTTCACTCTAGCATAATTTTGACATTAGACTGATATAGTTCGGCAACTGATGTATATTTTTGTTGACTTTGGCGACAACTGATCTGGTATAAGGTTTTTTTATTGTCTTTTGAACCATGTTGCTTATATCATGACAATAGATAAAGCTTCCACAGAACAAAAGAACGACCAGTAATTATATGTATTTGTCTTACAAAATTTGCACTGATTCGTGCAAGTCTAAAACTCAGATGTGGCACACATAAAACTCACAAAAAACATGTTTTTGCATGTAAAATCTGAATGATTTATCATAAGAAGGCATTTTTTTATTTATTTGATTCACATTATACCATTTCCATGCATTCAACACCCATAACAACGAATTTTACATACTACATTTAGGTATACTTTAAACCATCATATCTCAACAATGGGTAGTGATTACTGGATTAAAAAAGTGTGGTTTTGAATATATCCATTTATCTACTTTTGTGTAAAGTTTGAACAGATTCATACAAATTTAAATTACAGAAGAGGTAGGCTCCAAAAACCTTCCAGAAAAAAAAAAGTTTTTCACGTTTCTGCGCATTAAATCCAAATGGTGCCATTAGCAGATTACTAGTTTCAGCCCAATTAAAACCTTTTGCGAAAGGAATTAACCAATTTGCCTTGGCACCAGCTCTGGTTTGTCTTTCAAACATTGCTCAATATACTGTAATATAGCTACAGTAAGTCCAATGTTTGAATGACTACACAAATGGCTATTGGTCTGAGCTCAATCAAAACCTGTTTACTCCATATTCCTAGATCACAAGGAACAGAGCACCAAGACCCCTCAAACCGCAGTTCTGTGTGCGGCCTTTTTGGACCTTTTTTTTTTTTAAATGCTTCCACATTGTAATGGTAAAATGACTGTACTGTTAAGTGAAATTTGAACCCATTTGGGGGGATTACTTATAATCCTCCCCCTTCTTAGGCCCCATTTGTGAAGGGGAGGGGAAGGAAAAAAAAAAAAAAAAAAAAAAGAAATTGTAGTTGCACCTGGAGTACCATTTGCCACTTACTTAATGGTGGCTTACAGAGTATAGGTGTAGGTCCAGAGCATGTGCTCCACATAACGGCAGCTCATTAACATAATTAATAGAAAATGCATTTTTGAGAACTTAAGTACAAATGAACCAAAACAACAAAGTTCGGTATCTATGTACACATTCATTGCTTTAAATGTTATGATGAAGCATAAAATGTGGGGCATCATGTATGGAAATATGATAATCTTTATGACCGATACACCTTCAAAGATGAATATTCTTCTACAAATGTTTGTTGACAATAACCTGATGACATCAGCTGATGCATGCAGCACATGGCACAGAACAGAGACTTTCATAGCACTTAGGGCAATGCACACACAAACAGTATAATGCATTAGCCCTGAGGAAAACAGTGTCGGGCACCTTATGGACAATGTGTCACATAAGAATAGAATATGCTGATAGCACAGAAGGGCAGTACTGCAAGCATTGTTAGCCAATGTAATTTCCTCTTTTTCCATTTCTTTTCATATCAGTTTTGTGTGTTACATCTCTTTTGATTTGATAGCATGTATTGTGTGCCAACAATGACTGAACAGATAGAGAAGTGCTAATATGTTCCAAGATGTAATACAATTTTCTGTGCCGCAACATCAAAAACTAAGGCAGTGGCACATAGAACCCATGGCACTTTCCCTGTGGCTGAGCTGTATTTTTTTTTTCTGCACTTGATGATACAAAATCATAATATTAAAAGCTCTGACCAACTGATAACTGACATGGAAGCACAAAATATTCTTGACAACATGCCATAATTACTTTTTAATTTCTGACAAAATTAAGTATGGTATGGAACAACAACAATGTCAAAACATCTGTAGTTTTTAAAATTTTAGTATATTTTGTGTGAAGTTTTTGCTGTGAACTCTGACTTTTAATTGTGTATTACACAGAAAACACCAATTTTAATTGACAACTTCTTGCTCTAGCTTCAACCACATCGTCAATGTATAGTATTACTTAGTGGGCACTAGTACTTCAAACAAAACATTTTTTTACAAAAGAATTTAGCAATGTGCTTTTTGCGGACAATCTCTCTCTTCTTAGGAAAATATCTAATAGGGCTAAACGTCATTCAGTTCCAACTGAAAAAGGTAGTCTAAACATGTCAAAGAGTTCCTCTACTTTCTGGAAGTAAATCTCAAATGCATAGAGGACATTATTTGGTATGTTTTTGGAGTGTGAAGTCTATGGATGACAGAGAAATATTCCAAAAAACTGAAAGATTTCAAGCAATATGATGTAGTGAAATAAGATGATTTAGGATAAGGCACGCAAGCATATTCTCCCAACATTCTATTATGTTATGACTTTTAAAATTTTTATTGTGTGCTAGTGGGCACAGATTCCTATGAAGAATGATGCCAGGAGAACTGAAGTATTGGAGAAGAGGTTTGAGAAAAATCCCACGATTTAGAGAGAGAGAGAGAGAGAGAGAGAGAGAGAGAGAGAGAGAGAGAGAGAGAGAGAGAGAGAGGGGGGGGGGGGGAGGGAGTGAAGAGATGATGTAAGATGTAATTTAGAGTGTAAAACAGTTGATGACGAAACAAATAAAAAGGGAAGTTCCTGCAACACTACAACGTACACAGAGTAGGACCAGAAACAGAAGTGCATCTTTTTGCTTCACTCTGCTGTCAACATTATAACAGCTTCTCTTGTTGGCAATGGTGCCGATATCTGTGGAGCATCAAAATCACTATCTGGGTGAGATACACATTTGTTGGAACTACAGTGATAATGCACTACTTAGACCACCCTACAAAATCCGTAGACTATTATATCCTAACAGAACCTCTCATCAGATAATTGCCAGTTGTTTGGAGGATCCCAAATTATGTGGAAAATGGAACAAAAAACACCTACTACCATATTGCTTTGGAACATAAATGGATCAGGACCCACATGGAGGAAATTCAACTTGTTGGGCAGACTACAACTGTATGCCTTTTTTATAGGAAACTTATTTTCAATGTACTACTGCCTCTCAGCAAGGTTATTTTCCTCCACACAAAGTGAGTTCAAGATGAACTGGCTATCAATGATACATGCCAATTGGCTTTCTTTTAACATTGAGATAGCATCCAAGAATGGGTAGTTCTTTATTGTAAGGATGATGTTATTTGTTATTCTTTACACTGCTGAAGTTGGACGACACAGGACTGCGGTAGTATGGGCAGAGGTGAAAAAACATCATTGATGCATGATTGATTATTGTCAAATCCATGCCATTAACTTTCAATGTGAAGAATATAAATGTGCATGTGCACACGCAGTGCACACAAAATCTGAGAGACATGAGCTGGAACAGTATACAGTTTGAAGAGGAATGCAAATACATAAGCAGAGCTACAGTGTTTATATTTTTGTTTATGTGCCAAATTTCTCTCAAGTGGATAGTGCATCTACTATGCACTGAGCAGTTGCCTTCACTCTTTCAGTAGTTGATTTCTTCTAAAATATTTGGTCACAACAATTTCTTTTTTGTCATTTTATATATCAAAAGGAAAACAGGCTGATTTTACAGAACACAATACACGTCAACTTCATTTTCATGGAACAGGAAAGCAGCACAAAGGAATCAAAATGCACATCAATTACATTAAAGAAAAAACAATGGTTTAATATTCTTCCAATATTTTATTGCTTTATCAGTCCATAGTTTTTACTCTTTGTTTTGTTACAACTCTTGCTCACACATCCATTTCTCAGAAAATTTACTTTTCATTTGATTACTAAAATATTCATTAAGTACAGAATTTTACAAATAAAGAGAACACACACACACACACACACACACACACACACACACACACACACACACGTATATAGTAAAAAAATTGTGTCATTTCATTCCCTCTACATATTGTATGTTTATATTGACACTGCCACTGCTCTTTGTGTTTGAGAAGCATTATAACAAATGCTATCTGCACAGCCATGAAACCTATAATTCTAGTGCAATTTATCTTCGTATGATGAAGATGCCTACACACAGCATATTTAAAAGCACCACTATACCAAAGCACTGCGCACTGAGAAGAAATGCAGCTTCTGTGCCTAGCTCAGTTTTTCATCACCATGCTTTAGCACCTTATTACGGAATCTGAGGGCGTGAATCTCACTACTAGGAAATTTGTAAGAAGATAACTTTTGATGAAGATGTGTTGAATGTTTGCCTCAAGAGAATTTGTCTTTTAGGTCTGCCAAATGGAATAATATATTGTGGGGAAGCAAAGGTTATTTAGAAGTGCACAAACCAAAATAGCCATAGTCTGAAACATTGGTTCAGTGCCCAATCATGAAAAGTTTCCAGAACATGACTGCTTATGTTTCTCTCTCATATCTCCTTTAGTCATAGTTTTACTGGCGAAAAATGTTAAGCCTGTCACCTGCAGTCCTTTACATTTGAGCACCTTAAAGCACAAGTTGTGTATATCCCCCATGCTGATTTATAAGTTAAACTTTACACCAACATTTAAAAATGGGTAACCTGTCAACGTTCATAATATCGATCAAGAGAAGCTTTACAGAGATCCACTCCCTGTCACAAAGGAAAATAAAAAATGACACGACAGACCTTTGCACCAGGCAGTGGCAGAACACACACATAAAATACAGTTGTAATTGGCAAGCTTTCAGAGCCAATGGCAGTCCCCAACAGTCAGTCTTTCCTTCTCATCCTTTACGGTAAGTCTCCGCTGACTCACGGTTCTGAGTGACTTTCCCAAAATCTACCCCTTTTCCTAGACCTCTTCAGTTCTTTCCCTTCATCGCTCTTCCTTGCTCTTCAACCCTTCTGCCCGAAGGAGGAGCCACTGGCTCCGAAAGCTTGCCAATTACAACTGTCTTCTATGTGTATGTTCTGCCACTGCTTGGTGAGTGGATTTTTTTATCTATCCATTTAAATAATTTTGTCAATAACACCAGTTTTGTCAATAATTGATTGTTTTTGTTGTCATGATAGACCTTTTATTGTACAATCCCCCAGTTCATCACAACTACTACAAGAAGTGGCCAACTACCTAACTCATATGCAAGCAGTTACATTGAGTAGAAAATAATGTTAACCTAGGGTATTAAACTTATCAATACAGTATTTTTTACTGTCATGAATGTTTTTGTTATCAATAATATCCTCCTCCTGGCTACAACACAAGTGGTGTAACTAAGTTACACACCTGTAAACACACAAAAATTCATTTTCAAAAAATTTAAATTTAAGTTAACATTAAGCTTAATGAGGGCATTTAAGGTAAAAAACCACGAAATTAGAACTTAGCTGACTTTTGTATAACGGTTCTAATAAAACATTAAATATCTCAACGCAAAGATAATGTTAGTTACACCACTTGTACTTTAAGGGCTCATTTTTAAAATGTCACTTGGTTACATTTTGTATATGCTTAACTGAGGTCAGTTCTCTGTAATTTTTAAAAATAATGTAATTAATTGACGTAATGGGACAACATCAGTGTTGTGGCTTCTGTGAGAGGTGTAAGTGAATTCTTGGTTCTAAGAGGTGCAAAAGGAAGGAAGATCATGGATTAATGCCGAACGCATTTGAAATGACAAAACAGTTCAGACTGGGAAGGGAACTGGACCTGTTGTCTTCAAAGGGACTATACTGGCTTTTGCCTTATCTGATTTTGGGGATACAAAGAAAAATCTGGATGGGGATTTCAACTGCTTTCCTGAAAGCGTCCACTGCCTTACTGCTGTGTTGTCTAGCTCGGGATAAGAGTGTAATGGGGACAGAATTACAGAAACGAGGAAGCTGAGGAGGAGGAGGCGGAGGATAGCTCTTGTTCACTCATGTAGTGCTGCTACAGATGATGTGGGACCTGAAATTGGATCTGTTTTTTGTCTTTTGAACTAAGCACATAATGTTTCATGCACTGAAAAAGAGTTAGTGTAGCCAGCACCTATAACGGACAAGGAACCAGGGAACCATGTATTATTGTGCACAATTATGAAACACACAATAAAAACAGCATTCGAGAACAGCAGTTTAACAGTTTCTTGGTGGTAACGGTTGAGAGAAATACTATGTTTCCAAAGTATGTAGATTTCTGCTGATTCATGGCAAGGAAATCTATTCTTTTCCCACATGCTTAGAATTGTGGTGCATGCAGAAATTAAGAGTCCCTACAGTAGACAACTAGAATTGTGTCAATCTCAATCAAGACGTATTACGATATTTATGGTTTTCATATTGGTTTCTGAGGACACGCATGCACGCGCACTCACACACACACACACACACACACACACACACACACACACAACTGTGTTTGTCCATGTACATGTGAGTAACAGCATTTGGATTATAGTATGGCAAGATCTCCTGAAATGGCAATCATGACACACAGGTTTAAGTGGAAGAACAGAAGGCAGATGAACAAAAACAGGTAACACACTCATTTTCATTGTGGTAATGGCCACACAAACAGTGCTCTTTTCAAAGAATATTCTCCTAAAACTGAATCAGTCTATACTGAATGCTGACAGGAACCTGATGGCATCAGATGATGCATGAAGCACATGGCACAGAACAGCACTTAGGGCAACTCACACATAAACACAGTACAATGCAATAGCCTTGAGGACAACAGTCAAGCACCTCATAGAGAATGTGCCACACAATAATAGATTATGCTGATAGCACAGAAGGGCAACAGTGCAAACAGTGCTAGCTAATGCAATTTCCTCTTATTCCATTTCTTTTCATGCCAGTTTTGTGTGGTACATCTCTTTTAGTTGTTTTGATAGCATGTATTGTGTGCCAAACAATGACTGAACAGATAAAGAAGTGCAAATTTGTTCTGAGATGTAATACTGTAATACAATTTTGTATGCCACAATGTCAAAAACTAAGGCAGTGGCACATACAACCCATGGGACTTTCCCTATGGCTGTGCTGTATTTTTTTCTGTACTTGGTGATACAAAATAATACTATTAAACGCTCTGACCAACCAATAATTGACATGGAAGCACAAAATATTCTTGACAACATGCCATAACTGCTTAATTTTCTTTGCTTGATATGATCAAGTCTAATATACAAAATGAAGTATGATATGTAACACCAATAATGTCAAAACATCTGTAAAGCTTTAACATTACAATATACTTGGTATTGTGTTAGACTATAAAGAAATTCAAAGTGTTAAAATTGATTACACTTAGTGTAGTAGGAACTAATATCACTTTGTGATTTGTCACTAGTGTTCCAAACAATGTGTCATTATTTTTAAAATACTAGCACAACAATCCTACACAAAGCTGGATATTTAACTGTTAAGAGATAAAATAGTTTTCCATCTATATTGCACAACCTGTCACAGCCTTCCAATGCAATTGAAATTTCATGCAGAGATTGAAAATATTGCATGAACTCATTAATAAAATATTGTACATTAAATATGAATGGAATTGTTTCTGCTTAGCAGCTTCTCATCACAATATTGTTGATGATATTTATTACAAAAAACACTTAAATTTAAAATATGGGCAATATGTTGTAATAACTTCTGTACTTGGAGTAAATATTATGGCAGGAATACATACAAATTTAGACATCAAAACACATAAAACACCTTCAATACATTATAACTTTTAACAACTTTACAAATGAAATATATTCTCTTTTTTGGTCACTGTACTCACTGAGTGGTTTATTTACCACAATTTGGTTACATTACCTTTCAAAAGTTTCATTATGTGAATATATTATCTTCTTTAATAAGTAGCAATGGGAAAAAGGCAGTGTATGTGCACAGGAGCTGGCTTCAAACAGCAACAGGCCCCGACTGCGACGTTCCCCGTCCGATTCCAATACTGTTCTCTGTAGGCAAACCAACTCCTGCTAAGTCCAATTCAGAACCTGTCATCTTGTGCCAAAAAACAGTTGCTGGCCCGTCCCCATCATCAGAATCATCATCATTTTCTGTTCCTCCTCCCAACAACAAGTCACCCTCTTCTGGTATGTCACCCCGTGCCCTCATTGCCTCTTGTCTTATGATGATCTCATTAGTTATGTATGTCTCACGGCGAATCTGGTCACGCAAGTCACCTGGCATATCAGGTATTCCCCATCGGACAAGTATCATCACAAGGGCTACCACATTCTGTAAATAAAAATACCTAAAGTTGTTGTCATCACAAGCATACACTGCTGCATATTCAGTACATAAACTTTGTGTGGTGGCACTAAATTTGTTGCAGCCACAAATGCAATTCCTCAGATTTTTTTGTTTTTCCCATATGTACATAATATATGGACTATAAAATATGTGAACAGTGCACTTAAATGACTTATCCTACCATAGTGTGGTTTGGGAATTTTGTAAGAATAATGAATGCTGTTGCGTTTACTATTTTGGAGGAGACGCTGAGATGCAGACAGGCACAACACACACACAGTCACACAAGCAAAACTATCAAGCATGGGTTCAGTGGCCAGATACAGTCTGTGTGTGTGTGTGTGTGTGTGTGTGTGTGTGTGTGTGTGTTTTCTACTTTATAAGAAGGCCTTTTGGCTGTAAGGTCACATGTATAACAGTCTTAATTGTGCCTGTCTGTGACTCAAAATTTGCTGTATGTGGTGAATGGCAGTCTATCCTTTTCATAATATTGTCATTATATCATCTTGGATTTTCCACTGATTTCTCCATTTGCCTGCATATTCATTCACCTACTCAGTTTTGTTTTTGTTTTTTGCAGATGGGATTTATTTCATATCTAAGCATACATGGCAGGTCTCCCAGAAGTGTTCGTTATGTGGCATCATCTTGGGGAGGGGGCAAAGCATGGCTTACACAACAGCTTCTCGCTTTGCACTGTTCACAGGTGCACTGTAATGTGAAACTGCTCACTTTACTGTAGCTACAAAAGATACACATTTGTACTTTTGCAGCAATAACAAATTGCTGAAAAAGATGGGTTTTCCTGTCATTATGGTCACCACAATGACACAAATTTCAGGAAACATTTGATTCATTGATAGTATTTGTATGAAGAAATTCCACATTCAATTCTATAAAACCAGTTGCTGTTCAATGTAATTAGTTGTAGAGGCTTCACTTAAAAATGGCTCAGCAGCTGTAGCTGATGCAAAGAAACACTATTTTTAGCAAATATACCGGGTGATCAAAAAGTCAGTATAAATTTGAAAACTTAATAAACCATGGAATAATGTAGACAGAGTGGTAAAAATTGACACACATGCTTGGAATGACATGGGGTTTTATTACTTGAAAAAAGAGAAGAAGAAGAAGAAGAAGAAGGTTCACAAAATGTCCGACAGATGGCGCGGGACAGCAAAACTGCTAGTGACAGGTGAGAGGTACGCCGATATGTTACGGAATCGTGTCATCCCCAGCCTGGCTGATAAACACCTGCTGGAACATATGGTGTGTATGCAGGATGACGCTCCACCCCATACTGCTAGACGTGTGAAAGATCTCTTGTGCGCGTCGTTTGGTGATGATCGTGTGCTCAGCCGCCACTTTCGTCATGCTTGGCCTCCCAGGTATCCAAGACCTCAGTCCGTGTGATTTTTGGCTTTGGGGTTACCTGAAGTCGCAAGTGTATCGTGATCGACCGACATCGCTAGGGATGCTGAAAGACAACATCCGATGCCAATGCCTCACCATAACTCCGGACATGCTTTAGAGTGCTGTTCAGAACATTATCCCTTGACTACAGCTATTGTTGAGGACTGATGGTGGAAATATTGAGCTTTTCCTGTAAAGAACATCATCTTTGCTTTGTCTTACTTTGTTATGCTAATTATTGCTATTCTGATGAGATGAAGTGTCAACTGTCTGACATTTTTTTAACTTTTGTATTTTTTTGGTTCTAATAAAACCCCATGTCATTCCAAGCATGTGTGTCAATTTGTACCTCTCTATCTACATTATTCTGTAATTTATTCAGTTTTCAAATTTAAACTGACTTTTTGATCACCTGGAACAATCCTGGCAGTGATGTCATCCTTCGAGTCAGAATAACCTTTTAGCATCATGCAAGAAAACACAAAGTACTGAAAAAATATAGTACATATACCACTCACGTAATTTGTGAAGTGATTTCATTAACTATCATCTATTGATGAAAGGAGAAAATATAAAAATGCAGTAAATGACTACTTGTATGTATATCAAGAGCTCAGACGGAAACCCAGTTCTAAGCAAAGAAGGGAAATCAGAAAGGTGGAAGGAGTATATAGAGGGTCTATTTGTATTTGAGGACAATATTATGGAAATGGAAGAGGACCTAGATGAAGATGAATTGGGAGATATGATACTGTGTGAAGAGTTTAACAGAGCTCTGAAAGACCTAAGTCGAAACAAGGCCCCGGGAGTACACAACATTTCATTTCATTAGAACTGCTGACAGCTTCGGGAGAGCCAGCCCTGACAAAACTCTACCATCTGGTGAACAAGATATATGAGACAGGCAATACCCTCAGACGTCAAAAAAAAAAAATTCCAATCCCAAAGAAAGCAGGTGTTGACAGATGTGAAAATTACCGAAATACCAGTTTAATAAGCCACGGCTGGTAAATACTAACACGAATTCTTTACAGACAAATGGAAAAACTAGTAGAAGCCGACATTGGGGAAGATCAGTTTGGATTCTGTAGAAATGTTGGAACACATTAGGCAATACTGACCCTACGACAATGTTGACTGGAATACTCTCTTTCAAATTCTGAAGGTGGCAAGGGTCAAATACAGGGAGCAAAAGATTGTTTGCAATTTGTACAGAAACCAGACAGCAGCTATAAGAGTTGAGGGCTATGAAAGGGAAGCAGTTGTTGGGAAGGGAGTGAGACAGGGTTGTAGTCTCTCCCCGATGTTATTCAATCTGTATATTGAGCAAGCAGTAAAGGAAACAAAAGAAAACTTTGGAGTAGGAATTAAAATCCATGGAGAAGAAATAAAAACTTTGAGGTTCGCCGACGACACTGCAATTCTGTCAGAGACAGCAAAGGACATGGAAGAGTAGTTGAACGGAATGGACAGTGTCTTGAAAGCAGGATATAAGATGAACATCAACAAAAGCAAAACAAGGAGAATGGAATGTAGTCAAATTAAATCGGGTGATGCTGAGGGAATTAGATTAGGAAATGAGACACTTAAAGCAGTAAAGGAGTTTTGCTATTTGGGGAGCAAAATAACTGATGATGGTCAAAGTAGAGAGGATATAAAATGTAGACTGGCAATGGGAAGGAAAGCGTTTCTGAAGAAGAGAAATTTGTTAACATCGAGTATAGATTTAAATGTCAGGAAGTTGTTTCTGAAAGTATTAGTATGGAGTGCAGCCATGGATGAAAGTGAAATGTGGACGATAAATAGTTTAGACAAGAAGAGAATAATAGCTTTAGAAATGTGGTGTTACAGAAGAATGCTGAAGATTAGATGGGTAGATCACATGAGGAGGTGTTGAATAGAACTGGGAAGAAAAATGTTTGTGGCACAACTTGACTAGAAGAAGGGATTGGTTGGTAGGACATGTTCTGAGGCATCAAGGGATAACCAATTTAGTATTGGAGGGCAGCGTGGAGGGTAAAAATCGTAGAGGGAGACCAAGAGATGAATACACTAAGCAGATTCAGAAGGCTGCAGGTTGCAGTAGCTACTGGGAGATGATGAAGCTTGCACTGGGTAGAGTAGCATGGAGAGCTGCATCAAATCAGTCTCAGGACTGAAGACCCCAACAACAACACTATAGCAGTATTGCCAAAATTTATGCTCTACCAATAATGGTGCATTATGATTAAAAAGGCAAGGAGTATCAGATTAACTGGTTATGAGAGACATTTTCAATTTGGTTCCTGATGTCTGTTGACCATCATGGCTTTTTATTTCATTACGGGAATTTTAAAGCTGAATGCTGCAGCTTGTTGCACATACTTCTGAAAAATAGTGAAGTACATTTCCTATATATATATATATATATAGGTATATATATATATATATATATATAATAGAGGGAAACATTCCACGTGGGAAAAATTATTTAAAAAGAAAGATGATGAGACTTACCGAACAAAAGCGCTGGCAGGTCGATAGACACACAAACAAACACAAACATACACACAAAATCTAGCTTTCGCAACCAACGGTTGCCTCGTCAGGAAAGAGGGAAGGAGAAGGAAAGACAAAAGGATATGGGTTTTAAGGGAGAGGGTAAGGAGTCATGTATGTATGGATGGATATGTGTGTGTGTGCGAGTGTATACCTGTCCTTTTTTCCCCCTAAGGTAAGTCTTTCCGCTCCCGGGATTGGAATGACTCCTTACCCTCTCCCTTAAAACCCATATCCTTTTGTCTTTCCTTCTCCTTCCCTCTTTCCTGACGAGGCAACCGTTGGTTGCGAAAGCTAGATTTTGTGTGTATGTTTGTGTGTCTATCGACCTGCCAGCGCTTTTGTTCGGTAAGTCTCATCATCTTTCTTTTTTTTTATATATATATATATATATATATATATACCTGAAAACAAAGATGATGTGACTTACCAAATGAAAGTGCTGGCAGGTCGACAGACACACAAACGAACACAAACATACACACAAAATTCAAGCTTTCGCAACAAACTGTTGCCTCATCAGGAAAGAGGGAAGGAGAGGGAAAGACGAAAGGATGTGGGTTTTAAGGGAGAGGGTAAGGAGTCATTCCAGTCCCGGGAGCGGAAAGACTTACCTTAGGGGGAAAAAAGGACGGGTATACACTCGCACACACACACATATCCATCCACACATATACAGACACAAGCAGACATATTTAAATGTGTCGAATATGTCTGCTTGTGTCTGTATATGTGTGGATGGATATGTGTGTGTGTGCGCGCGAGTGTATACCCGTCCTTTTTTCCCCCTAAGGTAAGTCTTTCCGCTCCCGGGACTGGAATGACTCCTTACCCTCTCCCTTAAAACCCACATCCTTTCGTCTTTCCCTCTCCTTCCCTCTTTCCTGATGAGGCAACAGTTTGTTGCGAAAGCTTGAATTTTGTGTGTATGTTTGTGTGTCTATCGACCTGCCAGCACTTTTGTTTGGTAAGTCTCATCATCTTTCTTTTTAGAGATATATATATTTTGCATCTATGTCTTGGGCTAGATGATTAATAAGAGTTTCTTCAAACAAATACCAGGACCACACTAAAACTCCACCACCTGAAAGTGACTGTCTACATGCTGTGTAATATTTTAAAATCCTAAATGTGTGTAACTTAAAGTTACACACAAGTTGGGAATATGTATAAAGAGAGGAAATACAAAGAACTCTCATGTGTCAACTGCAAATAAACACAATTCACTAACAAAAGAAACAATAACAGGGAAATTATGAACCCATAAAGATACACTACTGGCCATTAAAACTGCTACGCCAAGAAGAAATGCAGATGATAAACGGATATTCAATGGACAAATATATTATACTAGAACTGACATGTGATTAAATTTTCACGCAATTTGGGTGCATAGATCCTGAGAAATCAGTACCCAGAACAACCACCTCTGGCCGTAATAACAGCCTTCATACACCTGGGCATTGAGTCAAACAGAGCTTGGATGGCGTGTACAGGTACAGCTGCCCATGCAGCTTCAACACCAATACCACAGTTCAGCAAGAGTAGTGACTGGCGTATTGTGACGAGCCAGTTGCTCAGCCACCATTGACCAGACGTCTTTAATTGGTGAGAGATCTGGATAATGTGCTGGCCATGGCAGCAGTCGAACATTTTCTGTATCCAGAAAGGACCGTACAGGACCTGCAACATGCGGCCGTGCATTATCCTGCTGAAATGTAGGGTTTCACAGGGATCGAATGAAGGGTAGAGCCATGAGCCATAACACATCTGAAATGTAACGTCCACTGTTCAAAGTGCCGTCAATGCAAACAAGAGGTGACCGAGACCTGTAACCAATGGCACCCCATATCACCACGCCGGGTGATATGCCAGTATGGCGATGACGAATACACGCTTCCAATGTATGTTCACCGTGATGTCGCCAAACACGGATGCGACCATCATGATGCTGTAAACAGCACCTGGATTCATCCGAAAAAATGACGTTTTGGCATTCGTGAATCCAGGTTCGCGGTTGAGTACACCATCACAGGCGCTCCTGTCTGTGATGCAGCGTCAAGGGTAACCGCAGCCATGGTCTCCGAGCTGATAGTCCATGCTGCTGCAAACGTCATTGAACTGTTCATGCAGATTGTTGTCGTCTTGCAAACTTCCCCGTTTGTTGACTCAGGGATCAAGACGTGCCTGCACGATCCATTACAGCCATGTGGATAAGATGCCTGTCATCCCGACTGCTAGTGATACGAGGCCATTGAGATCCAGCACGGCGTTCCGTATTACCCTCCCGAACTCACCGATTCCATATTCTGCTAACAGTCATTGGATCTCGACCAACGCGAGCAGCAATGTCGCGATACGATAAACCCAAATTGCGATAGGCTACAATCCGACCTTTATGAAAGTCTAACAGGATGGTACGCATTTCTCCTATCAATGATGATACAGCTACAGTAGTTTGGTTCGAGTCGTAAGCTTAGCAGTTAAGCTTTACCAGGTAGCCATTGCTATGCATCAGGCGTTCCGTCCGTATTTATACGGGTACCCTTCCTTTTTCACGTGCTTCGTCTGGTTTGAATCGAGGCATCACATCAAAGTTTGACCAAGCAACGCTGGTCAACTGGTGTTTATGTATGAGAAATCGGTTGGAAACTTTCCTCATGTCAGTACGTTGTAGGTGTCGCCACCAGCGCCAACCTTGCGTGAATGCTCTGAAAAGCTAATAATTTGCATATCACAGCATCTTCTTCCTGTTGGTTAAATTTCGTGCCTGTAGCACGTTATCTTCCTTGTGTAGCAATTTTAATGGCTAGTAGTGTACAATACAGTCACTTTACACACACAAAGTAAAACTGAGCACCACAGAAAATAATTTTGAGGTTGTTCATGGATATTTTCTGAGTATTTTGGTATAAGGAACCCCTGGGCTCTGGTGGCTGATTACAGAGTAATTACATTTTGTTTGATACCTTACCACCCCTTTACCGTCATTTCATATTGCACTGAAAAGATAGGCACAACCGTGCTGACATTGACAATATGAATTATGCATCATATTTTGAAACAAAGCTGTTCCATTCACTTGCTGTTGAAAACAGTAATGCTCACTTTACTCTTAACCCTGAAATACTACTCGATTCTTTCTCAGGTTTCTTTTTTCGCCAATGTTAGTTGTATGTCATCAGTGATACAAAGCAGTATGGGTAGGTCTATACACCTCACATATGGGTTCACTGAATGCAATGGAAGAATGGCACAACATTTTTATGTTCCACTGTTTCCGCAGGGAAAGCAACCTTATCACAGCACTTTTGCACCTGAACATTAGGCACCCAAAAGAAACTATGTTCTATGTTGTAGATTTTGGTGACTGCATATCACATGCTTTCTCACTGTTTTAAAGGTATTTGGGGTAACAAACTGAGTAAATCATAACTACATTATTATGCTATAAAGAGCCTCAGGAGATCACAGGTCTCACATACCAAAATACTCAAAAAACAGGCCCAGCCCTGAACTACCTACTGAAATTTTTGTTGGTGGAGTTGATGTTTATCCTATAATAGACTTATTTTTATTTATATCTCAACTAAATAATTTAAAAAGTAAACCATATAACAGATGGAACCCTTACAATACATTATCTACCAAAGCAGGTAATCATTTGCATGAACACTGATCAACACATTCCAGTTGTTGCCCATAAAAATTATGGGTGTGCTGTGATTTTCCTACAAAATAAGCGTTCAAAGGATCTCCGAGTGTGCCTTTCCCAATTGTTCCTTCACAATGCAATACTTCCAAGCAGTGACAGTTGGAAATCAGTTGTTCACTCTTTTACTAGTTCGGAGAGCTGCTACAAGGATGTTCCTGCTTTCAGATGGTGCTATGTGACTTGAAGCACATATTATAGGTGTGATCAGTTTCCACACATTTGTTGTTACTGTATGCTTCCATAGTTGTCTTGATTACTAAAGTTTGTCATAAAATTGGGGACAGTTTGCAGGATGAAGAAATACTGGGGCTACATGAATAATCTAGATCCAAAATTAGCAACGACTGTTTTGAAACTGATGACAGTGTTCCTGAAACAGGTGGTAATCTGATTTTCACCTTCATGTTATAAGCAGAAGCCACACAATAAATATTTACTATTTCTAGGGACAGCAGAAGTCACTGTGGACCAACTGGAAGTTTTAAAAGCAAGAGATGTTGAATTTTGTATGTATTTCTTGAATAACTCAAAACCCAAGACCTCCATTGAAAACATGTCGCAATGCAAAATTAAACTATATTAAGTTTCCTACAAAAAAGGTCCTATTCCTTTTTTCTCTAGGGTTAACAGTTTGTGTGAGAGAGCACAAACATATTGAAAATCTTGCATGAAGCGTGTGCACTGTAGCTTAGGTTGTTGTTCTTGACCAATTAAAGGTAGTTTATCGACTTGGCAGATCACGTGTGTGCTGTATCAAACTGTTCGCCTCAGCTTCCTCTACACTATAGATCATGAACAATACCAATGTTTGAATAATACAGAGAATAAATAACAATGTAAATTACTGTGTTCTGTCTCAGAAACCAGTCGGAATACGGCATATGTACACAGGAAGTTTTTTGTTCAGAATTACTAATACTTCCATCCCCTCAAAGCATACAGTATTTACTCGAATCTAAGCCGCACCTGAAATTTGAGACTCAAAATTCAAGGGGAGAGAAAAGTTTTAAGCCGCACCTCCAAATCGAAACAAAGTTGGTCCATTGTAATATGAGACACAATTTAGGTCGAACGAATGATGATACAGCTACAGTAGTTTGGTTCGAGTCGTAAGCTTAGCAGTTAAGCTTTACCAGGTAGCCATTGCTATGCGTCAGGCGTTCCGTCCGTATTTATACGGGTACCCTTCCTTTTTCACGTGCTTCGTCTGGTTTGAATCGATTGCTTATTTTGCTTTGATCTGATAAGTGCCGTTTTGTTTGTTATAGGTGTTTACGTCACTCTAAGCAGAAAATGCATTACTGTACTGTGTCATGCATTGTTTGTCGCATTCTGATACTGCGTGTTTACGGCCTGTCGCCGCTCGCGGCATGGCTTGCTTTTGAGCGCGCTACCACCGCTTACAATTAAAAAAAAAAAGAGAGAGAGGAATCGTCTCATTAGCGAAACAATGGCAAGAGACTGCTATTTGTTGTTACTTACACTGCTGCTTTCTTTGATAATGATCAACAAGAACCAAATAATATACTGCGTATGATAGAACATGTTCTGAACAAGAGTTAGGCGAAAATATTTCTCCGTTTGAACATCTTTGCGGCCGCTTCTTTAGTACATCAAATTCTGCACAGAAATTAGAGTCATCTTAGAATTAAAAATCTAGTCAGTTGCCGTGCTTCATTTCTGACTGTATCACAACTAGGCATAAGTATAATAAGAATATAAACATGACATGATATGTATATTCTTCCGCGTTTGCTGTTGTCTCACTCTAGTTTCGTAGTTTATTAGGCATACAGGATTTAAATTAGATAGCAGCAAACACGAAAGAATACATGGCAAAATGTTGATATTTGCATTATTCTCATGGTAAAGGTAAATAATACTGCATGTGATTCACATTTCATCAGGTTCCTACTAGCAACCATCTCTTCTCACAAGTAGGAAAAAATTCAGAAAGTAGAGTTGGCCATATTGACAAACATCCCAGTCTTGCCAGTTGGATTTTCGTAGTACATTGAAATTCTGCTACATTCAAAGATGAACAATATGGAATTTGTATTTACTTCGTTGGATAATGTATAAAAATGCAGTGGTTGAAACTCGGGGCGGAGAAAAAAAAGCTCGTCTTCCACCTTTTCTTTTAAATTTATTTACTGACGCAGAGGTTTTGGCGCCAGTATTTATCTTTGTGCCTGCAAAGCATGCCTGTGTCGTTACATATATTCGACGGCAGAAGTTAGTTGTGGTGGCACCTACCAACATTTTTCAGAACTTCCGCTTGCTTTGCACTCGATTCGAAGCCGCAGGCGGCTCTTTGGATTACAAAAACCGGAAAAAAGGTGCGGCTTGGATTCGAGTAAATACGGTATGCTTTCCTCGTGACTATTCCTGTGTTAATAACATAAGATTTATGGTTAAACTGACCTCAAACACAACAACAAAAGCAAGTCGGGCAGCTAGGACATGCCAGAACATTGCTGTTTTTTCATACTTGTTGGGTGACCAAGGAGGCTCACGGAAATCAGGATACCTGAAATTCAAAACCATGATATATAATAACAATAATATCAGAACAAATGAAATCTAACAACTAAAATTTATGAATTACAATACCCCTGTTGGAATATCAAGAATATTAGGAGGAGGACAGATTGTGACTCACAGTAAAGACTACATACTAACAGGCACAACAAAGAGACTGTCACAATTCAGCTTTTGGCCGAAGCCTTCTTCAGAACAGAAAGGACACACACACACACACACACACACACACACACACACACACACACACACACAAGCACAACTCGAGCACGCATGACCGCCATCTCTGGCTGCTCCAGACAGAATCCAACTGTGTCGGGCGGAGCAGCAATCCAGAGGGGGGCAGGTTATGGATGAAGGAACAGAAATGAATGCTGGATGATGGAGTGTGCAGTGTCTAGATGGCTGCAAGACAAAACATAACATGCAGAAATCATTCCGCTCTAAATCTACAGTAACCTACTGTCTCCACACCCTCTGCCAAACAGTTTCCACCCCCTCTGTCTCCCCTTCTCTGTCTCTCTCTCTCCTTTTCTGCTCCCAGTTTCGTCTCGTTCCTGATGGTGATGGCATCTTCCAGTGAGATAACTCACCATATTGTACAGCCAGAATGGTGCTACAGAGGTCTGTAAATCTGATAGTGAACTCACATTGATATTTTGGCCGCCAAATTCATCTGATCTAAACCAAACTGAACACACCTGGGGCACTATCTGACATCAACTCCACCTCTACAAATGACCATAACATAAAGGAATTACACGACCTGCGTGTAGGCACATGGTGCAATATACCTCTCGAAACCTATCACGGACTTGTTTAATCCTTACCGTGAGGAAATGCTGCTATATTTTGTTCGAAAGGTGAACCAATACAACATTAAGCATGAGTCATAAAGTTTTGGCCCATCAATGTTTATTAGAAGTATCAGTCCAAAACTGCAGTTGTAACTTTTTTATTCTTGCAGGTATCATAACTCACTGTCACACAAAGAGATGTAACAACAATATGCAGAACTTGATGCTACTCATATGAGGAGGATCTGAGTATGCTGAACAAACTCATATTTTTCTGACAAATATTCTTTACTGATACAATATTCTCAGGTTTCAAGCTGTGTCAAGGGGTTAAAATTGCCAATGGTTGTTGTTGTGGTCTTCAGTCCTGAGACTGGTTTGATGCAGCTCCCCATGCTACTCTATCCTGTGCAAGATCCTTCATCTCCCAGTACCTACTGCAACCCACATCCTTCTGAATCTGTTTAGTGTATTCATCTCTTGGTCTCCCTCTACGATTTTTACCCTCCACGCTGCCCTCCAATACTAAATTGGTGATTCCTTGATGCCTCAGAACATGTCCTACCAACCGATCCCTTCTTCTAGCCAAGTTGTACCACAAACTTCTCTTCTCCCCAATCCTATTCAATACTTCCTCATTAGTTATGTGCTCTACCCATCTAATCTTCAGCTTTCTTCTGTAGCACCACATTTCGAAAGCTTCTATTCTCTTCTTGTCCAAACTATTTATTGTCCATGTTTCACTTCCATACATGGCTACACTCCATACAAATACTTTCAGAAACGAATTCCTGACACTTAAATCAATACTCGATGTTAACAAATTTCTCTTCTTCAGAAACGCTTTCCTTGCCATTGACAGTCTACATTTTATATCCTCTATACTTCTACCATCATCAGTTATTTTGCTCCCCAAAGAGCAAAATTCATTTACTACTTTAAGTGTCTCATTTCCTAATCTAATTCCCTCAGCATCACCCGACTTAATTTGACTACATTCCACTATCCTCGTTTTGCTTTTGTTGATGTTCATCTTATATCCTCCTTTCAAGACACCATCCATTCCGTTCAACTGCTCTTCCAAGCCCTTTGCTGTCTCTGACAGAATTACAATGTCATCAGCGAAGCTCAAAGTTTTTATTTCTTCTCCATGGATTTTAATAACTACTCCGAATTTATCTTTTGTTTCCTTCACTGCTTGCTCAATATAGAGATTGAATAACATCGGGGAGAGGCTACAACCGTGTCTCACTCCCTTCCCAACCACTGCTTCCATTTGATGTCCATCGACTCTTATAACTACAGTCTGGTTTCTGTACAAATTGTAAATAGCTTTTTGCTCGCTGTATTTTACCCCTGCCACCTTCAGAATTTGAAAAAGAGTATTCCAGTCAACATTGTCAAAAGCTTTCTCTAAGTCTACAAATGCTAGAAACATAGGTTTGCCTTTCCTTAATCTAGCTTCTAAGATAAGTCGTAAGGTCAGTATTGCCTCACGTGTTCCAACATTTCTACGGAATCCAAACTGATCTTCCCCGAGGTTGGCTTCTACCAGTATTTCCATTCATCTGTAAAGAATTCACGTTAGTATTTTGCATCTGTGACTTATTAAACTGATTGTTCGGTAATTTTCACATCTGTCAACACCTGCTTTCTTTGGGATTGGAATTATTATATTCTTCTTGAAGTCTGAGGGTATTTCGCCTGTCTCATACATCTTGCTCACCAGAAGGTAGAGTTTAGTCAGGACTGGCTCTCCCAAGGCCGTCAGTAGTTCTAATGGAATGTTGTCAACTCTCGCGGCCTTGTTTCGACTCAGGTCTTTCAGTGCTCTGTCAAACTCTTCACACAGTATCGTATCTCCTATTTCATCTTCATCTACATCCTCTTCCATTTCCATAATATTGTCCTCAAGTACATCGCCCTTGTATTGACCCTCTATATACTTCTTCCACCTTTCTGCTTTCCCTTCTATGCTTAGAACTGGGTTTCCATCTGAGCTCTTGATATTCATACAAGTGGTTCTCTTTTCTCCAAAGGTCTCTCTAATTTTCCTGTAGGTAGTATCTATCTTATCCCTAGTGAGATAGCCTTTACATCCGTACATTTGTCCTCTAGCCATCCCTGCTTAGCCATTTTGCACTTCCTGTCGGTCTTATTTTTGAGACGTTTGTATTCCTTTTTGCCTGCTTCATGTACTGCATTTTTATATTTTCTCCTTTCATCAATTAAATTCAATATTTCTTCTGTTACGCAAGGATTTCTACTAGCCCTCTTCTTTTTACCTACTTGATCCTCTGCTGCCTTCACTACTTCATCCCTCAAAGCTACCCATTTTTCTTCTACTGTATTTCTTTCCCCCATTCTTGTCAATTGTTCCCTTATGCTCTCCCTGAAACACTGTAAAACCTCTGCTTTAGTCAGTTTATCCAGGTCCCACCTCCTTAAATTCCCACATTTTTGCAGTTTCTTCAGTTTTAATCTACAGTTCATAACCAATAGATTGTGGTCAGAGTCCACATCTGCCCCTGGAAATGTCTTACAATTTAAAATCTGGTTCCTAAATCTCTGTCTTACCATTATACAGGGTTATTACAAATGATTGAAGCGATTTCACAGCTCTACAATAACTTTATTATTTGAGATATTTTCACAATGCTTTGCACACACATACAAAAACTCAAAAAGTTTTTTTTGGCATTCACAAATGTTCGATTTGTGCCCCTTTAGTGATTCGGCAGACATCAAGCCGATAATCAAGTTCCTCCCACACTATGCGCAGCATGTCCCCATCAATGAGTTCGAAAGCATCGTTGATGCGAGCTCGCAGTTCTGGCACATTTCTTGGTAGAGGAGGTTTAAACACTGAATCTTTCACATAACCCCACAGAAAGAAATGTCACGGGGTTAAGTCGGGAGAGCGTGGAGGCCATGACATGAATTGCTGATCATGATCTCCACCACGACCGATCCATCGGTTTTCCAATCTACATCTACATCTACATCTACATCCATACTCCGCAAGCCACCTGACGGTGTGTGGCGGAGGGTACCTTCAGTACCTCTATCGGTTCTCCCTTCTATTCCAGTCTCGTATTGTTCGTGGAAAGAAGGATTGTCGGTATGCCTCTGTGTGGGCTCTAATCTCTCTGATTTTATCCTCATGGTCTCTTCGCGAGATATACGTAGGAGGGAGCAATATACTGCTTGACTCTTCGGTGAAGGTATGTTCTCGAAACTTTGACAAAAGCCCGTACCGAGCTACTGAGCGTCTCTCCTGCAGAGTCTTTCACTGGAGTTTATCTATTATCTCCGTAACGCTTTTGCGATTACTAAATGATCCTGTAACGAAGCGCGCTGCTCTCCGTTGGATCTTCTCTATGTCTTGTATCAACCCTATCTGGTACGGATCCCACACTGCTGAGCAGTATTCAAGCAGTGGGCGAACAAGCGTACTGTAACCTACTTCCTTTGTTTTCGGATTGCATTTCCTTAGGATTCTTCCAATGAATCTCAGTCTGGCATCTGCTTTACCGACAATCAACATTATATGATCATTCCATTTTAAATCACTCCTAATGCATACTCCCAGATAATTTATGGTATTAACTGCTTCCAGTTGCTGACCTGCTATTTTGTAGCTAAATGATAAAGGATCTATCTTTCTGTGTATTCGCAGCACATTACACTTGTCTACATTGAGATTCAGTTGCCATTCCCTGCACCATGCGTCAATTCGCTGCAGATCCTCCTGCATTTCAGTACAATTTTCCATTGTTACAACCTCTCGATACACCACAGCATCATCTGCAAAAAGCCTCAGTGAACTTCCGATGTCATCCACCAGGTCATTTATGTATATTGTGAATAGCAACGGTCCTATGACACTCCCCTGCGGCACACCTGAAATTACTCTTACTTCGGAAGACTTCTCTCCATTGAGAATAACATGCTGCGTCCTGTTATCTAGGAACTCCTCAATCCAATCACACAATTGGTCTGATAGTCCATATGTTCTTACTTTGTTCAATAAACGACTGTGGGGAACTGTATCGAATGCCTTGCGGAAGTCAAGAAACACGGCATCTACCTGTGAACCCGTGTCTATGGCCCTCTGAGTCTCGTGGACGAATAGCGCGAGCTGGGTTTCACATGACCGTCTTTTTCGAAACCCATGCTGATTCCTACAGAGTAGATTTCTAGTCTCCAGAAAAGTCATTATACTCGAACACAATACGTGTTCCAAAATTCTCCTGTTTAAGAAATGCCGAACATCATGATGGAAGTGCAGTGGAGCACCATCCTGTTGAACGATGAAGTCGGCGCTGTCGGTCTCCAGTTGTGGCATGAGCCAATTTTCCAGCATGTCCAGATACACGTGTCCTGTAATGTTTTTTTCGCAGAAGAAAAAGGGGCTGTAAACTTTAAACCATGAGATTGCACAGAACACGTTAACTTTTGGTGAATTGCGAATTTGCTGCACGAATGCGTGAGGATTCTCTACCGCCCAGATTCGTACATTGTGTCTGTTCACTTCACCATTAAGAAAAAATGTTGCTTCATCACTGGAAACAAGTTTCGCACTGAACGCATCCTCTTCCATGAGCTGTTGCAACCGCGCCGAAAATTCAAAGCGTTTGACTTTGTCATCGGGTGTCAGGGCTTGTAGCAATTATAAACGGTAAGGCTTCTGCTTTAGCCTTTTCCGTAAGATTTTCCAAACCATCAGCTGTGGTATGTTTAGCTCCCTGCTTGCTTTATTCATCGACTTCCGCGGGCTACGCATGAAACTTGCCCACACGCGTTGAACCGTTTCTTCGCTCACTGCAGGCTGACCTGTTGATTTCCCCTTACAGAGGCATCCAGAAGCTTTAAACTGCGCATACCATCGCCGAATGGAGTTAGCAGTTGGTGGATCTTTGTTGAACTTCGTCCTGAAGTGTCGTTGCACTGTTATGACTGACTGATGTGAGTGCATTTCAAGCACGACATACGCTTTCTCGGCTCCTGTCGCCATTTTGTCTCACTGCGCTCTCGAGCGCTCTGGAGGCAGAACCCTGAAGTGCGGCTTCAGCCGAACAAAACTTTATGAGTTTTTCTACGTATCTGTATTGTGTCATGACCATATGTCAATGAATGGAGCTACAGTGAATTTATGAAATCGCTTCAATCATTTGTAATAGCCTTGTATAATTTATCTGATACCTTCTAGTATCTCCAGGCTTCTTCCATGTATACAATCTTCTTTTATGATTCTTGAACCAAGTGTTAGCTATGTTTAAGTTGTGCTCTGTGCAAAATTCTACGAGGCGGCTTCCTCTTTCGTTTCTTACCCCCAATCCATGTCACCTACTTACTACATTTCCTTCTCTCCCTTTCCCTACTGACGAATTCCAGTCACCCATGACTATTAAATTTTTGTCTCCCTTCACTATCTGAATAATTTCTTTCATTTCATCATACATTTCTTCTAACCATTAACTATCTGAATAATTTCTTTTACCTCTTCATACATTTCTTCAATCCTCTTCATCAGAGAAGCTAGTTGGCAAATAAACTTGTACTACTGTGGTGGGTGTGTGCTTCATGTCTGTCTACAATAATGCACTCACTATGCTGTTCATAGTAGCTTTATCCACGTTCCTTTTTTATATTATTAATTGTTAAACCTACTCGTTCATTGCCCCTATTTGATTTTGTGTTTATAACCCTGTATTCACTTGTCCAGAAGTCCTGTTCCTCCTGTTACCAATCTTCACTAATCACCGCTATATCTAACTTTAACCTATCCAGTTCACTTTCTAAATTTTCTAACCTACTTGCCCAATTAAGGGATCTAACATACCACACTCCAATCGATAGATTGCCAGTTCTGTTTATTCTGATAATGACATCCTCCTAAGTAGTCCCTGCCTGGAGATCCGATTGGGGACTATTTTACTCAAGAAGAGCCATAAAATAGAGTTGCATGCTCCCATGAAAAATTACAGCTGTAGTTTCCCCATGCTTTCAGATGTTCATGTTACCAGCACGGCAAGTCTGCTTTGGATGATGTTAAAAGGCCAGATCAATCAATCAAACTGTGCTTATCTAACCGCACGGTCATCAGTTATGTCACTGGTGCTCAGTCTCACACCTTATATGGTAATGTTTTGGTGGCATGGCCATGATGTCTGCTTCAACTCCAGAATCACAAGATCCCAAGCCCAATTCAGCTGCAATTAACCATCTTTACAGAGGGTGGTGTTAGATGTTTTGACCTCTGTTGCTTCGTTTATTACACTAACCCAGAAGCTGTTGGTTCTTTCAATAATAGAAGTCTTATCAAATGCAATTCAGTGTCCATTTTCTTGTGCATGTCCCACTATAGCTGATTTTTTGGGATAGTGTAGGTGGAAACACTTGTGTTTTATGCGGCACTGTTCAATAGTGAGGACAGTCTGACTGACATACCTGAAACTGCCATGGGACCCAACATCCACAATAGTGAGGAAGACTTCGGAGCTCCTCAGTCAGTCATTGCCGGAAGAGATTGTTATTAAGAACCTCCTCCCTCAGGCACCCAGACCACCCGCGTTCGACAGTATGCCAAAGGTACATAAGACGGATACACTTTGAAGGCCTGTATTGAACACCATCAGATTGCTATCCAATAGACTTGCAAAGCATTTGGCAACCCTCCTCGTGACACACATTGGACACTGTGCACATCATATCAGGAATACAGCAGATGTCATCGATCAAATTAAACATCTATGCTTTGGTGAAAAAGATATTATGGTTAGTTTTGATGTGGTTTCCCTATTCACATGTGTGCCCATCACAGACTCGGTAGACTTGCTGGTCAGACTCTTTGATGACACAATCATGAATTTATTTAAACATAACCTGATGACATTATATTTTTTACATGGTGGAGATATTTCAACCAGATGGGTGGTATTGCGACGGAGAGCCCATTAGCTCCAGCTGTAGCCAACCTCCTTATCGGGCATTTCAAGGACACCACCATGGACATGGCTCCTGCAAAGCCTAGTTGTTTTTATCGCTATGTTGACAATATCTTCATCATACAGCCTCATGGAAATGAAAAGCTGGAAGAGTTCCTGGAACACATCAACAACACCCATGACCACATACAATTCATGATGGAAGGGAAGGATGGTTCCTTGCCATTCCTGGATGTAGTCATTGACTGCAAACCCAATGGGTGTCATGGTCACACCATCAAGCTGAAACCGTCTCAGGTGCTGAAAACCTACTGAGGGAATTGAGCCACTAACGTAAGGTTTTCAAAGAAAATGGTTACAACAACAAACACATTTTACAAGCAGTTTCATCCAAGCCATGAAAGCAGAAGGCCTTCGGAGGGGATACAAAGAAGATAGTATTTTTACCATTTTGTGATTCAATAACAAAGAAGATTAGCCAGCTCTTGAAGAGACATAAAAATCGACAGAGTCTTTGTGTACCCAGCAAATATCCGGCAACTAATGAAGCCTGTGAAAGACAATGTAGACCTCAGAACACATGGAATACACAAAATACCATGTGGGTGTGGGCAGTCTTATGTTGGTCAGACTGTTCACACTATAGAACAGCGCCACATAAAACATGAAAGGTGTTTCTGCCTGTGCTATCCCGAAAAATCAGCTGTAGCAGAACATGCAGTGGACAATAGACACCAAATTACTTTTGAAAATACTTCTATTACTAAATGGAGCAATGGCTTTTAGAACAGCATAATAAACAAAGCAACAGAGATCAAAATATTAGGCAACACTCTCAGTAACAATGGTGGATTGCAGCCGAGTACAGCCCTCCTCTGTACCGTTGACCTTGCCATTAGTGGGGAGGCTTGCGTGCCTCAGTGATACAGATACTGGTACCATACATGCAATCACAATGGAGGAGTACCTTTTGAGAGGCCACACACACGTGGTTCCTGCAGAGGAGATGCAGCCTTTTCAGTAGCTGCAGGGGCAACAATCTTGGATGACTGACTGATCTGGCCTTGTAACATAAATCAAAATGGTGTTGCCGGGCTGGTACCGCAAATGTCTGAAAGCAAGGGGAAACTACCGCCGTAATTTTTCACAGGTGCATGCAGCTATACTTTATGGTTAAATGATGATGGGATCCTCCTGGGTAAAATATTCTTCAGGTAAAATAGTCCCCCATTCGGATCTCTGTGTGGGAGCTACTCAGGAGGATGTCATTATCAGGAGAAACGGAAAACTGGCATTCTATGATTGGAGTGTGGAACATCAGATCCCTTAATCGGGCAGGTAGGTCTGAAAATTTAAAAAGGGAACTGAATAGATTAAAGCTAGATATAGTGGGAATTAGTGAAGTTCAGTGGCAGGAGGAACAGGACTTCTGGTCGCGTGAATACAGGGTTATAAATACAAAATCAAATAGGGGTAATGTAGGAGAGGATAAGCAACTATGAACAGCATAGTGAACACATTTTGTAGCCAAGATAGACTTGAAGCTATACTTATCCGAGCAGTACAAGTTAATATACCAACTAGCTCTGCAGATGTAAAAAACATTAAAGAAAGGTATGATGAGATAAAAGAAATTATTCAGATAGTTAAGTGAGATGAAAATTTAATATTCATGGGGGATTGGAAATTGATAGTAGGAAATGGAAGAGAAGGAAAAGTAGTAGGTGAATATGGACTGGGGGAAAGGAATGAAAGATGAAGCTGCCTGGTAGAATTTTGCCACAGAGCATAATTTAATCATAGCTAACACTTCCTTTAGAATCATGGAACAAGGTTGTATATGTGGAAAAGACCTGGAGACACTGGAAGGTTTCAGATTGATTGTATAATGGTAAGACAGAGATCTAGGGACCAGGTTTTAAATTGTGAGAGAATTCCAGCAGTATATGTCGACTCTGACCATAATTTATTGGTTATGAACTGTAGATTAAATCTGAGGCAACTGCAAATAGGTAGGAATTTAAGGAGATGGAACCTGGATAAACTGAAAGAAACAGAGGTGTAGAGAGTTTCAGAGGGAACATAGATACAAAAATGCAGTAAATGACGCAGGCGAAAAGGAATAGTAATGTCTAAAACATAAGATTGACAGGACGTGCAAAATGGCTAAGCAGGAATGACTACAGGACACTTGTTATAAATCATAATAAATCACTAGGGAAAAGATAGATGCTGCCTACAGGAAAATTAAGAGACCTTTGGAGAAAAGAGAACCACCTGTATGCATATCAGGAGCTCAGATAGAAAACCAGTCCTAAGCAAAGAAGGGAAAGCAGAGGGGTGGAAGGAGTATATAGAAGGTCTATGTAAGGGAGATGTAATTGCGGGCAATATTATGGAAATTGAAGAGGATGTACATGAAGATAAGATGGGAGATATGATACTGCATGAGGAATTTGACAAACTACTGAAAGATTTAAGTCGAAACAATGCCCCGGGAGTAGACAACATTCTGTTACAACTACTGATAGCCTTGGGAGAGCCTGCAATGACAAATCTCCTACATCTGATAAGCAAGATGTATGAGGCAGGCGAAATACCCTCAGAAGAAGAATGTAATCATTTCAATTCATAAGAAAGCAGGTGCTTACAGGTGTGAAAATTACAGAACTATCTGTTTAATACAACATGTAGGCTTTCTCGGCTGGCATCTTCATTAGTTAAAACATTAGGGCTGAGAGGCTACAGTCGATCAGTAAAACTGATACTTCCTGACGTTTCATTGCCAACTACAGGCAACATCTTCAGAGGTGCGTCAACAACTGATGACCTCGGAAGATGTTGCCCACAGTTGGCAACGAAACATCAGGAAGAAGTAGTTTTACTCATCGACCACGGCCTCTCAGCCCAGAAGTTTTAACTAATATCTGATTAATATGTCACAGTTTCAAAATACTAACACAAATTCTTTATAGAAGAATGGAAAAACTGAAAGAAGCCGACCTCTGGGAAGATCAATCTGGATTCCAGAGAAATGCAGGAACACGTGAGGCAATACTGATCCTACAACTTCTCATAGAAGATAGGTTAAGCAAAGGCAAACCTATGTTTATAGTACTTGTAGACTTAGAGAAAGCTTTTGACAATATTGACTAGGATACTCTCTTTCAAATTCTGAAGGTGGTGGAGGTAAAATGCAGGGAGCAAAAGACTGTTTACAATTTGCACAGAAACCAGATGACAGTTATAAGAGCCAAGGGACATGATAGGGAAGCAGCGGTTGAGAAGGGATTGAGACAGGGTTGTAGCCTATTCCCAATGTTATTCAATCTGTATATTGAGCAAGCAGTAAAGGAAACAAAAGAAAAATTTGGAGTAGGTATTAAGGTCCAGCAAGAAGAAATAAAAACCTTGAGGTTTGCCGATGACATTGTAATTTTGTCAGACACAGTAAAGGACCTGGATGAGCAATTAAACGGAACGCGCAGTGCCTTGAAAGCAGAATATAGACAGACATCAACAAAAGCAAAATGGGGATAACGGAATGTAGTTGAATTAAATCAGGTGATTGCTGAGGGAATTACATTAGGAAATGAGACACTCAAAGTAGTAGATGAGTTTTGCTATTTGGGGAGCAAAATAACTGATGATGGTCGAAGTGGAGAGGATATAAAGTGTAGACTGGTGATGGCAAGGAAAGCGTTTTTAAAGACAAGAAATTTGTTAACTTCGAGTATAGATTTTAGAGCCATGAAGTCTTTTCTGAAAGTATTTGTATGGAGTGTAGCCATGTATGAAAGTGAAACATGGAAGATAAATAGTTTAGACAAGAAGAGAATATAAGTTTTTGAAACGTGGTGCTACAGAAGAATGCTGAAGATTAGATAAGTAAATCATGTAACTAATGAGGAGGTACTGAACAGAATTTGGGAGAAGTTTGTGGCACAACCTGACTAGAAGAAGGGATCAGTTGGTAGGAAACATTCTGAGGCATCAAGAGATCACCAATTTGACAGTGTAGGGAAGCCTGGGGGGTAAAAATCATAGAGGGAGACCAAGAGATGAATACAATAAGCAGATTCAGAAGGATTTAGGTTGCAGTAGTTATTCAGAGATGAAGAGGCTTGCACAGAATAGAACAGCATGGAGAGATGCAGCAACTCAGTCTTTGGATTGAAGACCGCCGCCGCCGCCACCGCCACAACAACAACAACAACAACAACAACAACCACCTAGGTCCCTGCGATTAAGAGTTGCAGCGATCACACCACCAAAACATTACCATATATGGTGCGGGATTGAGCACCAACAGTGTCACTGGCAATAGTGCCGTTATATAAGCACATCAGCAGCATCCACAAGACAGTCAACCACTTGACAATGGCAGAGGAGATCTCTGCCAAAAGCTCAGGGGCAGCTATCACTTGACACGGCTCAAAACTCAAGAATATTTTTTGATGGGTATCACCATAAGGGGATGTGTTCATAAATATTTTATTTTTGAGTTGTACTCTGGTTTTCATTAGTAAATATACACCTCAATCACTGATGTAAGTTTGTCTGATTATGTTTAAGAGAGAGATTCTTGCAACTAAAACACAATACATGTTCTAACTTTTAGCTCTGTAATACACTGTATAAACAAAGACGACCTTGTTACAACACGACTGATTATGTGATAATCCACAGGTTCCACGACAACTAATTGCATCAGGTGTTCCTCAGGTCAAAATAAGCAGTGACACTCAACCAATGCCAACAATGTCGTGCCTAGTGAAGTACTATGGTGTTGGAACCACACAAGCTGATGATAGTTTTAATTTTTAAATTTCAACAGATTACGTATGACTACTGCAAAAACTGGTTAGTCATTTCAGTAAGGAGGGGTTGTGTGTGTGTGTGTGTGTGTGTGTGTGTGTGTGTGTGTGTGTGTGTGAGAGAGAGAGAGAGAGAGAGAGAGAGAGAGAGAGAGAGAGAGAAAATGGTTCAAATGGCTCTGAGCACTATGGGACTCAACTGCTGTGGTCATAAGTCCCCTAGAACTTAGAACTAATTAAACCTAACTAACCTAAGGACATCACACACATCCATGCCCAAGGCAGGATTCGAACCTGCGACCGTAGCGGTCGTGCGGTTCCAGACTGTAGCGCCTTTAACTGCTCAGCCACTCCGGCCGGCTGTGAGTGAGTGAGTGAGAGTGAGAGAGAGAGAGAGAGATACTGAATGCAACATCTTCGGATACTGTATTCTCACTGTTTAAATCTAGTTTCTGTTAATTTTCTAATATACCTTGCACTCATTGTATGATATGATATATTTGGAATCATTCTTGACCTACTTAGTCTGTTTGGTATTACACAGAGCAATCAAGACAAGACTTCTCACAGCAATTGAGAAAGCCTTTGAGGCCAGAGAAAAAAATCAAACTTCTTGCTATACCACAGAGTTACATTACGTTGACATTCACTAAACTAAGTTTGTGTTCTGCTACTAAACAAAGCATATTCTTATACCTTTCATGAAATATACAAAACAAGTAATAAACAAGTGTTCTTTTGTTGTACCTGCATATAGTCACATCTCCATTGCCAACTTGGGGCTCCGAACCTGGCTCAAAATCACTTGTATTGAAGTATGATAATGAATGATTCAGGTATCCCTTTAAAGTATGGTCAGGTGAGACAGTCAATCTGTACACCATACGGGGTATGAAGTCTGATGTGAAGGCAATGATGAATCCCTTCAAGAAACAGAACAAAATGGACATCAAAACATCATAACTGTATTATACAAAAGAAATTTATCTAAGATGGAGCAATACAATTCATAACAAAAAGCTGAAACTAGATATTAACAACAAGAGTGGAACATTTACCTAGAACTAACTGGAATAGAAATCACTGTATCCTGTCTGACACACACATAAATACACAAATTTACAATGAATTTCTACCTTCAGAACTTATCAGCAGTTTTCCACAGTGAAAACTGGAAAGAAAAAGAAGAGATAAAATGATTAAATTCTGGAGAAAAGGCCAAATGTCTCAATATAATGAATCAGGAGGCAAGTATGGGAAACACGTCTATAAAATTTTATGAGTTGCTGGCAATCATTAGGCAAAAGATAATAACCAAAACTATGTAAACCTATCAAAGAGCACCTATGGAAATAAAAAGTTCTGAAGATAGGAACTGTGTCTATGACATATACTTGTTCTTAGCATTCAAATTCTCTTTTTCCGTCCTATCTCCCCTGCATTCTCTTCCACAATCTGTCTCTCTCCTATTTACATTCTGCATTCTCCATCTTTGCCAAACTCACTTCACTTTCAGTATTAACTTTTTACAATTTTTCTTGTTCTCCTCCTCTTCAATAATTTTGGATTTTTCCTGCACGCAGTTTCTCTTCTGATCCACAGTTTGTTGTGGACTTACTTCGCTCCAGTATCTACATATTCAACTATAATTGCTATTCCCTATCCAAATTAAAAAAAAAAAAAAAAAAAAACTAGACATTTTCTGATTTGTTATTAAATACCAGTTCAAGGATTCAGTTTAATGCTGTAAAAATACAAAAATCAACTTCATTTGTTACTATACTTACATTACTAATTACAGACAATTTTCCAATTGAGTCCAAGATACGAAACCAGACACCAATATCTCTGACACGCTGTGTTACTGGTCTCCGGTAAAAAGTTAGCAACTTTTTGGCATCCAGACGCATCTCAAGAATATTGTTCAGTAATGCGAAGAATGGTGCCAATGGGAAAGCAGCCACAAAAATGGTAACAAAACCATACTGCAGCACTATACAGAAGGAAAAAGTATACTGTCAATTTATTTAAACTGAATACAATAATTATGAAAAATATTGAAAATAAGTTGCTTTCTATTGACATCTTAAGAAAGTCAAGATAGAGCACTTTCATGGTGATAATAAGATTTTATGCTGTTGATGGTGATTTAATTTTTATTTGGCTTCCTACATGTGTAACATACATTGTTTTTCTTAGATGGAATGTTAAAATTATGGAAGCACAATGTAAACGGGCCACAATTTTACAAGAAAAACATAATCCTTTTTACTTTAAAGCCTGCTGTTTCTTATGTTTTATTCAAGATAATCTTTAAAGTAGTCTTTTATTATAGAGTGAAACTTTCTATTTGAAATTTGCTCTGAATGTTGGAGTTACAAAAAAAAAAAAAGAAATGAAATTCTCTCTCACATGGACACAGTTAAGATTTTAGGGTAACTGGCCACAGCCTGTCTATACTCCCCATTAGCTGAATTAGTCTGATTTGGAGTATCTGTGCCTGGTGATGTATAATATAGTTCATAGAAAAATCACACTTACTTAATAGTTCCATTATTACAAATGCCAGAGGAGTTACATTACAGGCAGGTGTTTGTAGCAATAAAACATCGAGGGACAGTAAAACATGGGTGGGGTAAGGTGGTATCTTCATGATAGAAACACCATCTTCTGGATCAATTTACTTGAAATGTAGATTGCATGTTGGTCTCTATGAACCCACATTCTTTAAAATGACATCTCTGAAACAGCTGAAAAATATTGTGGACACCATCCAACTTTGTTCATTGCTGACATTACAGTTAATGTAGGCAGATGGTTTTCCATTACAAACTTTCCTTTAAATACACAAAGCACTGGAATCATTTTGCTATCAGCTGATAAATGCAATAAAACTGTAATGTTTTCTAACTCATAAGAATTAGTTTTAAATTTGATTTTGATGTCGATTACAGTTTTTTGAAAGATCATGATGAAATGAGGTTTCATCACAGTTTTATATTTTTCCTAGCTTTCCAACAAATTTACTTCTTTCACAGTGGTAGTGAGCTTTTAGGAAAATCATAAATTACTTATGGGTTGGGAGCCATAAGCACCTGTTCAGCATAAGAGATGAGTTCCACAGTAGCACAGACGAACAGGTGCTTATAGTTTTTATGCTATACATTTTAGAACCCATGTTTACCAGACTCTAATTTTCCCCCTGAATGTTGACGATTCCTCCTGGGACACTTGAATAGTTTGAATCATAATCATAGTTTGTTTTTTTAAATGTAACACTGCACAATATCCGCTGTTGACAGCCCAAGTCCGTCTAACTGTCAAATGTTTGAATTACATTTGCCAGTTGTTGTTCATCTTTTTGCAATAGAAAACATGACAGCACCGTTCTCACAACCTATTTGAGATGTGTTCATTCTCTCACATTTCACTAACAAAATGTTTTGGTGCAAAGAAAGGGATCATCTCAAACTTGGTTCTGGTCTTCAGTACTGTAAGCAAATGAAGTCTTTTTTTGTGTTTTTCTCCTGTATGTCCACGCCATGACCTATGATGATTAAAAGTTATGTTAATTTTATTACTAAGGTTAACTATAAATTTATTTTTAATCCATATTTAACCTTTGCAACGAGGTTGTTATTTTGTAAAAAATATTGGGCAATTGAACGCTTTCCAGGGTAACTGGCCCCATATGGTCCAACTGTCCCAAGCACATTTTTTATAATTGGACAGATATAAAATTTACTCACCAAATGGTGGCAGAATATACACATAAAAGAAGGTTGTAATTAGGCAAGCTTTTGGAGCCAGTGGCCCCTTCTTCAGGCAGAAAGGTTGAAGGGAAGGAAGAGGGGTGAAGGAAAAGGACCTGAGAGGACAGAAAAGTGACCCAGAACCACTGGTCATGGGAGAATTACACGAGAACCAATCAAATCTCACCCACTACACCATCTCACTATTAAAGAAAACAATCTGCCTAACAAGTGCTCGTGAATGAGATTCTGTATGTTGTTTTACAAGATAAAACAATTTAGCTGGTTCTGGCAACCCTCTAAGAATTAAATATCCACCCATTATTTGTGGGAACACCATCACCCAGTTACCTACTGGGCCCAACTACTCTGTACTTCCTTATATTTCTAACTTTTAAATTTCAAGCTACCATTATTGTTGTTGTTGTTGTTGTTGTTGTTGTGGTCTTCAGTCCTGAGACTGGTTTGATGCAGCTCTCCATGTTACTCTATCCTGTGCAAGCTGCTTCATCTCCCAGTACCTACTGCAACCTACATCCTTCTGAATCTGTTTAGTGTATTCATCTCTTGGTCTCCATCTTTGATTTTTACCCTCCACACTGCCCTCCAATACTAAATTGGTGACCCCTCGATGTCTCAGAAAATGTCCTACCAACTGATTCCTTCTTCTAGTCAAGTTGTGCCACAAGCTCCTCTTCTCCCCAGTTCTATTCAACACCTCCTCATTAGTTATGTGATCTACCCATCTAATCTTCAGCATTCTTCTGTAGCACCACATTTTGAAAGCTTCTATTCTCTTCTTGTCCAAACTATTTATCGTCCACGTTTCACTTCCATACATGGCTACACTCCATACAAATACTTTCAGAAACAACTTCCTGACATTTAAATCTCTACTTGATGTTAACAAATTTTTTTTCTTCAGAAACACTTTCCTTGCCATCCTCTCTACTTCGACCATCATCAGTTATTTTGCTCCCCAAATAGCAAAACTCCTTTACTACTTTAAGTGTCTCAATTCCTAATCTAATGCTGCAGTCTGGTTTCTGTACAAATTGTAAATAGCTTTTCGCTCCCTGTATTTTACTCCTGCCACCTTCAGAATTTGAAAAAGAGTATTCCAGTCAACATTGTCAAAAGCTTTCTCTAAGTCTACAAATGCTAGAAACATAGGTTTGCCTTTCCTTAATCTAGCTTCTAAGATAAGTCGTAGGGTCAGTATTGCCCCCACGTGTTCCAACATTTCTACGGAATCCAAACTGATCTTCCCTGAGGTTGGCTTCTACCAGTTTTTCCATTCGTCTGTAAAGAATTCACGTTAGTATTTTGCATCTGTGACTTATTAAACTGATTGTTCGGTAATTTTCACATCTGTCAACACCTGCTTTCTTTGGGACTGGAATTATTATATTCTTCTTGAAGTCTGAGGGAATTTCGCCTGTCTCATACATCTTGCTCACCAGAAGGTAGAGTTTAGTCAGGACTGGCTCTCCCAAGGCCGTCAGTAGTTCTAATGGAATGTTGTCTACTCCCGCGGCCTTGTTTCGACTCAGGTCTTTCAGTGCTCTGTCAAACTCTTCACGCAGTATCGTATCTCCTATTTCATCTTCATCTACATTCTCTTCCATTTCCATAATATTGTCCCAAGTACATCGCCCTTGTATAGACCCTCTATATACTCCTTCCACCTTTCTCCTTTCCCTTCTTTGCTTAGAACTGGGTTTCCATCTGAGCTCTTGATATTCATACAAGTGGTTCTCTTTTCTCCAAAGGTCTCTCTAATTTTACTGTAGGCAGTATCTATCTTATCCCTAGTGAGATAGCCTTTACATCTGTAAATTTGTCCTCTAGCCATCCCTGCTTAGCCATTTTGCACTTCCTGTCGGTCTTATTTTTGAGCAGTTTGTATTCCTTTTTGCCTGCTTCATGTACTGCATTTTTATATTTTCTCCTTTCATCAATTAAATTCAATATTTCTTCTGTTACCCAAGGGTTTCTACTAGCCCTCGTCTTTTTACCTATTTGATCCTCTGCTGCCGTCACTATTTCATCCATCAAAGCTACCCATTCTTCTTCTACTGTATTTCTTTCCCCCATTCTTGTCAATTGTTCCCTTGTGTTCGCCCTGAAACCCTGTACAACCTCTGGTTTAGTCAGTTTATCCAGGTCCCATCTCCTTAAATTCCCACCTTTTTGCAGTTTCTTCAGTTTTAATCTACAGTTCAAAACCAATAAATTGTGGTCAATTACTAATTCAGTTAATCAATAAAAACAAAAATGCCTGTATTTTCTCCTAGTACTCACATTTACATACACTCAACCACACATACATTTTTAAGTCAAAGCAAACAGCAAGGTCCAATGACAATAAATATACCCTGATGAAAATATAATTGTCTTTATGTAAAAAGATGACAATCACAAAACACTTACAGTCAAAGTTTAAATTTTCTGAAAATCGAGTCACACACTGGAATAATGTAACATAGTAACAGACACCCAATTGTACACAATTATTACAGTTTTTCCACTGTGACAAACTATTCAACATATAGAATAAATCATGCCCCCTTCACACACACACACACACACACACACACACGCATGCACGCACGCACGCACGCACACACACACACATCACACATTAACATCTGAGGTCATCAGCCCCCTAGAACTTAGAACTACTTAAGTTTAAGGACATCACACACATCCATGCCCGAGGCAGGATTCGAACCTGCGATCAAAGCGGTCGTGCGGTTCCAGACTGAAGTGGCTAGAACCACTCAGTCACACTAGGTGGCTTTAGTAGAAGAACAAGCACAAAATGGCACCTTATGTCATTCTGTAATGCGTGTAGGAATTAGGCTCAATATGTTATGACTAAGGTAATGTAATGTAATGTAATGTAATGCAATGGACAACAGCATTGCCGATGAGAGACAGCTGTCAGAGTTTGAGTCCTGGTTTCAAACACTCTTTTCACAAATGTTAAAAGCCCATTTAGTTATGTTACCTTACAAGGTCTGACACACTCTAAAAAGACACTTGCCCATCTCAAGATATTCTGGAAAGAGTCCACGTGGGCCCCATTCCACCAGTTTAAAGTCTTTCATCCACCTTGACCGGCATGATTCCAGTCCTTTCTTCCGAAATCCTGTCTTCACTTTCAGTGTATTCAGCCATTTGAAGAATAATCTGTACAAATGAGAAGACTCAAATTCATATCAATTACAAACAACAGTTCTTTGTCTGCACAAAAATCTGTCGAAAATAGCCAAAAAGGGGTTAAATGCGAAAAATCACAGAAACAATTTCTCAGCAACAATTTTCCTTTGAAAATAAAGAAAAAAATTAACAAATGCCACAATCTCTGCACTCTTAAGATATTAATCTTGATTTGTGTAAAAATATTGGCATTACACTAAACCACTATTATACTTACGGAAATAACATTTCAAGTAGTGTGTTCATAGCTTGTTTGCCAATCATTATAATTCCAAGCTGAATGCATAACTCCATTAGACATCCTCCAGGACTGCACTGTAAATAAATAAAAAGAACACGTTTAAATTGCGTGTCACACTTACAGCAGAAACCACAATACATTTAAGAGCCATTTAAAACTGTTGTAACAACTAGCGTAATATTAATGGCAGTGAAGAATCTAAACATTAACAAAAGGAAGGAAGAGTGGGGCTTAATGTCCCATTGATGTCGAGGTCATTAGAGACGGGTCACAAATTTAGAATGTTTCAAGGATGGGGAAGAAAACTGTGCCTGAATATTGTGTGTTTCTATGAAAGTACTGTGAATGACAGATTCCTAACAAATCGACTTCAAGGAAAAACTACTGTACTTAAATTTCTGTTATCGAGAGGCTCTGAAAAGTGTAAAGTACAACTGTTATTATTATTATTTTGAACATGACCGTGCTTTACTAGGCATGGTCCTGTTGGAGGTGGTATGCTATTGCCTTCCTCTGAACACTGAGCTCATTCATCCAGTTCAACATGTATTTCGAGCCATCATGCAACCTGGCATTTTTCGTATTAACAAACACAACCAAAGGTTAAGGAAAAGGTAAATGACAAATAAAAATCCTAGGACAGACCATGTACAGTAATATATAGGTTACCATCACATATGGAATGCCACTGATGAAACAACACGTGTTTGTGGAGATTTCACTGGCAATCTCATTGATGGCAAAGTCAAGAGAGGAGAACCGTCAAAGCCATTAACAATTTTCTGCAAGTCTTGAAAGGCACAAATCATTCAACAGCAGCTTATTTTATGAGTGACAGTCTCAAAGTGCTGTAGCTTGAGGGAATTCAAGAAGAAAACCATTTCTTTTCATGTATTCCGATGCTGCAGTCTACATTTGATGTCAACTATCCTGTGTATATTCTATATGCATTTAATCTGCTTCACCTGTCTGGCCTATGCACTGCAACATATCACCAAAGATGTGAATGACAGCTACCCAGAAGGGAATAAAATAATTTAAAACGCCAAGTAAGTGTTTCTCACAGTATTGAATCATCTGTTGCTTGTCCGTACCTGGTAGCTGAGCGGTCAGTGCGACAGAATGTCAGTCCTAAGGGCCCGGGTTCGAATCCCAGCTGGGTCAGAGATTTTCTCTGCTCAGGGACTGAGTATTGTGTTGTTCTAATCATCTTCATTTCATCCTCATCGACGTGCAAGACGCCAAAGTGGCGTCAAATCATAAGACTTGCACCCAGCGAACGGTCTACCAGACGGGAGGCCCTAGCCACACAACATTTACATTTTTACATCTGTTGCTACATAGAGAACTGCTGCCAAACCTAGTAAGTGTCTGAGCCTTTCCTGACAAGCTGGAGTGTACTGATTTGAAGCTGTCAGTTTTTAAAATGAAAATTTTGAAGCCTTGAAATCTGTGACTTATTCTTTTTTCAGAAAACCTTCAGCTTCAGTATGGGAAGCACACAATGTTTTCACTGAACCTAAAATTGAAAATGCTCTGGTATACATCCAGAACCACTCTGACTTACTTGCTGGCAGCATTAAACAATTAGACTATCAGATTACTTTTACAAAAAGTGTTAAAAATTGTTGAGAATGTCAAATGCTTGCTGACCAACATTAGAAGTGATACTGGGCAGAGGGTAGTGAATATGTTTGCCACTGTTTTGGCAAGAAACTGATGCTAATCAACTTTAGTTGCTATTTACAAGACTCTAGTGGGAATCTGATCAAGAATATTTCATCTCCTAATATTTACACCATCAACAGCCGTTGACTTCATACTATGACTGCAGAAAATTTGGAGAAATATGTGACTGCTTATTCCACTTCAAAATAAAAGGCAATTTTAGGGATGGTGAACATTTTAGTAAACAGATGTGATGGAAAATTATTCTATTTCATTAGCATAGCACAGACTTTCAGAACAAACAATTAATTAATGTGAAACATACATTATTAATGAATTTTTCATGCTCCTGGTTCATTTAACTGGATATTAAGCTAATACAGTAGTCTACAATGTAATTGAAAAGTTGACTTTAGCTGTAATTACTGTTTTATGTTAAATATTTTTGTGATATTACACATTTCCTCTTATGTGTTATTCATTACAGAAATAAGTACATATTTTGCATGTTAATGTTAGATAAAAGCAACAGAGAAGAAAAAATTACGACACAGATATGGAGAGGTTTTTAGGTGAATCAATAGCTAGACGACAAAAACTGTGAAAAAGAAACAATAATTTAAAGTTTTATTTAAAATTCTGTAAGTTATAGGCTCTTGCCCTGCCTCCAAATTCTACTGTTTTGTCGTTTCAAACTGGACACTTTTTGAAATTTATACGGTCATTGTTAACTAAGTATGGCACTACGACAAATTCAGAAAATTACAGCTTTGCATTGAGAAAAGAAAAAAACTGAAGCCTGGATACTCAATGTCATTTACAAAACATCCACGTTCAAATACAGAGCCACACTTATATTTTTTATGAAATTTGTGCAGATGACAAATTCACAACCAAATGACAAGTTCCCGTATGCAAATCATACAAAGCTGCACTCATGAACACATTATGGGAAACGTAAGTGTAACTTAAGATAATGTGGACAATAACAAAGATTCCTCAAGCTGCCACTGAGGGACAAACATTACAACAATACGATGTACTACTTCAAGTTTTTACATGATGCCAGTGATTACATCTCAGAATTCCCTGAGATGTCCTTGACTTTTACAGACCATGCTATGACTACAGTAACTCACAACAGGACTCAGTCAACTCATAAAAGTACCTGGGTATAACAATTTGAAGAGACATGAAACGAAATGATCACATCATGCATTCAATTGTAGATAAAACAGCTGGCAGATTGGTTCATTTGTAGAATACTGGGAAAATTCTGTCAGTCTACAAATGAAATTGCTTGGGGGCAAAAAAAAAAAAAAAAAAAAGAAGCCCTACACTACCGTGGAAATGTGTGGGGCCCATAGCAAGTATCAGTAACAGGGAGACTAAAAATATACAAAAAAGGGCAGCACAGAATGTCACAGGTCTGCCTACTCCACTGGACATGCTAAGAAATGTTACAGCACTGAATAGTTTGGGGAAAGAAAGTAGAAAGTAATATTAGAACTCATTTATGTTGCCACGGGCAAACTCAAGTCAAGCCAGAGACAGAGGCAGAAGAAAGAATTGAGCCAGTATGTTACAGGTGGGTTGGATCATCAACACATTACGATTCATCAGCCAAATGAGGATACACATTCAGCAGAAACGAGACTGTGACAGAAAACCAGAGGAAGTGAGGCAAGCATATTCATTCGCCCATCAGACATGTTGCAAGGAACTCTTATCTTTTACACAAGAGCATGTAGTGAGGAACTGACACTGTAGTTAACAGCCTTTTAAGTGAATACAGCAGAATAAGGAGGACACATGGGATCATTACGAACTGAGCCTTATGTCATAGCCTCACACTAGCTCCCTTTAAATACTCCAGCGTTCCACCTTTCGTGGTGAGTTGACCATTGGGATTGATGGCATTCACAGCAATAGCACTAAACTCTATGATTACAACACTGTAGTGAATCTATGTCCTAGATATTAAAGCACAGTCTATGAACTAGGTGAAGATGTACTCAAGATGATGGTCTTCACACGATGAACTTCACGCTGCTTGCCACCTACTACCTACTTATGGGGAAACTAACTGTCTTCTAACAACATCACATTGGGGAATGTTGTCAGGACTAAACTTCTCATACTCCATACGCAAATGGAATGCGAAGAAACCCTAATAAGTGATATAATGGGAGATATCCTCTGACATTTACTTCACAGTTGTTTGGAGAGTACAGATGTATATCTAGATCTTGGCAAATGAAATGACAAATAAGTCCACCATCTCCTTCCTATACACATGCACACAACATGGTCCCGAAGATCTTGTCCACATTTGTGCTACAATGTTTAGCATTTATTTTACTTACCTCTTCCTGCCTGTATGAGAAGAGACGATTGTACTCTTTTGGATATCCCACAAATTTGCCTTTGAAAAATGCTATGTAGAATATAGAAGCATAATAATTTACAAACTGAAGAAGATAGATTTTAAGTGTGAGACTATCATCAAATTCGGTCTGCGTACGTAGAAGTTCCAACTCTGTTAAAATTTCTGCAAGCCACTGGTAAACCTGGAATCACAAAATTAACTGAATGTGGAATATCACAACTATTGGTGCTGGAAATTAGCTTAATAATAGTAAAATGAAAGAGTTAAATGCAGCTACATGGAACATACAAATTGTGACATCGTTCTCATCACAAGAGTTCCATTTTAACTAATCTTAATTCTACTAAAAAGAAAGAAACCATCTAAGACTAAAATTATGCATTTACAGATACAGTATTATGACTCACGTAATTGAAGACCATGATGCAACAAAGGTTAATGGAAGCAGCTGTTGCAGTTGTAAAAATCATGGCATAACTTTTGAATGCACAGCTTGCATCCAGTTTTTCATTACAAACTGATAGTGCAGCCATAAGAGACATCCGATACAACACAACACCCAGAACAGCAGCAACTGCTAGTGCTACCTATGAGAAAAAAGGTAATAGTGGCTCCAAATATAGCAAACTGCAATTTCTCTCCGAAACTTTTAACTAGTATTATCACAGGTAGCTCTAAGCTCACTTCACTGTTAGTTATCATACCAAAAGCATGACGACAGAAAAACTGAGAATTGTAGCTGGCAGGCGGACTTTCCAGAAGGGCACACATGGTTCCATGGTGTTGGTAACAATGTTGATGTGCTTGCGCTTTACGTGTGCAAGCCTGGCCAAATACTGCGGCCTGGGGTGTTCCTCTCGGATATCGAATGCAGTGAGGTCCCAGCGATGTGTGATTTCAGCAGAGTAGCGCTTCCATAGTCCTAAGAATGTTGCAGCTGGAAGAGGTTAACCATACCAGTTTCAGTGGGGATGAAGTATCACGAATTGGAAGTAGTACTTACAGAGTGTAACAGTACATATAAATTACATAGCCTCTAATCTATGTCCAGAAAAGGAGCTTGAACAATTGGAAAAAAGAATGAGGAAGAAGGTATTGTTAAGAATGCAAGGTTTATACCTACCACAATTGACTGATTGTTTCTACAGATAAACAATACCCTTGTTAACATATACGTAAACATTTCTTTGTAGTTATTCTGTTCTGCCTTACTCTATGCAGACTTAATTTATCCATTCATGAAACACATTTTTTCAAATATCGCCAACCTCTAAATGTCCACAGTAAAAAGGAAATTTTCTGATATGAAGATTAAAGTACACCAAACTTGCTATGGGATCTACAACTTGTAGCATGGCTGATACTCAGACACAGAATAAATACAGTCATCCTAACTGCTTGGACCACAGGTGTCCCAAGCTCAGACTGCAGCACATATTTATTTTTATGGGTTTGTATCAGTTTTCCCAGCAGCTGCGTCTGCTGGCAAATGTTCATGACTGCAGTGGAATTACATACGTCAGTGTATCACTACCAGAAAGAATACAACAAGAGGTACATGGTCACCAAATGACTTGTACTAGAGGCAGAAAAATGTAAGGGCACAATGTATGCCCCTAGAAACATTTCTAACAACACATTTCTACAGTTTCTTTTACAATTTTCTCTTCTGATCTTAAATATTACAAAATACTGTGCTGTTTGATGATAAATATGAGCCACGATTTTTAATGTAGAGCAACTGAATAATCATTTTACTTATTCAGATTTTCTTATCAGATGCTGTTTCTAAACTTGTGAAGTTAAATCTGTAAACACAGAATAACCAAGTAACATCAAGTAAACAACAAAGTAATTACCTTACATTTTAATTAGACCAAATGCTTTTGCTTGTCAGATGGCAACATGTAAGCACAAAAATTACAACATCCTTTCAAAGGTCAGTTGAGACTGAGCATAATCTCATATTAGACTGTGATCAGGGAAGGATATTGGCTTTGGTCTTTTTGACTGAATTATAATGGTGTTTCAGCAATATGAAACTACTATACTGCTACTCACCATATGGAGGAGGAGCTGAGTCACAGCCAGGCACTATGAAAAAGACTGCTAAAATATTAAGCTTACAGGCAAAGCCCTTCTTCCAAAATACAAAAAACACACGCACACACACACACAAAAAAACCACTGTCTCTGAGTACTGGAGCCCGACAGTTACTGTGTCTGACGTGAGCAGCAATCAGCTGGGATGGGTGGTAGGATACGGGAGAGGCATGTTGTCAGTAAGTGGAGGGATAGCAGGGTAGGGGAAGATGCTGCGCTACCTGTGGGAGTATGCAGGATCATGGTGTGGACAGGATGGGGCTGTTAGGTGCCGTGTCAGATGCCTGTGCTGAAAACAGGAGGGAGGGGGAGTGGCTGGGGGAGTGGTGGGGAGGGGGGGAGAGGTATAGAAGGGGAAAAGGACTAGCAGGAGCATTGGTGGAATAGAAGGCGTGTAGCGCTAGAGTGGGAGCCAGGAAGGGGATAGGTGGCTGGACATGATTTAAGGTAGAGGGTGGAGGATAGTGATCAGTGAAGGTTGAGGCCAGGAGGGTTACAAATACGAAGGATATGTTGTAGAGTGTGTTCCCACATGCACAATTCAGAAAAGCTGCCACAAATGGTATCCCCTCATCGGGACACTTTCATCTGTTCCAGCCTGTATAAAGGGCAATTGAAAAGTTTTTTTTCAAAGGCCGCACAGTCCACAACTGGTATGCCAATCACACAAAATCACCATGATAATTGAGGCAACCATCCCACTGACACACCAGGTTAAAGACACCCATTCTGTGAAACAATGTGTCTGCTGCATGAAGAAGATCATAACTACCCACTGCAAATCCTCGTCCAACAGCAATCTTCAACACTTCAAGGCATTTTCTTAAGAGACCAAAGGTATGATAATCACATGGGGAGTGATCAGGGCTACTGTCTCCCTTGTGAGTTGGATGACGCTAGCCTCCCAAATCGACCAGCATCCTGTGTTGAATCGTAACCAGCAGGGAACTTTGCGCACCATTCCACAATCGCAGTTTCTGACAGACATGCTGCCACACACACATTCTTCATTTTCTGATGGATGCAACCAGTGTTTGTCCTTTGGCAGCCATGAAAAGAATAATAGCACACTGGTCCTGTTTGGATGCACTTGGGTAATAACATTTCCAAAGTTCACTTCTTCACATTTATTGCATACCAGTCGGAAAAACATGAATGCCACACTTATCCCCTATATATCAGTGCTTATATACCAAAACAAGTTGTGCTATGTTGCATACACACTGCAGTAACACCCTCAAACAGAAATTTTTTGATCGTATCTTATATATAGCAGAGTAGGTTCCAGGCAATAGGCTGAAGATGTTGGCACATGAGAGCAGAGATTCTTCCTGTGGACTTACAGTAACAGGCCACATTGGGGAATATTGGGTGGCTACATTTAAAGACTTTAGGAACCATGTAATACACAGGTGTGTGGGCATTAGGAGAGAGAGAGATTCAGCAGAGGGTTCTGGGATGGACTTAAGGTTAAAGGGGGGGGGGGGGGGGGGGGGGGAAGGAGACTGGAGTTACTGTTGGATTTCTGAATGGGGTCACTGTGGCGGTTTGTTGGTGGACATATCTGACAGATGGTGGAGTCCCCTTTCCAGGCAATCCCTGTAGTTCATAACCAAAGTGATGGAGCTTCTGTCAGCAGGTAGGATTATAAGGCCGGGATAACTTTTTGGAAGTGGATTGTGGTTCTTTCTTTAGATATAAGGTTAGTTTCTATGTTAGCAGATATATTGAGTTCCCACATAAACAATTTATTGTCATCATTAAGGTTAGTTTTCAGATAACTAGTATCTGCTGATGGGATGCTAGGAAAATGCAATCAGTCTACAAAGGAGACAGCTTACAAAACAGTTGTATGATCAATCTCTAAATACTGCCCAAATGTGTGGGACCCAAACCAGATATGACTAATAGAGGATATTGAACTTACAGAAAGAAGTGTAGCACAAATGGTCACTAGCATTATTTTTTTACCCATGAGATGGTGTCACAGAAGTGCTGAATTAGCAAGAACATAAACACCAAGTATCCCATGAAAGCACATTTAATGAAGTTTCAAGAATCAGCTTTAAATGAGTAATCCAGCAATCCACTACAAACCCACAGATATTGCTCCATTAGGGATTGTGGAGATAAGAACAGACTAATTACAGCATGCACAGAGGCATTTAACCAATCATTTTTCCTGAACTTCATACCAAATGTAAAAGGAAGAAGCTCTAAAAACTGGTAGAATGGGAAGTACCTGCTGCCGTATATGCTTTTCAGTGTATATAAGTAGGTGTGAATGTTGCCAGATTGACACTTTTAAATTGTGAGTCCTTGTTTCTCCGCCAACACCAAGAGGTTACTGAGTATCTCATGGTACTAATCCTTTCAGTTATGAAACTTTTAAAACCAGTCAATAACAGAATAAAATGATTGAATGTAGCTATGATTACAGCAAATGTCGAGCCAATAATAGTTAGAAAAGGAACCTACAAAAGCAAAAAAGTATCAGCATCTCTCAAATGCTATCAGTAACAAAAATATACTGATGCTGGTTATAAACAACAGAAAATTATTGCGAAGTTTTTAACAGATGAATCACTCCATAATACAAAGCAAACAGTAGAGAACATGTTCAAACTTTTACAAGCTCAACAAGGATTACAGTAGTCATTAATGGTTGACAGTCTATTTTGAAAACCAAGAACATATCATATTCAACACGAGAGAGTAACTACAGCATTTCAACCAGTCGCTATTACTGCTCCTTAAATAGGCAAACTTGAGGTAGACAAAATTTACTATGCACACTGAAGGACAGAAAGAGTATGACACAGGCTGTCATCTAATAATCTAATATACTGATCTGCAACTGGGTCTGGGGAGGGGGGGGGGGGGAGACAATGATTTTTTTAATAGTGTACAGTATTTTTTTTAATACTTACTCATTCAATGTTCTATGACAAACTGGAACTTTCTTGATCACTAACAGTTAACAATAAGTACAATTGAAACCATTATTTATTAGCTTGGTGCATGAAACAAAGGAGTCCATGGCTCTGGATGTTGACAACTAGTTGAAGTTCCAGTAAGTTAGGTGCACACAAACAAGGCAGTTTGACTGCCTTTCAGCGTAATGCTCACTGAAAAGTGTATAGCTTCAAGGGTATGTTAAAGAAGTAAGTGCACATTAATTTATTTAGAACCTCCTTGCTTTTAATTATTTTGTGGGTATCTGAAACTCCTCATCCCAACTAATATTTCAGCTCCAAATATATTCTTTACTTTCAGTCTCGTACAGCAGGTAATGGAGAGCACTGTGAATGCTTTGCTACTAGTTGTGGAAATCTGAAGCGGCCATTGGTTGAAACCATTATTAGAAAACATCAATATAGATTATCTGATGTACAAATTGTTGATTTAACTTTAAGACAGGCACTGAAATAATAAGATACATGAGCAAGCAACTGAAATGTTTCATCCATCAGGCTTGAGAGTCAACAGTCTAGAAATTTTTCAACGCACGACTATAGATTGAGGTTCTATGCAAGAAATCTTACACCACACTCAAGTCTGGAAAAATCAAAAGGAAAATGTTACTTTTCAGTTTATAGCACTCCCACATTGCCTTGTGGAAAAACATCCTCTGTCCTTCTAGGTGAGTGTCTAGATTTAAAAAATTCTGAATCACTGATACGCGCATTTCAAATTCTGTATCACAAAGGCATAACCTTTAAAAATCCCGAAATATTTTACTGCAACTGAAAGAGTAATTTTTTTCCATCTGTGAAATACATTTACAGAATAGTAGTTTGATAAGTCATTGTTAAACAAGGTAATTACCACTTATGGCTGTCAAAACTTATTTCTTGTTGTTGTTGTTGTTGTTGTTGTTGTTGTTGTTGTTGTGGTCTTCAGTCCTGAGACTGGTTTGATGCAGCTCTCCATGCTACTCTATCCTGTGCAAGCTTCTTCATCTCCCAGTACCTACTGCAACCTACATCCTTCTGAATCTGCTTAGTGTATTCATCTCTTGGTCTCCCCCTACGATTTTTACCCTCCATGCTGCCCTCCAATGCTAAACTGGTGATCCCTTGATGCCTCAGAACATGTCCTACCAACCGATCCCTTCTTCTGGTCAAGTTGTGCCACAAACTTCTCTTCTCCCCAATCCTATTCAATACTTCCTCATTAGTTATGTGATCTACCCATCTAATCTTCAGCATTCTTCTATAGCACCACATTTCGAAAGCTTCTATTCTCTTCTTGTCCAAACTATTCACCGCCCATGTTTCACTCCCATACATGACTACACTCCATACAAATACTTTCAGAAATGACTTCCTGACACTTAAATCTATACTCGATGTTAACAAATTTCTCTTCTTCAGAAACGCTTTCCTTGCCGTTGCCAGTCTACATTTTATATCCTCTCTACTTCGACCATCATCAGTTATTTTGCTCCCCAAATAGCAAAACTCCTTTACTACTTTAAGTGTCTCATTTTCTAATCTAATACCCTCACCGTCACCCGACTTAATTCGACTACATTCCATTATCCTCGTTTTGCTTTTGTTGATGTTCATCTTATACCCTCCCTTCAAGACACCATCCATTCCATTCAACTGCTCTTGCAAGTTCTTTGCTGTCTCTGACAGAATTACAATGTCATCGGCGAACCTCAAAGTTATTATTTCTTCTCCATGGATTTTAATACCTACTCCGAATTTTTCTTTTGTTTCCTTTACTGCTTGCTCAATATAGAGATTGAATAACATCGGGGAGAGGCTACAACCGTGTCTCACTCCCTTCCCAACCACTGCTTCCCTTTGATGTCCGTCGACTCTTATAACTACAGTCTGGTTTCTGTATAAATTGTAAATAGCCTTTCGCTCCCTGTATTTTACCCCTGCCACCTTTAGAATTTGAAGTGAGTATTCCAGTCAACATTGTCAAAAGCTTTCTCTAAGTCTACAAATGCTAGAAACGTAGGTTTGCCTTTCCTTAATCTTTCTTCTAAGATAAGTCGTAAGGTCAGTATTGCCTCTCGTGTTCCAGTATTTCTACAGAATCCAAACGGATCTTCCCCGAGGTCGGCTTCTACTAGCTTTTCCATTCGTCTGTAAACAATTCGTGTTAGTATTTTGCAGCTGTGGCTTATTAAACTGATTGTTCGGTAATATTCACATCTGTCAACACCTGCTTTCTTTGGGATTGGAATTATTATATTCTTCTTGAAGTCTGAGGGTATTTCGCCTGTTTCATACATCTTGCTCACCAGATGGTAGAGTTTTGTCAGGACTGGCTCTCCCAAGGCCGTCAGTAGTTCCAATGGAATGTTGTCAACTCCAGGGGCCTTGTTTCGACTCAGGTCTTTCAGTGCTCTGTCAAACTCTTCACACAGTATCGTATCTCCTATTTCATCTTCATCTACATCCTCTTCCATTTCCATAATATTGTCCTCAAGTACATCGCCCTTGTATTGACCCTCTATATACTCCTTCCACCTTTCTGCTTTCCCTTCTTTGCTTAGAACTGGGTTTCCATCTGAGCTCTTGATATTCATACAAGTGGTTCTCTTTTCTCCAAAGGTCTCTCTAATTTTCCTGTAGGTAGTATCTATCTTATCCCTAGTGAGATAGCCTTTACATCCGTACATTTGTCCTCTAGCCATCCCTGCTTAGCCATTTTGCACTTCCTGTCGGTCTTATTTTTGAGACGTTTGTATTCCTTTTTGCCTGCTTCATGTACTGCATTTTTATATTTTCTCCTTTCATCAATTAAATTCAATATTTCTTCTGTTACGCAAGGATTTCTACTAGCCCTCTTCTTTTTACCTACTTGATCCTCTGCTGCCTTCACTACTTCATCCCTCAAAGCTACCCATTCTTCTTCTACTGTATTTCTTTCCCCCATTCCTGTCAATTGTTCCCTTATGCTCTCCCTGAAACTCTGTACAACCTCTGGTTCTTTCAGTGTATCCAGGTCCCATCTCCTTAAATTCCCACCTTTTTGCAAATCTCTTTCTTACCATTATATAATCTATCTGATACCTTTTAGTATCTCCAGGGTTCTTCCATGTATACAACCTTCTATCATGATTCTTAAACCAAGTGTTAGCTATGATTAAGTTGTGCTCTGTGCAAAATTCTACCAGGCGGCTTCCTCTTTCATTTCTTAGCCCCAATCCATATTCACCTACTACGTTTCCTTCTCTCCCTTTTCCTACACTCGAATTCCAGTCACCCATGACTATTAAATTTTCGTCTCCCTTCACTATCTGAATAATTTCTTTTATTTCATCATACATTTCTTCAATTTCTTCGTCATCTGCAGAGCTAGTTGGCATATAAACTTGTACTACTGTAGTAGGTGTGGGCTTCGTATCTATCTTGGCCACAATAATGCGTTCACTATGCTGTTTGTAGTAGCTTACCCGCATTCCTATTTTCCTATTCATTATTAATCCTACTCCTGCATTACCCCTATTTGACTTTGTATTTATAACCCTGTAGTCACCTGACCAGAAGTCTTGTTCCTCCTGCCACCGAACTTCACTAATTCCCACTATATCTAACTTTAACCTATCAATTTCCCTTTTTAAATTTTCTAACCTACCTGCCCGATTAAGGGATCTGACATTCCACGCTCCGATCCGTAGAACGCCAGTTTTCTTTCTCCTGATAACGACATTCTCTAGAGTAGTCCCTGCCCGGAGATCCAAGTGGGGGACTATTTTACCTCCGGAATATTTTACCCACGAGGACGCCATCATCATTTAATCATACAGTAAACCTGCATGCCCTCGGGAAAAATTACGGCCGTAGTTTCCCCTTGCTTTCAGCCGTTCGCAGTACCAGCACAGCAAGGCCATTTTGGTTATTGTTAAAAGGCCAGATCAGTCAATCATCCAGACTGTTGCCCTTGCAACTACTGAAAAGGCTGCTGCCCCTCTTCAGGAACCACACGTTTGTCTGGCCTCTCAACAGATACCCCTCCGTTGTGGTTGTACCTACAGTATGGCTATCTGTATCGCTGAGGCACGCAAGCCTCCCCACCAACGGCAAGGTCCATGGTTCATGGGGGGAGGACTTATTTCTTGTGATTTGCAATTTTGAGCACTTGTAATTTTCAGGCAAATACCATAAATGTAAATATGCACAGAGGCCTAAATACAGACGCTATTCCAAACATAAAGGAAGTTTGATGTTGTCTTTGTAGTTCATAATCCAGCTGTCAAGTGGAACAGTATGAGAGAGAGAGAGAGTATGAGCATATTACTGTCAAGATTTTGTGTGTATCAGTTTATCATCATTATCATCATCATCATCACCACCACCACCACCACCACCACCACCACCACCACCACCACCCGGACATCATTTGTGCTTGTTTGAAGCTGTCAAAAGTTGTTTTTTATTGTAAATGCTGAGAGTAAAGGAGACCATTCACCTACCGTCTTTACTCGAATCTAAGTCGCACTTTTTTTCCAGTTTTTGTAATCCAAAAGACCACCTGCGGCTTAGAATCGAGTGCAAAGTAAGAGGAAGTTCTGAAAAATGTTGGTAGGTGCCGCCACAAATAACTTCAGCTGTTGAATATATGTAGCGCTACACAGGCATGCTTTGCAGGCACAAAGATAAATACTGGCGCCAAAACCTCTGCGTCAGTAAATAAATTTAAAGATAAAAAGGTGGAAGAAGAGTTTTTTTCTCCACCCTGAGTTTCAACCACTGTATTTTCATACACTGTCCAACGAAGTAAACACAAATTCCGTATTGTGCATCTTCGAATGTAGCAGAATTTCAATGTACTATGAAAATACGACTGGCAAGACTGTCTGGGATGTTTGTCAATATGGCCAACTCTACGTTGTGAATTCTTTCCTACCTGTGGCAAGAGATGGTTCCTAATAGGATCTTTTATGAATTGTGAATCACATGCATTATTCTCTTCACCATAAGAATAATACAAATATAAACATTCTGCCATGTATTCTTTCATGTTTGTTGCTATCTCACTTAAATCCTGTCTGCCTAATAAACTACGAAACTAGAGTGAGACAACAGCAAACGCGGAAGAATATACATATCATGTCATGTTTATATTCGTATTATTCTTATGCTGAATACTGATACAGTCAGAAATGATGCATGGCAATTGACTAGATTTTTAAATCTAAGATGACTCTAATTTCTGTGCAGAATGTAATGTACTAAAGGGGCATCTGCAAAGATTTTCAAACGGAGCAAACTTTTCGCTAAACTCTCGTTCAGAACATCTTCTATCATACGCAGTCCATTATTTGGTTCTTGTTGATCATTATCAAAGAAAGCAGAAGTGTAAGTAACAACAAATAGCAGTCTCTTGCCATTGTTTCGCTAGAGAGACGATTTATCTTTTTAAGTGGCGGTACCGTGCACAAAAGCGAGCCATGCCGCGAGCAGCGACAGGCCTTAAACACACAGTATCAGAATGCGACAAACAATGCACGACACAGTACAGGAATGCATTTTCAGCTTAGAGTGACGTAAACCCCTATAACAAAGACAACAACACTTATCAGATCAAAGAAAAATAAGCAATCAATTCAAACCAGATGAAGCACGTGGAAAAGGCAGGGTACCCATATAAATACCGATGGAGCGCCTGACGCATAGCAATGGCTACCTGGTAAAGCTTAACTGCTAAGCTTACGACTCGAACCAAAGTACTATAGCTGTATCGTCATTCATTCGACATAAATTGTGTCTCATATTACAATGGACCAACTTTGTTTTGATTTGGAGATGCGGCCTAAAACTTTTCTCTCGCCTTGAATTTCGAATCTCAAATTTCAGGTGCTGCTTACAAGGGAACCTCCCCATCGCACCCCCTCAGATTTAGTTTTAAGTTGGCACAGTGGATAGGTCTTGAAAAACTGAACACACATTAATCAAGAAAACAGGAAGAAGTTGTGTGGAACTATGAAAAAAAATAAGCAAAATATACAAACTGAGTAGTCCATGTGCAAGATATGCAACATCCCGGAGAGTGTGGGCCTAGGAGCGCCGTGGTCCCATGGTTAGCGTGAGCAGCTGCGAAAGGAGAAGTCCTTGGTTCAAGTCTTACTTCGAGCGTAAAATTTTATTTTTTATTTTCAGACAATTATCAAAGTTCAGGCACTCGCACATAAACAACTTTGCTCTCCAAAATTCCAGGACATGTTCAGATTTGCTTGGACATATGCAGGATTTGACGGTCTACACACGGAAAAATTTGAAAACATTAAAAACAAATTTTTTGACAGAGCACAGGGAAAAGTGTGCGACTGTGAAGCTGTTGGATTCATTTGTTGCAGTTTATGTGACAAACTCATATGTTTTCATCACTTTTTTGGGAGTAATTCTACGTCCACAAGAAAACCTAAATTGGGCAATGTAGAAGAATCTTTTTACCCATTCGCCAAGTGTACAAGTTAGGTGGGTCGACAAGATATTCCTGTCATGTGACGCACATGCCCTCACCAGTGTCATATAGAATATATCAGACGTGTTTTCCTGTGTAGGAATCGGTTGACCTATGACCTTGCGATCAAATGTTTTCGGTTCCCATTGGAGAGGCACGTCCTCTCGTCTACTAATCACACGGTTTTGCAGTGCGGTCGCAAAACACAGACACTAAACTTATTACAGTGAACAGAGACATCAATGAACGAATGGCCAGATCACAACTTTGCGAAAATGAAGAAAAACTTTTCACTTGAGGGGAGTCTTGAACCAAGGACCTCTCGTCGCACAGCTGCTCACGCTAACCACGCGACCACGGCGCTACTGAATTCAGGTTATCCTTGATGTTGCCTGTCTTCGCATGGACTACTCTGTTTGTATATTTTGCTTATTTTTTCATAGTTCCACAAAACTTCTTCCTGTTTTCTCGATTGATCTGTGTTCAGTTTTTCAATGCCTATCGACTGTGCCAACTTATAACTAAATCTGAGGGGGGTGCGATGGGGAGGATCGCTTGTTAGATTCGAGTAAATGCAGTAACAGCAGAGGCATTGGAGTCATTGATAGGCACACACTAAAGAGAAAGAAAATTTATTGAGCTGGAGTACACACACACACACACACACACACACACACACACACACACACACACACACACACACCACCTTTGCCTCTGCATTGCGCAGGCTGGACCAAGATTGAGTGTCCAGCCGACACAAGGTAGGGGCACAGTTGAGTGTGTGTGTGTGTGTGTGTGTGTGTGTGTGTGTGTGTGTGTGTGTCTGGGTCGGTGGGTGGGTGGGTGTGGGTGGGTGGGTGTGGGTGGGTGGGCGCGCACGCGCGCCCGTCCCTGACCGATGGAAGTGCCACAGCCTGCCTTCACTATTGCCCGGACTTGCCCTATGCATTGGAGATGTCTAAGAACTTCATCCTAGCCAGTGACCTTCACTACAGTATTTTGTCCTACTTCCAAGTGAACATGGCTTTGATTGTTTCATCATTTTTGCCTTCAGCCTAAGTTAGACTTTTATAACTCCAGTGCTAGTCATGAACTATTCAAACTTGTAGTGGTTAACTTTTTTCTAAAGGAGGAAGAGTATTTTGGTTTGAGCACTTTTTAATAAAACTATTGTACACTGTTTACTAAGCAGTGTTCTCATTGCGCATCAACTGATGCAAGACTTAGCAAATGGTGATGAGGAATTTTTCTACGAACCAAAACTTTCAAATGTGTTTTATAACCCAGGTGACAGTGTGTGTGTGTGTGTGTGTGTGTGTGTGTGTGTGTGTGTCCAGGTGTTGCTCCTACTCCAGAACATGCAACAGGTCATCACCATATCCAACCCAGAGCTGTTCAACTGGCTGCCGTCCACTGACTCCCCGGCTAAAAGATTCAGAGGGGTATTGTTGCTGTTATAGGTGTATGGCCAGAAGATCAAATCCTGAGCAAATTATGTGGCCAAACTGGAACGATGCTTATTGGCACAGGTGTCACAGGGACACTCAGCAGCACATGGTTCTTCCTGGCCTATGCAGGTCTGGAAATTTACAATTTACTACAGCAACTCAAGCCTGAAGTGCAGCCCCATGCCCTCCTCTACAATCACTTTGAGAGTTTTTAACTACAATATTTTGACTCATAAGTGCACTTTGTGGTGGGCTTCCTTAAGTCTTTTAGCTATCACAAGTTTAGCAGACAATCTTACGCAAAGTGGACATCAAAATTGGAGGGTTTATCCCTTGACTGTCAGTTCTGGTGTGCTAAGTCTCAACGTAAACAGTCCTTTACAAGTTCCCTTGTCAAACACATGGTTCTTGTACATTCACCAGATGAAGGGCTTTGTACTGACATACCTGAACCTCAAGGATCCCATGCCCGAGACTTGCCTCCCCATCATTAGGGCTTTCAAGCAATACCCACACTCATCAGCAACATTACACAACCTTTCGCCAATGTTTGTAGACTGCCCCACTTACGTGGTCCCAATCCCAGCCACAGCCTGCACTACATTCCGATTTCCCTGTGGCACCCAGCCCTCAACTAGCGTGTTTTGCCCACAGCAGTTATTCTCATCCAGCAACTGTTTTATCACCCAAACATTGCAACAATGTTATTATTGTTGGGCTAAATGTTATTTCTGCAGCAAGACAGGACACTCGTTGGAAGTTTGCCACAATCTTTTCTCACGATGAATGAAGGTTACATCTGCATAATTGATAGTCTTAATGCTCACAGTGGAAGTTAACTCCATTCCAGAGGAGTTCCAAGTTGATACGAGTTCCTCCATAAATATTGCAATTTTGGACCCTTATCAACATTTGGGCTCACCTACACAACAAGAAAGGACAATTCATGACTCACATTCATTATCACTCAACTGTCTTCATGGCATGCATCTTTGTGGTAAACACTAAATGAGCCACCTACAGCTTTGGTTTGGACCTTTTTAATGCTTTGGACTAGGGAGTACGTGACTCCATCTACAGCATTCAGCCATCAGGAGCTAGCTCCCATTCAAGGGAGCTTTGCTCCACATATGAGCCAGTTTCTTCTCATCCTAGCACCAGCATCATTGGTTTTGAGGCTCATATCACATTCCTTTCAACAGCTACATTCTGCTTCTTCAAGGCCCAGAATGTTATAATAATGTTCAGAGATAAGCTACAACTGGATCTCTAGTGACTCCAAGAGGAAAGCATTCTCACCACAGTCACCAACAGTTAGTGGGCTACCCTCATCGGTACTGTGGACCTGAATGAGTCACTTTGGGTTTGTTGTTACTTCAAAGTTAACGATCGATGCACAGTCTGTCATTGATGCCTACCCGATGCCAAAAGTAGATGACATTATGGTATTATTCTTAGAAGGCCAGATTTTTGCTGAGACTCACTTTCTGGATGATTACCTTCAGCTCTAGACGAGGCATCATGGAACATTCTAGCTATTAACACTCTGAACTATACTGCCATAACAGGCTTATTTTTGGCATTGTCAGTGTCTTAGCTATTTTTCAATGATACTTGGAAGGGGTGATGCAGGATGTACCCGGTACAGCAAACTGTGTGGACAGTATTCTCATCACTGGTAAACATGCTATGCAGTTGGTGGCTACCAACGATGCCCTTTTCTACTGTTGTACAACAACTCAATCTCAAATGTAAAATGAACAAATGCCATTTTTTGTCCCTCAGGTGGAATAACTTGGTTGTGTTCTCAGTTATTCAGGAATACAACCTGCATCACAATACAGTGACGTAAAAAAGTCATGGGATCTTCCTAATATTGTGTCGGACCTCCTCTAGCTTGGTGTAGCGCATCAACTCCATATGGCGTGGACTCCACAAGTCATTGGCAGTCCTCTGCAGAAATACCGAGCCAGTCTACCTCTATAGCCATCCATAATTGTGAAAGTGTTGTCGGTACATGATTTTGTGCATGAACTGACCTCTCAATTGTGTCCTATGTTGGACAATCTGGGTGGCCAAATCATTTGCCCAAATTGTGCACTATGTTTTTCAAACTAAATCATGAACAATTGTGGCCTGGTGACATGGTGCACTGTAATCCATAAAAATTCCATTGTTGTTTGGAAACATGAAGTCCATGAATGGCTGCAAATAGTCTCCAAGTAGCCAGACATAACCATTTACAGTCAATGATTGGTTCCACTGGACCAGAGGACTCAGTCCATTCCACGTAAACACAGGCCACACCATTATGAAGCCAACACCAGCTTGCACAGCGCCTTATTGACAATTTGAGTCCATGGCTACATGGAGTCTGCAACACACTTGAAACCTACCAACTGAAATCGGGACTCATCTGACTACACCACAGTTTATCAGGTGACTAGTGTCCAACTGATATAGTCACAAGCCTAGGACAGGCACTGCAGGTGAATGTGTGCTTTTAGCAAAGGCACTCACATCAGTTGCCTGCTGCCATAGCCCATAAATGCCAGATTTCGTCACACTGTTCTAATGAATACCTTCATCAAATGTCTCACATTGATTCCAGCAGTTATTTCACACAGTGTTGCTTGTCTGTTGGCACTGACAACACTACAGAAGTGCTGCTGCTCTCGATCCTTACATGAACGCCATCAGGCACTGTGTTGTCTGATTTGAGAGGTAATGCCCGAAATGTGGTGTTCTCTGGACACTCTTGACACTGCGGACCTCGGAACACTGAATTCACTAATGCTTTCCAAAATGGAATGTCCCATGCATCTGGCTCCAACTACCATTCCAAGTTCAAAGTCTTTGAACTCCTGTTGTGTGGCCATAATCACGCCGGACACCATTCACATGAATCACCTGAATAAAAATGACTGCCCCACCAATGTACTGCCCTTTTATATCTTGTGTATGAGATACCACCACCTTCTGTATATGTGAATGTTGCTATCCCATGACTCTTGTCTCCTCAGTGTATGTTCAAGCAATTCAGCCAACTTAATAATTATTGCAAGTTCATCCCACACGCCACAGCCATAGCAGACAGAATTGCTCCATCAGTTATGATGCAAAAACATGAAGTGGAATTGAACTTGTACCTATAAAAAACCCTTCCAAGATCTCAAGCAAGTCCTGATGCATCCAACATGTACTATGGTCTACAACCCACGCCCGCATCTCGTGGTCGTGCGGTAGCGTTCTCGCTTCCCACGCCCGGGTTCCCGGGTTCGATTCCCGGCAGGGTCAGGGATTTTCTCTGCCTCGTGATGGCTGGGTGTTGTGTGCTGTCCTTAGGTTAGTTAGGTTTAAGTAGTTCTAAGTTCTAGGGGACTGATGACCATAGATGTTAAGTCCCATAGCGCTCAGAGCCATTTTTTTCTACAACCCACCGAGACCTTTAATTGTAACAGCTGATGCTTGTGATAACGGCTCGGGTGTGGTGTTATCTTATGAAGTAGAGGGTGTGGAAAATCTGTGTGTTCATGTACAAGACTCTGACACAGATGCAATGCAGTTACCATCAAATAGAAACGGCTGCTGTGTTCATAGTCAAGAAATTCCACAATTATGCGTACAATCAATGTTTCAAGTTACTGATTGGCCACAAACCAGTTTTACCATTATTCAGTACAGACTCCTGTATTCCAACATAAGCCACACATCGCCTCCACAGCTGGGCATTGTTTGCTTTCTTCCTTCCCCCCCCCCCCCCCCCCCCCCCCTCCGCTACTCAAATGACTTCAGGTATCACTCAACATGCCAATGCTGACGTTCTCTCCAGGTTACCAGTGGAACATGGTAAGCAACTTGATTCAGGATCAAAGGGCTGTCACAACATGGACAAAGGAGTAGAAGAAGCTGTAGCAATGTGATTATTTACAAACTACTCCATCTAGTGCGCCTAGGGATGTCGATGGGTCTGAAACATTGGACTCATCTGTAAGTTCAGGCATTCTGGCACAGGTACCACAAGTTCTCCACCATCAATGGATTCTTTTTGTTGCAAGAAGAAAATCATTGCACCCATGTCATGATCCCATCTGCCTTGCAGCAATGCACCCTGCCCCTCCTACATCAGGGCCATAAGGGAATTGTGCTCTCCAAGAAGCTGGGCCATCAATGTAAATATTTGCGAGAGATTGATGCAGCTATTGCCAACATGGTGGCACCATGTGAAACTGGTATAAGCAAACAGGCAGCACCCTCTAGCAGATACTTCCTGTGGTTGGATGCCTCAGCGTCCTGGTCATGACTCCATTTAGACTTTGCAGGCCCCTCACTGGGATATTCTTGGTTGATCATGGTTGATGCAGGAGCCAGATTCCCGTATGTTTCTCGGATGTCTTCAGAGTCCTCGAGACACAGGCACTGGCCTGGATCTTATCTAAAAAAGGACTTCTGAAAACCATAGTTACAAACAACAGGCCTCAGTTCACAACTTCTGAATTTACCTCTTTTTATTCTTCCAATGGCACCTCCCTAATGCATACAGAGCATTTTCATCTCACAACCAATGGATAAGGGGAATGCTTTATTCACACGTTCAAGGAAAAATTAGCAACCATCCCCGTGTTTTTGATGTCTTATTGCTCCACCCCTCAAGATGGCATCAGCCCTGCTGAAAAACTCCACGGGGACAGCACGACGGGTTCAAACTCCCCATACTCCACTCTATGAGAAATCCATCTCCCTCTCTACAGTCTCAACGCCACCATTATTCTGTCAAAGATGATGCCTGGGCACTGGTTTTCTCCAAAAATAGTCACCAATGTGTCCCGGCAGTAGTAACATATTTATTGGGACAGGCCACGGTGGAAGTATGACTACATGTGGCTCCATTTGTTGCAGGTAAGCCCTAGAAAAACAGCAATGGCTCCTAGCAGTGGATTATCATGATCTTTGTTCCTGGATTAGATGTCCTCCCACCTGGAACTTTGGACGATACAGCCCAACTGTTGCAGCCACAGGGTCCATACCATCCAGCCATTGCCAAGGTCACCTCTTCCCCAGTACAGATACCAACTTTGATGGACATCAAACTGAGCATGTCAGGGTCACCAGTTCCACAGATGACCAGCGAAGAATCAGCAGGTTTCTCAGCTGTCAAGAACTGCAACAGTCTTTCGTCCTTTGAGGGGAGTAGGGATGCTATGTATGGGTTCCTGCAGACCAGAAACTCTTCTCACAGCAGTGGTCTACTAAATGGCCTAATCTCGAAAGACTTCTATCAGTAGATGGCAGAACTCAACTATGCATCCTGCCTATGCTGGTATGTGATGTGAAAGCACCGCCAGGGGTCTCATGCCCTCCGGACCTATTTGTCTTCATGGTGCATATGACTTCATGTAGGTCTTCCAGTATACTATATGGCTTGAGTATTTAGGGTGGGGCAAAGTTGCTCCAAGCTTTGGGCCAGGTGCTTACTGCACCCACAGTTCAATCAGAGCCTCGATTTGAACCGTTACTGCAAACAACGCCATGCTGCACTAGCCAATGTCGACTGATGGAGTCGTCACCGTCTCTGCTTTCACCATTACTGGGAGATGGCCAAAACTTGTTATCTGCCATCAACCTTCAGTACGTTATTTTGTTCTACTTCAAGTGAACACTGACTTTGAATGTTTCATCATTTTAGCCTTTAGCCTAAGTTGGATTTTTATAAATCTACTGCTAATCACAAACTATCACACTTGTAATGGTTAACTTTTCTCCAAAGGAGTAGTATTTTGGTTTATCTATTTTTCATTAAAACTGTATTAAATTGTTTACCTGGTCTGTGTACACATCGCACTTCAATCAGCACAAGACTTAGCACCTTACAGAGTTGCTCTTACATTGTATGTTTATGCGGCACAAAAATATACATTTATATTTGGAACATTATATGAATATTTTCCCTTTCTTTGACAATCAAAAGGACTAACTGTAAATGCTTTAAAAGTATTTTGTTTATTGCTTATAGTTCTGAACAATTTGCAAAGAATGTTGATTAAAAAAAATGTTGATTTCTACATGAAATGTTAGTTATCTTCAGATTGTTTTCAATCTGCAATGAGCAGTTAGTGAATTAATGAAAGTACAGAAAAGACAGTGCAGAAAAATGTAGTTAAACAATTCTACATCTACAACCATAATCTGTAAACAATTGTGAAGTGCATGGCAGAGAGTACTTAGCATGGTACACATGTCAGGGCATCTTCTTGCTCCAGTTACATATGGACTAAGGAAAGAATGACTGCTTAAATGTCTCTGTGTAAATTGTAATCAGTCTAATCTCATCTTCAAGTTCCCTATGTGAGTGATATGTAGCGGGCTGAATAACAATTTTTTAAATTTCGTAAGTGGGCTTTCAATGGATAATTTCATCTATCTTCAAGAGCCTGCCAATTCAAGTTTTCTACATTTCCATGATACTCTCCAATTAGTCAAATAAACATATGAAAATTTGTACTACCCTTCTTTGTATATCTTCAGTCTCCCCTGTTAGTCCTGTTCAGTATGTGTTCCATACACTCAAGCAATGTTCTAAGATGTGGCGCACAAATGATCTGTAAATAATCTTCTTTGTACACTGACAGCAATTTCCAAGTGTCCTGGGAGTGAACTGAGCCTATGTACTTATTCCATTTCATATCCCTACAAATTCAGTATTGCACAAAACATTCAATGCAGCTCATTTTTATTCTTTGTCCTAGTTGTGTTCTTTTTTTTTTTTCCTTTTCACTCTGGTATTTTTCATACTTTCTCTTATTTTCCTTTCCTCTCCTCAGTCTACTTTGTACATGTTTCCTCTTATCTGCAAAAACTTTTTCCCTAAAACTTCTCTCGCATTGTTCTTACCTCTCTCACATTGTTTCCACTTCTCTTTCAATGTTTCTACTCCTCCTCGTATTGTTCAACTACTTTTATGCTGTTACTTGGTACACCTTCACTGACCTCTAGCCTCCAACTGGTTGAGTACTTTTGCTGTAAGTACTTGTAAGGTATGTTTGGTTAAACTGCTGTATATTCTACACAAACAACCAAAGAATAACATTGTATCTTTCTTATTGCTTCTGTAGTACTTTATATGTTCTCATATATATTTTAACCTTACTTCACCATTTTGTCAATTTTTTCCTCATAATTCTTCTTTCCAATAATTATATTTTAATCAACTAATAATTTAATATTATGTGTTCACTTGCATACAGACATTCTGGTTTCAACCTTGTATTATAGTGCTGTATGTTAAGGTTAAGCATTTCTGTTGTTGCAAATACTCCTTGCGAAAACATACTTTATTTTTTTCCAAAGTTGTGTATTCTTTCCTCTATAGCAGATTTTTCTTAAATGATTTATATTTCTTACATATTTTACCTTTTCTGTTCGAGCAACATATATAACAACAAATTTCTGAAATGCTTTCATTTGAAAAAAAAAAAAAAAAAAAAAATCAATTTCTGTGCTGAATCATTTCCTTTCATCCTGAAAATCTTTTATTATTATTATTATTATTATTATTATTATTATTAGTGTGATCTGGAGCAATGATTTTTCATACCGTATTTCTCACACAGTAGCGACAATGGGTAATGGTGGGGAAAAAAGGGACAAAAAAGTACTATATTATTTATGATCAAAAAAATTTTGTACACTTAATTATATTTAATTGCTTCATAGGAAAATAATAATATCAAATGCAAGTTTAGGGACAATTTGTACTCACCCCAAAATGACATGAATACGGCAAAGAAGACTGTTGTAGGATTGTCAAAAAGATACGTTATTCGTGCATGAAGACATGTTTCTGCAAGATTCCAGAAACTACAGAAGTAGTCACACAGAGGACACATGGTGATGTTTAGTTGACTGTTACAGATGTCTTCACTGGAAAAAGAACCACAAATGTTTCTCAACAGCTACCATGTTACAACAAACTTATTGCAAACTCACTTTCCATTTTCTCTGTATGAATATTAAATTTTACTTCTGAATGACACCAGCTATTCTGTAGTTGTTTTAATACAACTCAGAGATTAACAATGATTTGCTTTCACTTCCAAATTTTTTAAAATGATGCAAAAGCATGCAAGATACATGAAGTGCTATGAAATGACGCATAATAATAATAATAATAATAATAATAATGTTTATTTGTACATATTAACTTTATAGTCTTGGACATTGTCAATTTTTTGTACAATTATATCAATATCAAGTCATTCCAAGAATGAATATTTACATCAAGTAGCACATTGTATATCATTCCATGCAATAATGTTATAAACACATTAGCACATTATATATCACTCCATACATATAATGATTATACACATCAATTAGCCAATTATAACAATACTGCCACTAATATACTGCAGTATGTAAAAGAATAAACTAACAGTACTGCAACTCAAAATTCTTTTAATGAGTATAAAGATCTATCTATTGACAAATTTTTCAACTTGCCCTTGAAAAGATTGCCTTGGAGTTGCTTTATATTTTTTGGCAACTTCTTATAGAATTATCTCACAGTTACATATGGACTGCGGTCTGTAGCTTTCTTGTTAGTCCGTATCCTATGATCGTCACTTTTGGCTCAGGTATTGTAATTATGAGTGTCACTGTTCTTTACACTATTTTCCTCGTTCTCTTTTACAAACATTATGGTCTTAAATACATACAATGACTACACAGTCAGTAATTTATAATTTTTGAAATAGTCCCTAGAGGACTGGCGTCTGCTTATATTAGCAATTATCCTAACTGCTCCCTTTTGAAGCCTGAAAATGCGATCCATATAGACAGTGGGTGCCCCACCCCAGACCTCGATCCCATATTGCAGATGTGAGTGTATTAGTCCATAATACACTTGTTTAAGGACAAGGGGAGCTACTATATTTGCAAGACTTTTTAGTAAGTAAATATTACTAGAAACCTTTTTACAGGTGGTGCTGACATGCTCTTTCCAAGTGAGATGTTCATCAATCAATATGCCTACAAACTTATGTTTGTCAGATGTTTCAACTGTAGAAAGTGCTTGAGTATGAGTATTATTAAAATGTAGCAAGAACGTTATTACTACAGCCTTGTCCTTATTCAGTGTAACCTTATTCACTATTAGATATTCTGTGATCATTTCAAAGTTCTCTTTGTTGCTTTGGAATGCTGCCCACTCTATACAGCCCCAGCTAATAAAAGATGTATCATCAGCATAGTTCACTAATTTGGAGTTTTGCGGCCATGTTATATCATTAATATATACTATAAACAAGAATGGTCCAAGTATACTTCCTTGGGGAACTCCACAATTGAGAGTTCTATATGCTGACTTTACTGTTTGTATCTTACTTTCATTCTTATAATGTCTTCTATCACGGAGATAAGAACTTAGTAATTTTAGAGCTACTGCTCTTATTCCGTAATTTTCTAACTTGGATAACAGTATTGCACAATTCACAGAATCAAATGCTTTAGACAGATCTAGGAAAGTCCCTATAACTTTGTTTCCTTCATCCAGCCTGTTCAGTAGTTCATGGAAGAAAGTTGCTAATGCTGTTATTGTAGATTGTCCTTTTCGAAACCCATGTTGTGTTTTGTTTAATAGTTTGTATTTACAGAAGAAGGATTCCATTTGATCTAGAATTATTCTTTCAAGCAGCTTGCCAAGTGTTGAAGTCAAAGAGATTGGCTGGTAATTATTTATATCTGTGATAGCCCCCTTTTTATACACTGGTTGTATCTCAGTGATTTTTTAAAGCTCTGGAAAGGTCCCCTGGCCAACTGAACTGTTAATTAGATGTGTTATTGGTTTTATTAACTCACTTCAGCATTCTTTAAGTAGTGTGGAACGATATGTCATCCCAGCCACTAGATGATTTTACTTTGAGTTTTGAGAATTGTCTGGAATGAAAAATAGCCCACAGTTGCACTAAATTATGTTTATTTTAAACATTGGTCATGGTTTCAGCTTTAATAATATAGCCTTCTTCAGAAGTCATACACAATAATAAATGAAAAATGCCACTGGGCTAAGACATTTTTCATTTATTACTGTGTATGACTTCTGAAGAAGTATATATATTATTATAGCTGAAACCATGGTCAAGGTTTAAAATAAACATAATTTAGTGCAACTGTGGGCTGTTTTTCATTTGAGACTGTGTAGTTTTGGAATGAGAACAGAGAAGGGGCTGGATGGGCGAGGATAATGATTAACGAAGTTTGAGGAGAAGAGGGTTACGGTAACATAGGATATATTACAGGGAAAGTTCCCACCTGTGCAGTTGAGAAAAGGTTGTGTTGTTGGGAAGGATCCATATGGCATAGGCTGTGAAGAAGTCATTAAAATGAAGGATGTCATGTTTGGCAGCGTGCTCAGCAACAGAGTGGTCCACTTGTTTCTTGGCCACAGTTTATCGGTGGCCATTCATGTGGACAGACAGCTTATTGGTTGTCATGCCCACATAGAATGCAGCACTGTGGTTAACAGCTTAGCTTGTAGATCACATGACTGGTTTCACAGGTAGCCCTTCCTTTGATGGGATGGGTGATGATGTGACTGGACTGGAGTAGGTGGTGGAAGGACGTATAGGACAGATCTTGCATTTAGGTCTATTACAGGTGTATGCCATGAGGTAAGGGGTTGGTAGCAGGGGTTGTGGAAGAGTAGACACGTATATTGTGTAGGTTCAGTGGATGGTGGAACACCACTGTGGAGGGGTGGGAAGGATAGTGGACAGGACATTTCTCAACAGGGTATGACGCGAAATAGTCAAAATCCTGGTGGAGAGAGTAATTCAGTTGCTCCAGTGCTGTGTGGTACGGAGCTACATGCAGAATGCTCCTCTGTGGCCAGATGGTGGGATTTTGGGAGGTGGTGGGAAACTGGAAAGATAAGGTCCAGGAGATTTGTTTTTGTATAAGCTTGGGAGAATAATTACGGTCGGTGAAGACATTTTTCCATTTTTCTTCCACCACCATGGAGCCTTGTTCCTTCCAACTGCATCAATGCATAAGAGTTTCCTTGTCCCTAGCCAGAACCCAGTCCCACATACTGTTCCTGCATTGTTGCTTGGCTCATGCAATCCCCCCAGATGGCCTTATCATCATACTACCTGTCTCCAGCTACCACCCCTCCTTCCACAACGACCTCCACCTCTTCAGATTCCACCAATCCTTAGCCCTCACCAACACAGTGCTGCAAAACCATATCAACCAAGCCCAAACTTCCTTGGAGTTCATTCTCTCCAACCACAAAATTCTCCTGCTATGCAGTTCCAAATTTCTGTAACCCATAACACACAATGTAATTCTTGCCCTCCTGGAACCCTGCAAGATGCACGCTACCGCCTCAAAATGTTCTCCACCTTGTTCACTTCCTACTCCTGCCTTGACGTACCATTGTCCATCACCTCTACAAAACCTCCAAACTTACACCCCCCCCGCCCCCCGCCCCCCGACCACCATCACCTCATAGCTGACACACCCTGTCTTCCAGCCTTAGTACACTTACCCCACCCTCTGAAACTTCCACCACCACAAAGAATCCAGAACCTAATCAGACCCGTAACACAGTCGTAACATTTCCTCCAGAAGCCTTAGCCTCACAGAAATATCAGCCCCTTCAAAAGGCCTCACCTTTTGCCCCATTTCCAAATTGAAACATGCAGGACTTTTTGAAGAGGTTCTCTCCTTCTCCCGGTCCCTACAGTGGAAACACTTTTTCACCACCAACCCTACCAATCAGACTCAACCTGCCTAATTCAGTTCACTCTTCCATCCAACCATGATTCACCCCCCATTGCCTCCAAATCACAACCAGTTAACTCCCAGAATTTCTTAACTTCGAACCTTGCCCCAAATCCCTCAACATGCAAACAAATTCTACATCCTCAGAAAGAACCGCAGTCCACCATCTAAAAAGTGATCCTGACCTTACAATCCGACCTGTGGACAAAGGCTCCACACCACTGTTCTTTTGAACTGCAAGGATTACCTGGCAGAAGGACTCCTCCACCAGCTGTTGGATACTTCCTCCTACAAACTTTGCCACAGTGACCCCATTCCAGAAATCCAACAGGATATCCAGTCACTCCTCAAATCCTTAGGCCCATCCCAGAATCCCTCCTCGGAGTCCATCTCTCTGTTAACCCCTACCACTCCCCATACTCCCACCTTCTACATGCTTCCTAAAGTTCATAAACCCAATCACCCAGGACGCCCCATTGTGGCCAGTTACTGTGCCCCCACTGGGAGAATCTCTGCTCTCGTAGACCAGCACCCTCAACTTATTAGCCAGAAGCTACCCTCCTACATAAAACATACCAACCATTTCATCCACCAACTCTCCACAGTTCCTGTCCCTTTACCAAACAGTGCCCTGTTTGTCACTATTGATGCCACCTCCCTTTACACTAACATCCCTAATGCCCATGGCTTTCTGCTATTTAACACTACCTTTCCAAACACCCAACAAATTCCAAACCAACGATCTCCTTCCTAGTCACCATAATCAACTATATCCTCACGCGCAATTACTTCTCCTTTGAAGGCATTACCTACAAACAAATCTGGGGTATGGCTATAGGCAACCACATGGCACCATTCTATGCCAACCTATTCATGGGCAATCTAGAGGAATCCTTCATAAATACTCAGAATCCTAAACTCCTCACCTGGTTCAGATTCACTGATAACATCTTTGCGATCTGGACTGAGGGTGAGGACACCCTATCCGCAATCCTCCAGAACATCAACAACTCCTCCCCCATTTCTTCATCTAGTCCTACTCAACGCAACAAGCCATGTTCTTAGATGTTGACCTTCACCTGAAAGATGGCTATATCAGTACCTCCGTCCATATCAAACCTACTAACCACCAGCAATACCTCTACTTCGACAGCTGCCACCCATTCCATACAAAGAAGTCCCTTCCATACAGTCTAGCCACTCATGGTAATCGCATCTGGAGTGGTGAGCGGTTTTTCTTGAAATACACCATGGGTATTATTGAAGCCTTCACAGACCATAATTATACACCCAACCTTGTACAAAAACAAATCTCCTGTGCCTGATCTTTCCAGTCCCCCACCACCTCCCAAAGTCCCACTGTCCGGCCACAGAGGAGCATTCCCCTCATAACTCAGTACCACCCAGGATTGGAGGGAGTTAATTAACTTGTCTGCCGGTGTTTCGACTACCTCTCATCGTGACCTGAAATGAGAAATTTCCTGCCAACTACCCTTCCCACCCCTCCCACAGTGGTATTCCACTCCTTCTACTGTGGTATTCCACAGTCCACCGAACCTACACAATATACTCGTCCGTCCCTACACAACTCCTGCTCCCAATCCCTTATATTGGCTCATACCCCTGTAATAGATATACATGAAAGACCTGTCCCATACATTCTCCCACCACCACCTGCTTCAGTCCAGTCACAAACATCATGTATCCCATCAAAGGTAGGACTACCTGTGAAACCAGTCATGTGATCAACAAGCTAAGCTGTAACCACTGTGCTGCATTCTTTGTGGGTATGACAACTAACAACCTGGCTGCCCGCATGAATAACCACTGACAAACTGTGACCAAGAAACAAGTGTATCATCCTGTAGCTGAGCACGCTGCCAAATGTGAAACCACCAACACCAACTTTTGTGAATTGCACAGGTGGGAACTTTCCCTGTAATACATCCTATGTTCCCATAACCCTCTTGGCCTCAACCTTCGTTAATCATTGTCCTCACCCATCCAGCTCCTTCGCTGTTCCCATTCCAGCACTACACAACCCTCATTCCACTATCGCACCAAGTCTTTTTACTTCTCTCCTTTTCTGCTAGTTCTACCCTCCTATCCCCTGCCCTCCGTCTAACCTGCTGCACTTCACTGTCCACCACCCCTAGCTTACTATCCCTCCCCCTCCCCTCCCCACCCTCCCACCTAGTAACACTCCCATCAAGCGCTGGTGTTGCTGCTCGCAGTGTAGCTACAGTTGCCTGAGACTGCAGTTGTGTGTGTGTGTGTGTGTGTGTGTGTGTGTGTGTGTTCATCTATTTTTGACGAAGGCCTTACTGGCCGAAAGCTTTATTTGTGACAGTCTTTTTGTTGTGCCTATCTGCAACTCAGCATCTTCACTATATGGTGTGTAGCAACTGTCCTTTTCATAATATTGTTAATAATAATAATAATAATATGACTTGTTAGAAATACATTAAAGAAATATTTTTGCAGTAAGTGTAAGAATGGAACATGAATATACAGGGTGTTACAAAAAGGTACGGCCAAACTTTCAGGAAACATTCCTCACACACAAATAAAGAAAAGATGTTATTTGGACATGTGTCCGGAAACGCTTAATTTCCACGTTAGAGCTCATTTTAGTTTCGTCAGTATGTACTGTACGTACTCGATTCACCGCCAGTAGGGTGGGCTGACGAGAATCTGCACGCAATTGTGCAATCACGTCATCAACACAGATTTTCTGTGAACGTTTGGGCAGGCATTGTTGGTGATGTCTTGATCGGGCCCCATGTTATTCCACCTACGCTCAATGGAGCACGTTATCATGATTTCATACGGGATACTCGACCTGTGCTGCTAGAACATGAGCCTTTACCAGTACGACACAATATGTGGTTCATGCACGATGGAGCTCCTGCACATTTCAGTCGAAGTGTTCATACGCTTCCCAACAACAGATTCGGTGACCGATGGGCTGGTAGAGGCGGACCAATTCCATGGCCTCCACGCTCTCCTGACCTCAACCCTCTTGCGTAGACAAGAGCTTTCAAATGCCCCCATGAATGAAAGCTCTTGTCTACGCAACCCCGGTACCAAATGTAGAGACTCTTTGCGCTCGTATTGTGGACAGCTGTGATACAGTACGCCATTCTCCAGGGCTGCATCAGCGCATCAGGGATTCCATGCGACGGAGGGTGGATGCATGTATCCTCGCTAATGGAGGACATTTTGAACATTTCCTGTAACAAAGTGTTTGAAGTCTCGCTGGTACGTTCTGTTGCTGTGTGTTTCCATTCCATGATTAATGTGATTTGAAGAGAAGTAATAAAATGAGCTCTAACATGGAAAGTAAGCGTTTCCGGACACATGTCCACGTAACATATTTTCTTTCTTTGCGTGTGAGGAATGTTTCCTGAAAGTTTGGCCGTACCTTTTTGTAACGCCCTGTATATATTGAGAGATTATCCTTGGAAGTATAAAAAAACTTTTCTAACATAATTTTTATAGTATTCCTGAAGGTTTGTATTTCATGTAAGTGGTGGCTGGTTTTGGTCCCATGTTCATGTAGAGACCTGTTTAAAGAGTGACATTTGATGCCTTTCTTTATGTGGGTCACTGTTTGCAAGATGTGTTCACATGGAACAGTCAAGATTCCCATAGATTTAAACAACTTAGTACAGCAAGTTCTCTTGCCATGTTTTGTTATAACTCACACAGCCCTTTTTTGTAGCTCAAAAACTGTACATTCTGATCATTTGTTCCACACAATGCTATGCTGTAACCAATTATAGAATTAAAATATATGAAATACACACTTAAGCTGCTGGAGACTGGATTCATTATTCTAAGTGCATAGAATGCTGAAGCTAATCACTTCTTGTAGGCAGTAATACTCTCAGTCTACTTTAGTTGTAAGTCAACATGCATCCCTCGAGATTTTATTCTTCATACACCTTATATTAGGTTGGCTCGTTGATTGGAATGAGGGACTAAACAGTGATGTCATCAGTCCCTCAGTCAAGGGTTCACTCAGCCATATATATGACAGAACCAGTAATGTACTTTGATGAGAAAACAACATAGGAGTGGTAAAAGTGAGGTACTGCAGGCAATACTGATGCCAGAGCTGAAAAATGATTTACGGGGAAGTTGAGGTATACGAACTGGATTGGTACATTGGTTAGAGTAATGAAGAGAGAAATCTCTCCGGCATTTGACCTCATCAACCTGAGTAAGGGCGAAGAGAGGTATACAGCAAAGAATGTCTTCTATTCAAGCGATCCTGAACAGTAAAAGCAGAAAGGCTAAAAATGTAATGGAAATCAGTTGGAAAGTCAACAATAAATTGGGATGAAATAATTAAGTCCACACTCGGGCATCAGCCAGGACCCTTGCACGGAAATCTGTACCGCTCCCAATCCATCACAGGCAAAGCATAAAGAGGAGGATAGAATCTACTAATCAACAAAGTGCTACTTCTAAAATGGGAAACAAGATGCGGCAGAACAAAAGGCAAACCTCCTAAAAGAAATTATAGCAGAAGAAAGGACGAATGGCACAGGCAGCAAGCAAATGAGGAGGAGTCAGGGGTCCCCCTGGCCCAGCATGTGGCAAGAGATGCAACCATCACCCCCTTCCTCCTCCGATTAAAACATTATACCTGAGAATAAAAATCACTGTCACAGAGGAAACGAAGAATCAGTTCAATTGTCTATGAGTCGCCCACCAACATGAAAGGAAAAGAACTCAGGCGGCCAGGCTTAGCAAGGAGGGAGCATTACTCCAGGAGGTGAGTAACTGCCAGTACGGCTTCACAACTGTGGCTTGTTACTTAAAATAAAACTGTGGGTCAGTCCGGTATGATCAATGTGGAGGGGCCACACAACAGTGAGTTCCTTCCAGGAGGAATGGAATGAGGAGTGTGACAGCAGTATTAGTCTGACCACCTGGCAGCGGCATAAAGGCGACAGGATCAGTAACAAGGAAGTGATAACTTCAGTGGAAAGTGATCACTGTCACAAAGGCCACTACGAAGTGACCGAAGTAGCAAAGTCGTGAGACAGGGGAAGAGAATGTTAGATTTACAGCTGTAAAGGTGCCATAGGTGGCAGTGAAGTGGGTAGGAGTGCCATCATTGATCGATAAAAAGCTGCTTAACTAGATGGCCCCTACCAGATGAAGTGGTACATCCCCACAGGAGGAGGGAGAGGGGAGGTGTTCGCATTAAAATCCTCAAGTAGGAGAAAAGGGGAAGAAAGTTGTTGGAATAAGGTGGCAACTCAGTGTAAGTAACTGGCCTGCCTTGAGGTTTGTAAATGTTGCAAATGGTGAGTGTTGAGATCATTTGCACGTGCACCACAATTGCTTCCAATGCATCTGAAAGGGAATCCACTCACTGACAATGAATATTGCCATCAAAAGTAGTTTGAAGATTTTCTGTGTCAAAAGATAATTATTTACAGCTGTATTTATCAAGTCAAAATTTGTCTTACTGCAAGATCTTTGGCTGTGCAGAGTGGTTGTTGTTTCACATCTCTGTCCAAAGAGTGCAGTACTGTCCGTGTTATGTTCTGCTTGCTGTTTACCTGGATCTAATTCACAGAAGCAGTTCCGTAATAGTAAAAAATGCCAAAGCATGCAGTTACTGCCAATGAAATAGCACTGGAGTTTGAAGCTGATAATCTGTATGTTCCTGATAAATATACAGTATTCTGTAAATACAACAACAGTAGGATATCTTTGGACAGAAAAGATACTGTACTGAAACATGTGCACAACGAGAAGCACAAAGGAAATAAAGCCAAGAATTCCAATTTGCAAATAAAGAATAAAGTGGCAAGCTTTGATCAGCAGCAGGTTTCAAGTTTCCAAGAAAGAGAAAAACGACTGCAAATATCTGGCTCAAATGACTGCCAAAACTTTTTTGAAAGTGATTCCTCTCTACAAACTGGAAAATGAAGATTTTTGGCAATGGATGAACGAGTTTCTCAAAGGCAAGCAGTGGTTACCGATACTAAAAAGAATGAAAATCGAATTGCAGTTTTCAGCTTGCAACCGTATATTTAATGAAGTAATAAATTTTGTTCGCACTGATTTAGATTGTTTTTAAACTGAATGGTAACAGCAAGGTTACTTTTGTTTAAAGTGCTGGCGGCATTCCATGGATCAAGACAATGAGGGAAAATGTAGTATCTCCAGCAAAAAAAACAACGAAAGGATGAGGTGATTCAGTAACTAGCTGGCAGAGGGCTGTTGTAGTCTTAGCAGTCGAGACCAGTGACAGAAGAGGTCATTGTGTTACTGCTGTGATAGTAAAAACGGCTGAGGCTTGAGTGAACAAAAACTTTTTGTTGGAGAGTGCAAGTTATTGGCACAGCAAAATCTACTCAGTGTGCTCATGCAATGTTGGGTGTTCTGCAAGACTATAATATCACTATGCAACAATGAAATGTAAATCAAATGAAAATAGCCAATTCCTATCAATTCTAATGTTCTGATCATGAATATCACAAAAACAATTCAAATTTAGCTCTAGTTTTCATTTTACACTGTTTTATTACAGTGAGATAATTATACACAGATTTTTATGTTAAGAGTAAAATCAAATAATATAATGGTTCATCAAAGCCAAAATAACTAGTAACAATGGATTACATTATTGTCCCTGGACTTACTTGTGTGCAATATTTTGCATATAAACATTTTGACACCAATTTTAGTGATTTTTTTGTCTCCCTCCTCTTCAACTTCAGTGAATTTATTAATGCATGTAATAATTTTTGCATATTCGTGTCCAGATTAACTACCAGTTGTTCAAGTTGACTGCTATTGAAGTGAACAAAAATGCCAAGAGTTTGTGTTAATAGTGCTGACACATTTTGCTATGAGTGTGCAGAAGTGAAATTTGCTTCACAAAAACAGCAAATAACTCCATTGATTAAAAAAGCCGTTATTTTGGGTGCAAAATAGATGATCAAGATAAACCCTGGGCTCCACATGTGATCTGGAACACTTGTGCCAGCAACCTCAGGAACTGGAAGCATGGGAAAGGACATTCAATGCCCTTTGCAATGTCCATGATCTGGCTCGAGCCAACTCACCATGTCAGTGACTGCTACTTTTGTATGGTTCCTCCCTATCAAGAAGGGAATATCTAACAAGAAGAAGAAGCAGACAGTGATCTATCCTAACATTCCATCTGCCATAGTCCAGTTCTACACGGGGAAGGATTGCCAATACCTGAAACACTGACAGAGTACGAGATTACTTCTGATAGGGATTCTGAATGTCCTGAACCATGTAAATCACAAGATCCAGGTTTTCTTCCAAATATATCATCAACTGATGATCCACAAAAATTGTCTCAAAATGAGTTAAGTGATCTCATTAGAGATTTGGAGCTCTCTAAAGCTAAGGCTGAGATTTTAGCCTCGAGATTGCAGCAGTGCAATTTTCTGGAAAACAATGTAAATGTTTCATTCTACCGCAGAAGAGAGAACAATTCACTCCTTTTTTTAACATGCAAAATAGTCTTGTAGCATGTGTGGACATAAATGATATAATGATTGATCTCAGAATTAATCAAAACCCTGATGAGTGGAGACACTTTATTGATTCTCAAAGTTGAGATTAAAAGCAGTGCTTTTGCATATAGGTAACGAGCTTCCTTTTATTCCAGTTGTGCATAGTGTGAATATGAAAGAGTCATACCAAAATATGAAAATTTTACTAGAAGCCATCAAGAATAATGACTTTCAATGGCAGATTTGTGGTGACTTTAAAGTGATTGCACTGCTACTAGGTATGCAGTTAGAGTATCCTCCATCTCATTACAGTAAACATGAATGGCACACCAGGAAATCTCTTCAACCAGGTATAAAGAACATTAAGAGTGAACCTCTAATAGACCCTTAAAAGATTCTGCTCCCGCCCTTGCACATCAAGTTGAGTCTCATGAAAAACTTTGTTAAGGGAATGAACAAAGATGGTGAAGCGTTTAATTACTTGAGGCAAAAATTCCCTTACTTAAGTGATGGCAAAGTAAAGGAGAGCATCTTTGCAGGCCCACAGATTCGAGTGCTTTTTGGAGACCATACTTTTGATGCAATCATACAAGCTGATGAGAAGCATGCATGGGAATGTTTTAAGACAGTCTGTTTACAGTTCTTAGGGAACAAATGAGTAATAAATTACAAGGAGATTGTAGATAACATGTTGTCATCTTATGAAAAACTTGGTTGCAACATGTCACTGAAAAAGCATTTCTTACATAGTCATCTTCACTTCTTCCCCAAAGATTGTGGTGCAGTAAGTGATGAACATGGGGAGTGATTTCATCTAGATTTTGCCATATTTGGAAAGAAGAAGAAGAAGAAGAAGAAGATGATGATGATGATGATGATGATGATGATTGGTTTGTGGGGCACTCAACTGTGCGGTTCTCAGTGCCCGTACAAATTCCCAACCTTTGCTCAGTCCAGTCACGCCACTTTCATGAATGATGATGAAATGATGAGGACAACACACTCACTCACTCATCTTGAGGCAGGTGAAAATCCCTGCCGCCGCCGGGAGCTGAACCCAGGACCTTGTGCTCAGGAAGTGAGAACGTGACCGTGAGACCACGAGCTGCAGACACATTTGAGAAGAGGTATGCCAGAAAGAGGAGCCCTACTATTTCAGCAGATTACCGCTGAACTGTCATATGTGATGTTCCCGAGTATGTGTATAAATGTCAAGCCAAGCGAAAACAGTCATCTTCTGAATTTATCCCTGAACAAAATATGTAACTGTATATACTGTACATATGGACATTTAACATTTGTAATCCTTTATATACATTTGTGACCAGTTAATTTATATATTTTCTTTTGTGCTTTACATAGTTCTGGTAAAAAGTAGATTTACAAAGCATTTTCATTCATGTAATACCATCATCATTTTTTCTTAATATTTTACTTTTGTTCTTCCAGAATGGCACCGAAATTTATCAATGCCTGACAAACATAACATAATTCAAGTAATTATTCACTTAAAATTTGTTATGCTGAATCTTGGAACATGAATGTATATTCAGTTAGTGAGTTATTTATACAAAAATGTAGATTACTTTTTTAAAAAAACTAGAGCTAAATATTTATGAAGATGATGATTGTGTATCATTTTATACTGAAATAAACATAACTAACTCAAAATCATGCAATTTACACACTTTCACTTCAAATTTGTTTTTTAGTGATTCACTATGATAATGTTAAATCTATTGTAACCAACAGTGCTAGGTAAACGAATAAGTGTGCCAATTCATTGAGAACAGTCGTAGGAGACCATTTCAGCCATGTTCAATGTTGAGCACACAAGCTGAATATGGTCGGAAACGTTTTTTCCAAGGAATGTTTGAAACTGAACTCAGCTACAACCAACTTAAAGAGCACTGTTCTGAATACCAGGAGGTGAAAACATTTACATCTATAGTCTTTAAAGGAGGAGAAGAGGAATCTGAAGGCATTTCCTCTTCTGGTGTTGACACATAGGAGCTCTTGGCTTTCCATAGTCAGTTATGCAGCAGAATATTTTGAAGAGATGGTGGAATTATTCTGTAGCAATGATACACAGGTATTATCTACTGCAAGCACTGATTATGTTGATCCACTGTCTAGCGATGTAAGTTCAATTCTTCTGGAGGAACTGTTCATTAAGTAGCACACACAAATGATTTGATGAACATCAGTGTCTTTTTAGAGTCTACAAACCGTCCTACCTCAAATGAATTATACTCAAAGTTAAAGAAGCTGAACAATGGCTTTGTTACTATAGCAGATGGAATTTTTGGTTAGGAAACCAGCAAGCTTGTGAATACAGTAAAGAGGCATTCTCTTCGGGCAGAGATGAGAGAAATGCTTAAACACATCGGACTGCATCTCCAAACAAAACTGGCAATGCTCATGGCTACACATCCATGTAAGTCTCTATTCTCAGTCCAAGGATTGTGTTTCAACCATAGGACAGTAATCACAAACTCTGTTAATGCTGATATGGCAAAGTGTCTCGTGTGTACCTGGCATGGCAACTCTTAGCAGCACAGATATTCTGAAGGGATACAAATCTATTCAGAATTTAACTGAACAGCAGCTTTCGGCAAGAACTCTGGACATAGTCAAATGCCTGCAGGCAACAAAACTTGACAAGCCACAATTTGCTGCAGTTGCACTGACGGTTACATGTTCAAACGTAGACTTGGAGCAGTTATTTTCACTATATAATGAAGTGCTAACACACCAGCAGCACAATCTGATTTCATATGAAAAACTATCCTTGGTGTGCAGTTAAGCATTTTTTTAATGTCTAATAAATACAATATAATTGAGAGATTCATTCTCAACAACATACTGAATTACAATTAAATAAGCCAAAACAACAACTATAAATAAAATTCTTCTTTCTGTTCAAAAACTGAAATATGTTTGATGTTTAATGTCTAACAAATATAATTTAACTGAGACTTATATTTTCATTTATAACATAGCACTGAAAACAAATAAATAAGACAAAAATAAAGAAGAAATTTTTAAAATATGCGTTAAGAAACTAACACCGTAAAAAAACACCAATAACTACCATAAAATGAAGTGACTTTTTCCTGTACTTAGTCATCAGTAAAGTGTATATGTTATAGAGCAATGCTAATTGCAGAAAAGGAGAAACTAAGTTGTTGTTGTAGTTCCAGCAAGTGACGGTAATATCCATTACAGTTCCACTGAATAATCACATTATGAGTGTCTAGGTTAGTTGTGAAGGAGCCAAGAGACCAGTCATGCTCCAGGATCACTGGAGTACCCGTGTTCTGGGTCTGGTTGATTCTCCTCCTCTTCCTCCTCCCTCTGCAGCCTTTGGTGGTTGGGGCTCTAGAGATGGACTATTTGCATTGAATGTGGAGACAGATGAAGAGTGGGCAGCCCTGGGACCCACAGGTCACAGTTCCTTTAGTCACTGATCGGTGCCAGGCCTCTGATCTGTTGGTTTTTAGGAAGAGGGGCCTAGTCCCTGTTAGATGCCAGAGGTGAAAGCTACTTCTCCAGCAATGAGCAGGAAATAGTTCCCAAAGTTAATGCTGTGGGAACCACAGGAGAGAGAGGAGGGTGGTGGGAGAATTGGTCGGGAAAGAATAGGGATAGTGGGAGTGATGGATGTGATTTTTGCATAATTGGTTATCATATCAAGAGGATATAGGCACTGATATTTTTTGCACACCCCAGTACATGATAGGTGGTCAGTAGATTTATATTCCTGTATTTTCTTTTCTTTCTTAAAAACAGAGCAAACCAGTGTATGTGGAGGATAGTGTTCTGTGCAGTTGACACACTAAAAGTCGTCGTTCACAGGGGCTACCTCCATGGAGTGATTGTCCACAGCCTGCTGTACAGCTGGATGGAGTATAACCAAAGTGTAAGGATGGGAAGCACCTCATTGGTGGTGAGACCTAAGGTTTCATGTTACATACAATGACTAACTTTTTCCATAACAACATTGCCTTCAAATGCTAAGATAAAGGTGCCTGTATCCGTCTGATTATCCTTGGGACCTTTTTGGACACTTCAGACAAAGTGAACACCTTGCCACTCAGGATTAGCTCAACGAGTGACCATAAGGTCTCAGTTGAAGATGATTTCTTGGACCATATTTGAAGTTTTGTTTGGGGCAATACCACCCATGACACCCAGGCATTCAGATGCCCGCAGAGCTGTAGATTGCTCAGAAAAGGAGGCTTTAATCAACAGCAAGCCATTACACATTTTTCTGAATGACTCGACACCTCCAAAGTTATCTTCAATATCTACCAACAAAAAAGGATTATTGCAGTACAAGCTTCCCCATTAGTTTGTGTGTGGTCTAAGTACTGGATAAATTATTTTTCTCTCAAATGTCTGGCTGTCCCTCTTCTCATGGAGTAGGATAATAATTGCCCGCATTGAAATTTCTATACCTCTCTGCTGAGCCGATTGGATCACAGCGGAAATTTTTTGGTGTAATTTAATATGTTTCATATGCAAAATGTCTACCCTGATGCCACCTACTCTAATCAAGGGCTCTCCTCACAGGCACCAGCAAGCCACAGCAAAGGCCATCTGGCATGATGACTGTTGCCGGGAAACGGGAAACCTGATGTCCCAGGAAGACAGGCACTACTTGGCATATACGGGGAGCTAGCAGCTTAGGCATCAGCAATGTGACCCTTGCATTGTCAGGGGGCTTAACTGACAGGGTATATAACAACAGCACCCTATTGGATTGGCTGCCGAGTTGGCTTTGAAGTCCATGTAAAAGACTACGCAGGTATTGTATGCAGGTAATCTTTAACACCGTATTCAGTAGACACTATTTAGGGTGTTCTTCCCCAGTCAGTCCACCTTACAGAAAATAAAAGGGTAAATGAAGATCAAACCCAGAAAGGGACAAAAAATTACTTCAGCCTGAAGATGAGGAATGAATGAATATTCTGAGAATGGAATGCAGAAGCTAGAGAAAAGCCAGGTACACGTTAAAGGCTGCCACCATGAGAAACAGAGAATGAGAAAGAAGGACATATAGAGATGAAAGACTGCAGTAATGGAAAGGAAGTAGGTGCTGGAATAGTTCGGGGCCCCATGCTCGCCATGCACATACTCATGAAAAAACCGTAAAACCTCTTACAGGACAGAGCTCTTGTCAAATTAAAAAAAAAGGTGCTGCTACAAACATGTCCAGAAAATAAGACTTGGAATATTGTCCGTTTTACATTCTTGCAGCTCTCCTACTTTTCTCCTAGTCTGTACCACATGGCCACTGCCTCAGTGTACTTGTGTGAATGTGTGTGTTTTCTACTTCAGTAGATTGCCTTTGTATAAAAGCTTAAATATTTTAGCAGTCTTTTTCATGTGGCTGTCTACAATTGAACACCTACTCTATGTGCCAAGCAGTAGTCTAGGCTTTCTGTATTGTTATTACTGAGTTATTAGTTTACAAAGTCATGGTTGCAAAATACTGAAAAAAATTATATACAACAGAATGGGAAGACAGAGACAAGCTGACCTCAAGGAAAATCAGTGTGGGTTCTGGAGAAATGCATGAATATGTGAAGCAATGCTGACCTGGTGACTTACTTGAGAAGATATACTGAAGAAAGACAAACTTATGCTTACATAATTACTAAATTTACAGAAAGTTTTTGACAATGTTAACAGGAATACAATGTTTGATATTCTGAAGGTCACAGAGATAACAACAAGAAGTTAAAAGTTATCTACAATTTCTCCATAACCCAAACTGCATAAAAAGTAACTGTAGTTGGTAACAGAGTAAGACAGGGTTGTAGGCTATTGCCAATCTTATTCAAGATGTACACTTAAAAAGCAGTAAACAAAAACAAAGAGAAATTTGGAAGGGAATTAAAAGTTCAGGGGGAAGAAATATAAACTTTAAGGTTTGCTTATGATGGTGTAATTCTGTTACACTAGGCAAAGAACTTGGAACATCAGTTAAATGAAATGGACAGTGTCTCGAAAAGTGGTTATAAGATGAACATCAACAAAAATAAAACAACAGTAATGGAATGTGTGAAATTAAATCTGGTTATGCTGAGTTAGATTGGGAAAGGAGTCATTGAAAGTAACAGTTGAGTTTTAGTATTTTAGTAGCGAATAACTGATGATGCAAGAAGTAAAGACCACATAAAATGCACATTGGCAGCAGCATGAACACTGAGTATAAATATAATCATTATCAAGTCCTTTTTGCAAGAATTTTCCTTGAATGCAGCCTTCCTAGTGTGGAAGTGAAATTTGAGCAATAAGGTTTTGAAATGTCGCAACAGAGAAGAATGATAGGGATCATATGGGTAGATTGAATAACTAATGAGGAGGTACTGAATCAAACTGAGCAAAGCAAAAATTTATGGCACAATGTAACTAAACAAAGGGATCGGGTTGATGGGACACATCCTGAGACATCAACGAATAGTCAGTTTGGTAATTGCGGCAGGGAGGGGAAGGGGATTGAAAATCATAGAGTGAGGTAAAGAATTGACTATAGGAAGCATACAGAAGTGAATGTACGTTGCAAAACTTATTCAGATATGATGCAGTTCACACAGGGAAGAGTGGTGCAGATACCTACAACAAACCAGTATTTGGACTGAAGATGACAATGACAATGGCGCCAGCAGCAGCAGCAGCAGCAGCAGCAGCAACAACAACATAATGTTTGGTAAAAAGAAGTACACAAACTTTTTCTAAAAGTATGGAACAGAATAAGTTTTACTAAATTAAGATAGGTCTGAAGTGACTACCATTACCATACAGTGGTTTTGTTTATTATTTTCAAGTAATTATGTCAACTGTTGCAATACAGCAGAAGCCATTTACAGCACAATGAATTAGTGACCAAAAGATTTGTGCTTGGCATGAGTTGTACTAGCATTCTAATATGTATAATACTACACAAAGTGGACTTTCAAAACTCTCATAGTTGATGCTCTGCAAATATTATGTTATTGGTATATCTCTCTGTTAAAATTTTACTTCAAATTTTGGTAAATTTAAATGATGGACATACCTTGGTTGATTGTCATAAAGGGTAACACAGCTGTATATGAAACAGATTATTCCAACAACAGAGGCAGGTAACAACATGTGTGTATAGAAGCCCAACCACGCAAAATACAAGGCAATTTTGACACCAAAATATTCCTTGATGTAATCCAGTGGCTGGTAGTGGAAGCACTTGGAGACGGAAGCCCACTCCGTGTACAGCTTGTAGCGCATACTGCCAGTTGTTTTGAGATCACCCTTGAAAACAGACATAAACACAAGTTAAAAGGTGACTTTCCTACAGATAGATGTAATTCATGTACAGAAAAGATGAATTTACACTTATATTCCAGTGAAGAATCTTAACAAATAATGATGTTTGTCCAGTTTTTAAAGTGTGACAATGGAAGCTCAGACAAATATTACAAGGCTATTCTGATAAATTTGAAGCTTGATTATATGTGACAAGTTCAAACTGTATCCTGGAACTGAATTCCTACCAAAATACTTGCCTTTCATGAGCAGGGCACTAGCAGTTACAAGCTGACACATGACTTACAAAATTAAGCAACACTGACCAAAATAACAAATTCAAAACTCCACTGACATTTACACAATCAGTGTCACGCTGACAGCTTTTCCCCTCTTAAGTTTTTAATTCAAGCACAATGTAGATGACACTGTTCCATGTCTGATGGAAGACTCAGCATAATAGTTTTTTTCTTTTTTTAACAGGAGCTGCTCAGTAATCATGTCATTAATCTCAAAGAAACACTTATGAGGGGTCAGTAATCTCAAAGAAACACTTATGAGGGAAAGCAAGTCTTGCATGAGTAATGGTCACTTACATATCAAACAGGGAATGAGCTGAGGATTGTTACCGAATCTGACAATGCTGTACAAGGGTTGAATGAAAAGTAATGCCTCCACCTTTGTTAACAGGGTTTGGATGGGAATATTTTAATAAACCAAACACATAAATAATCCTTAGAATGTAATCTTTAATTACCAATATTCACTTTTCCACATAATCACCAGCCAATTGGATACATTTCTGCCAACGATGAACAAGTTTTCCGAAGCCGTCACGGAAGAAGTTGACACACTGTTTCTGCAACCAGATCTTCCGATAGTCAAGCAAAGCGATAATGTGACCCACACGTTCTTGTGAAACGCCGATTGTGCTTGCAGTTCTCTCTGAGTGATATGATGATCATCCTGAATCAACCTGTCAACCTTTTACTTGTGAAACTCAGTAGTTGCTGCCACAGGATGTCCAACTTCTGTTTGTCACCCAGGTCAGATGTCCCCGCCTCAACATCGTTAAACTTACTCACCCAAGGACGGACAGTACTCACATCAACACAATCACTATAAACTGCGTTCATTCTCTGATGAATCTCTCTTGGGGTGACACCTTGTGTCAAGAATTCAATGACTGCAAGTTGCTTAAATCGCATTGATCGACCGTCTGCAGGGTTCCATACTTCACACTGTAAGAAAACAACCGTTCAATGCTAAGGCTTCCTGCCAACTGAAGCTGTAGAGAAGAGGCTACGGAACAAGCCAGTACCTGCCGCATACCAATGCTGCCAACTGTTGAAGAGTGCCGAAGGTGGAGGCATTACTTTTCAGTCAACCCTCGTATATCAGCTAACTGGACAAGTGAGTGCTCACATAATCTGTTGTTTCATTACACCATTAACAATCAATTACAACCATCAAATGGTAAGGGTCATACGGATCTTTGCCTTCCATTGGCAATGTTCCACCACATCACTACACCTTACAGCCCAATTCACAGCTGCAATCTGTCAATGCTCCTCTCACATTGTTCTGAATTTCAGAGGGTCTCCTGGCATATCTGGGAAGGTAGATGTCAATATGAAATAGACTAGAGGAATACATAGGGAGGCTAACTGATCTGTTAAGGAGGTAGTTTAAAACCCTTGTCTAACTGACTTTTTAATACTGTTTGTCAACCTGGGACCCTTACAAAACTGGATTAAGTGCAGAAACAGAGATTCTTGAGGTACGACTTGCACGATTTATTATAGGTTTCTTAATTACTAGCATGATTTTCTTGTAGACATGCAAAGGAACCTCCAGTGGGATATGCTATTAGTGTTATATTACAGGTGGAGTCTAGGGATTGCTGTGGATATACTGGTAAGCATTAAAATAAAACTATTTTCACCTTCAAAGAATAGCACTGATAGCTATGCTAGGAACCAATGTAGCATAAGGCACTTTAGCCAACAGTCCTGTAGACTCAGCAATACTCCAAGCCTTCCAAGCAATAATATTGGCATCTGGAAATGCTTCAAGGTCACCATAGTCTGCACTATTGCCCCCAAACAACAGCCAAGGTAAGCCATGTTGAGCCTCCAAACACAGCTTGCACATCACAAGCGAAATTAAGGCGCAGTCCACGAAACACATTGGGATCTACAATTAATTGCTGTTTATTAAACTGCCCTGCCAAGTCAATATCAATTGCTTTTAACCTCCGATACACAGGTACACTGCGCCGCCAGCGACGACGCCATGCACTTCGCAGAGGCATTGCTGAGGCACGTTAACACAAGTGAATCCCCCTCCCCCCGCCCTCAAATACTGTTAGATAACAACACAGTTGTAATGAATGATATAGCGTAGAAACTAACGTAAGCTAGTTGAAGGCAGCTCCTCAGCGTGGAGGAAAATCAGATGTCACAACAAAGACAAAACAGTCATCAACGATTTTATTTGAAAAATGAACTACAAAACTTTGTGTTGAAATAAATATGAACAGTTCAGGCAAGGGACTTCCAATAATGTTCTGGTCTACTCAGTGTGTGTATTTCAGTGCTGCATTTGTGGATATATGCCAATTAGCCACGGTCCAGTAACAAGATTTAAATAAAAAGTCTATAGCTACATCTGTACTCTGGAAACCAAAATGAGGTGCCTGGCAGAAGGAATGTCCCAATGTACCAGTTTCTAGGGTTTCTTCTTGTTCATTCACTTATGGTGCTCGGGAAGAATGACTGATTGAATGTCTCTGTGCATGCAGTAATTGCTCTAGTATGCAGGGGGATGAAGTATATTTGTAGAGTAATCATTTAAGGCCAATTCTTGAAACTTTGTTAATAGTCTTTCTTGGGACAGTTAATGACTATCTTCAAGAGTCTTCCAGTTCAGTTCTTTCAGCATCTCTGTGACACTCTCTCACAGATTAAACAAGCTTGTGACCATTAGTGCTGCCCTTCTCTGTATACGTTCAATATCTCCTGTTAGTCCAATTTGGTATGGGTCTCACACATTTGAGAAATATTCTAGGACTGGTTGCAAGAGCAGTATGAGTAAGCGGATGAGAAAAAAAATTCCTGAATCCCTTCCCCCCCCCCCCCCCCACACATGAAAATACACTTCTTGCATGGTGAAAATACACTTTTTCCATGATAAGGCACAGTGTACTTTCTCTCCAGCTGTAAAAATATCAATCCTTTGAATGGTAAATGTTTTATACATCAGCGTAGTACTTCCTGGACTTTTGAATATGGAAAGATTTTTGATGTGCAACAACATGTGCACTGCATTTCTTCATATTGTGATGCACTGCATATTTTCGTGTTATGAAAATATAAGTTCGAATTCCACCAACACAGGACATTAGTTTCCAAAGCATTGAAACAGAAATTGCAATGCACTTTTGTAAGCCAATCATAACTCATATCACATGATCTCGCCAGCCAAACTTATTCTAAGTGGCTGGTTCTCAAAGTGTCGAGTTTTAAATGGAGTCAAACGTTCTGTGATTTAAGAAATTCATTGCACATTCTTACATGTATCATAATTCATCTTGCATAAAAGGAAATTTTCTTTCAAAATAACACTTTTCAAAGAACTATTCGCAATATTTTCCCACAACCTCTTAGACATGGATTGGTTTCAGCAGCTGCTAGAGAGCGCCAGAAAACAGGCATTACTGTGCATGTGCAACTATGACGACGTAGGAAGTCCATTATTGTGCAGCATTAAGAGATCTTACATGACATCATAAAAGAAACAGGACATCAAAGCATACTCCATGAGCACAGAAATTTTGTAAACCATACTAACATGCATAATTCAGCTTAAAGGAAACATTCATATGTCCAGATTCACAATGAAGTAGGCCCCAACCTGATATTAAGCTTTACAGTGCACTTTTCAGGGTGCAAATTTTTTTGGAGTACCTGTACTGTATAGTCTCATGTTTGATTCTTTATTATGGCATAATGTCATACGTGCCAGAAGATACAAATGTGCACTTGAAATTCAGGGAAGATTTGAAACTAGCCAATGGTGTGGAATGAAACACTTCGTTTCTTATAAAATGACTTCAACTCTGAAAAAGATTAACAAAAGACACATTTACTTAGCAAATCGACAAAAATAACTTCATTGTTGTGCAATGCAATTAATGCTTCACTGCCAAAAATGTCGAAATAAAGCAAAATCAGAAAACTGAAACTAATAACATATTTTAACCTTCCGTAATTATGTGAATGTATTTTAATTCACTTCATAGCTGCCGACCACAGAAATCCATTTTGTTTTCATTTGATGTGTGAACTGTAAACGAAGAGGAAGCAGCAAAATCACTAAACGTAAACATGGGTCACTCTCCTCCTCCCCACTACAATCCAGACTGCTCTGTGCATGTGCATATCTGGCAGCTTGGGCGAACTATAAAAATTTTTGCTACTGCTGCAGCCACATTTCAAGTAGCCAGAAGAGAAAAAAGGTACTGCTCATATGCAACTCAACTGTGCATAAGCCCGTTGGCAACTGCTCAAAACAAACTTAATTTAAACAGTTGTGATGTCATGCTCATCAGAAGCAATTTGCTGTTAGGAAGTATTCCCTAGTCTTTGTCCTAAAACCTTTGACACATTTCACTTTTGGCAGGCACTTGTGTGTGCGCTATGTTTTGTTGTTGTAAATGGCACATTTCCTTTGAAACTTAAGTTTTATTTTGGTTTTATTCCCTCGTTTACATTTTCCTGCTGCAGTGTTACTCTGCAGTAGCAAGATACAGTAAAATTCTTTGTTAGACTATCAGTTCTTACCAGCCAGATTTACAAAAATCTAAGACTAAAACAATGAAAAATTCCTGGAATTCTAAAAAAACTCCTGGGTTCTTCCTGGTTTTCTACAGGGGTTTCCCAGAGCGTATACACCCTGAAGAGTGAATTGTAAGCAATTTCCTTTGCAAATTTATTGTAGTTCCCCAGCATTCTGCCAATAAACCGAAGACTACTAGATGATATTGGTACACCATGTACCTTCTGCCACACACCATACAGCAGACTGCATAGTACAAATGATGACAGTGAGGTTAGCATTATTACAGCAGAAGTGAAAATACACGTGTTAACAGCCAAACAAAACGGCTTGTAGTTAAAGGCTCTGAGGCATAGCTGCCCCAAAATATACATTACAATATATTTCTCAGTAATGTATTACAGAATGTAAATTACTGGGACACATTTCACATATTCCCCACATGGATTTAAACAATGACAGTCAATGTTTTTGGAACTGTTGATACAGATAGTAGCTAATCTGATGGCTACACCTTGAAATACCCATCAGCTCTATATAGTGGAGGTTGGGAGGGGGTTCTTAGCTTCTACGGAGTGCAGAGTGCAACAGTAATGGCTCTCCAAAAGGCACCGATTATTCGGCCTATGGTAGTCCTGCCAACCTCCACACTATTTTCATGCTCCACTCCTCACATCAGGAGGGAATGACGAGATGGCTGAGGCTTCGCTACCGATTCCCTATCTCTATTATGACTTACTAAGTAAGGAAGAATGCTTGTGTTTAACATCCAATTGACATCGAGGTCATTACAGACAGATCACAAGCTCTGACTATGTCAGGGATGGGCCATGTCCTTTCAAAGGAACCATCCTGGCATTTGCCTGGAGCAATTTAGGGAACCATAGAAAACCTTAATCTGGATGGTTGGACGCATGTTTCAATCATCATCCTTGTGAAAGCAAGTCCAATGTGCCAGCCATTGCATCATCTCGCACTTTGATGCTACACTAATCGACATTTATTATTAATGTTTTGTTTCTCACTTGGGCAGTTTTATCCTTTGTAGGAATAAGTTTGAAAATGTCTAGACAACCTAATGAGAGTTTCATGAATGATTAGAGGAAATTAGCACAAGAAACATGTGCTGTTACTTTTAGTTTCTTTGTTTTCTGGTGGCGTTTTGTGGGTTACAGTGTGTTATTAACAAGTTCCTTTTTGTGCTCGAGTTCTTGTGAGTTTTATGTTCTTGTGAATAAATGCAGCAGAGTGCAACTCCGAAAACAGGATGATATGAATTCAGTGTGTAATTAATAAGGTAAAAATTTGGAACGTGAGCTTAGGATGAAAGTGAAGGAACTAAGTCTGTCCAGAACTGATCAAAACATTAATCAAGAACAAAAACAGCATAAATGCACACAAGGGTACCGTATTTACTCGAACCTAAGCCACACCTGAAAGATGAAACTTGAAATCATGGAAAAAAAATTTTCCCGAATCTAAGCAGCACCTGAAATATGAGACTCGAAATTTAAGGGGAGCGAAAAGTTTTAGACCGCATCTCCAAATCGAAACAAAGTAGGTCCATTGTAACATGAGAGACAATTTAGGTCGAATGGATGGAGATACAGCTACAGTATTTGGTTTGAGTCGTAAGCTTAGCAGTTAGTCAGGTAGTCAAAGCTGTGTGTCAGGCGCTCCGTCCGTATTTATATGGGTACCCTTCTTTTTTCATGTGCTTCATCTGGTTTGAATCGATTGCTTATTTAGCTTTGATCTGATAAGTGCCATTCTCTTTGTTATAGGTGTTTACATCACTCTAAGCTGAAAATGCATTTTTGTACTGTGTCATGCATTGTTTGTTGCATTCTGATAATGATTGTTTACGACCTGTCACCACTCGCGGCATGGCTTGCTTTTGTGCACACTACTGCTGCTTACAATATAAAAAAAGAGAGGAATTGTCTCATTAGCGAAACAATGGCAAGAGACTGCTATTTGTTGTTACTTACACTTCTGCTTTCTTTGACAATGATCAACAAGAACCAAATAATAGACTGCGTATGATAGAAGATGTTCTGAACGAGAGTTTAGCGAAAAATTTTCTCCGTTTGTAAATCTTTGCAGACACCTCTTTAGTACATTATATTCTGCACAGAAATTAGTCACCTTAGATACAAAAATCTAGTCAGTTGTCGTGCTTCATTTCTGACTGTATCAGTATTCAGCATAAGAATAATATGAATATAAACATGACATGATATGTATATTCTTCTGCGTTTGCTGTTGTCTCACTCTAGTTTCGCAGTTTATTAGGCAGACAGGATTTAAATGAAATAGCAGCAAACACGGAAGAATACATGGCATAATGTTTACATTCATATTATTCTTATGGTGAAGAGAATACTGCATGTGATTCATGATTCATAAAAGTTCCTATTAGCAACCATCTCTCGTCACAGGTAGGAAAAAATTCAGAACGTAGAGTTGGCCATATTGACACATATGCCAAACAGTCCTGCCAGTCAGATTTTCATAGTAGATTTTGAGTGATGACTTCAAATGCAGAGTGTGTTGTTGTTGTTTTCAGTCCGTGGACTGATTTGATACAGCTCTCCATGCTTTTCAATCCTGTGCAATGCAGAGTAGCAACACTTATAAAATAAGAATGAAAATAAATTAGAAATTAAACGCTGAAATTTAAAACAAAATTTTATTAGGTTTGTAATACATCTTATACGAAATGATTAAAATATCAGTCATGATTCTGAATCACTATCACTCGAATCTTTGTTGCTCATTTCTTCATAGAGAGCATCGTCTTCTGTGCAATCTAGTGCATTGGATAGAGAACATTTTTTAAATGCTTGTTGCACAGTCTGATTTGGAACACACTTCCATACATCATAAATCCATTGGCACACTTGCGACAAACTTGCGCGTTTTACACGTCCTGTTGGTGCCAGTTGTCTGTCGCACACTTGCGACAAACTTGCGCGTTTTACACGTCCTGTTGGTGCCAGTTGTCTGTCACTTTTCAAAAGCCAGTCTGTGTACATGCATTTAAGCTTGTCCTTAAATGGTTTATTCAAACAGACATCAAGTGGTTGCAGAATTGACGTCATCCTGCCTGGAATTACTGCCACGTCCATTTTGCTTTTCTCTAATTTTCGTTTTACTTCAGGTGGTGTATGGCCGGCATACGCATCTAATACCAACAGACTGCGTAAACCAAGCATTGCGCCAGGACGATGATTCCACACATGTTTAATCCATTCAAACACCATGTACTCTGAAAACTACCCAGTTCCATTTGCTCATACAATTACAGTTTTTGGACACACTTCCGATTTCGGTAAAGTCTTTCGCTCAAAAACTATGAATGGGGGTAATTTATATCCATCTGCTGTGCAAGCAAGCATGACAGACATCTGCTGCTTTTCATCCCCTGATGTAAGAACACTTATGTCTTTCTTTCCTTTGGCGTCAATATAATTTGATGGATTGTCAAAATATACAGGAGTTTGGTCAGCATTTCCTATCTGACCAAGAAGGTATTGCTTTTCTGTGGGCCACCTAATTATGAAGCGCTGAAATTCCACAAGTTTTTCTTCATAATTTTTTGGCAGCTTCTGTGCAACTGAAGTTTGCCTCCAAAGTGAAAAACCCAGCGCTTCATAAACAGATCAAATCAGCTGCGACAAGCCTTAAAATTTTTGACTTTTTGCTCTCTAGGAATTTCATGTGCCTTAATTTTTATAATTTCGGCGTTTACAGGCAGGAATTTCTGACGCTGTTCCTTAACAAATTCATTTAAAATCACTTCTAGTGCATGATATCGCCCACACTTTGGCCCACTAAATGCTTCCCTGCTGATTGAACACCCAAATAATTTGTCTCTCTGCAGTCGCCATCGCATCGCAGACCTGCAGCACAATTAGAACTTTGTTCCGCAACAAAAAAAAACAACTTACTCCCCTCTTGAATTTGGCACTATAATGAAAGCGCTTTATTATGGGTCACTAATACCAACAAGCACTTCACAAAGTTGTGACGGCTACATGAAATCTTAATGAGTCCCAGCATATCAACTCGTGCAACAATCCTAAAGCCTTGTGCATTGTTGGTATTTTTGTGTTATGAAATTTATTTTTGTTGCTATGAATATTTGAAAAGCTGCTACATTCAAAGATGAACAATACGGAATTTCTATTTACTTCGTTGGATAATGCATGAAAATGCAGTGGTCGAAACTCGGGGAAGAGAAAAAAAGCTCGTCATCTACCTTTTTTTTAAATTTATTTACTGACGCAGAGGTTTCGGTGCCAGTATTTATCTTTGTGCCTGCAAAGCACGCCTGTGTAGCGCTACATATATTCGATGGCAGAAGTTAGTTGTGACTGCACCTACCAACATTTTTCAGTACTTCCACTTACTTTGCACTCTATCCTAAGCCGCAGGCGGTTTTTGGATTACAAAAACCGGAAAAAAAGTGCTGCTTAGATTCGAGTAAATATGATATACATGCAATCACAACAGAGCAATCTGCAATGCAGCTGAGTAGTTATGAGCCACACTACAGATAGTCTAACTGTAGCTGTTCTCAACAGGCTAGACAAAATGAAAGTAAATGAAACACCTGAAAAACTCTTAGCACATTGTTATGACCAGGATTAGGATTTTTAGGTGCGTCTTTTCTCTTATGATAAATTAAAGCTGTTCAGAAAGCTATCCCCATGTGAAATTTTGTTTCTAGTTGCCAAAAGAGGCAGTTTTTCACACGTCTTTTTCCTTTTTTTTTTTTGACCTTTATCCCTTTTCCCCCAACCATCCACACATTCCCCCCTTTTTCTTTTCAATTTCATTCCAGTTTATTCTATAAGATTTTTAATCAATATGAAATATTTAACTTTCAATTAATGTCTCCTCAGCTTGCTTTGTACGTGTTAATAGTAAGTCTACCTCTTTCAGTAAAAGGCACGTGTGGGACTTGAAAGCACACCTGCATCAACAGAAAATAATTGTGTGTTCAACAAAACCTCTTTCTCTCGCTTCACCGCTGTCAAGTAGCCTGCATTATTATGCAATTAACAATGGGTGATTCTACAATGCCAGAATCAGTCTGAATTTGTTGCTGTGAGAGACATCATCTGTTCACATGATGTTGGGAGGCTGGTCACGCAGAGATGGCAGTAACTGCACCCATTTAGTTCTGAGAATAGAACTGGGTTCTGCTCAAAACTACTAGAAATTGCTGACACTTCAGATCCAGCATGAATGACAACATCCTAATAATTGCCTTGGTGTCATAAAAGAGAGCGTGGACAGCAAGTGAGCGTATGCGCACAAGAATTTTGTGAGACAGTCGTATTGAATTAGCAACTGAACTGCTGTTAGCTCTTTGCTGTATGCTACTGAATGAGTGTACTACTAAACTTTACTGTGCCAAAGGTGTCCACAGTGCCAGATTTATTTTTCTGGCTCAGGAATTCAAACAGGATTTCATAGACATTGAAGCAATTGTTATGCGATGCACTACTTGCAATTCAGGAATTTAGTTAGATGAAAAATGCCAGCGAGATCACATCAAACGACACATTTCCAGTTCAAAGCATCAAAAGCAGAAGACTCTTCTAGAAAACATATCACGGCTGCAGCCACTATTACAAAATGCGTTCCAACAGAGTTCTTCAAAAAGCCAAAATTTGACGTAATTAAACATCTATTTGTGTGCAGCTCTTACACAAACAGAAATTCCACTCAATAAGATGAACATTCCAGCCTTCAAGGGATTTCTTGAAAAAACACATAGATGTCAATACCCGATGAGAGAACTTAAGGAAAAAAACTACATGGGTCCTGTTTACCAACAAACCATACAAAAAATCAAGGAGAGAGTGTGTGACTGCAATTTGTGAATCATTGTGAATGAAACCTTAGACTCGACGGAACGATATGTTTTGAACATTTTAGTTTATCCCTTATGAGAGAAGAAAGTTAAGCCCATGTTGTAAGAAATGTATGAGTTTCAGAAAGACAATGCCAGTACAGTAAGGCAATCATTTGTGGACTTCTGCCAAAAACTCTGGCCTACTGGTATCAAGTTTGAAAAACTTCTTCTTGTGATTATGGACCAGAGTCCATACATGGTTTCAGCTGTTAACCAACTGAAAACTTTATTTCCTAAATTGAAGAATGTGACATGCTTGGTTCACGCGCTTCAAAGGGTTTGTGAATCCCCAAGGAACGAATACGACATCGCAAATCAATTCAACTCTGACCTGAAGAAGATTCTACTGAAAGCTCCGAGTCATGTTGTCTCCAGGGAAACCACTGGCCTGCCCCTTACAAATTTGCCGGTTATTATTGTCGGGGATCTCGGATTGAATGTGCTGCCATGCTGTGTGAGAATTTTGACAAATTAGAGAGTTTGTGTTTTCTTTGGATCCAGCCAACACAGGTGCAATTTCCAAGGTACAGCAACTTCTGTTACTGGAAAAAATACTTAATTTGCAGGCACAACTATATTGTGTCCACAGTTACAAGTACCTGACTATAGCTATCAAGCAATTAGAAGAACAAGGTCTACAGTAGGAAGAACAATGGACTATTTTTACTTCCATGAGGGAACAGTTACATGGACAAAGGCGTATTTGAGTCTAGTCTTCTGAAGAAACCAGACATTGACAAATTCACCACATCTGTAGAGATGCTATTTCGAGTGAATACAAGGTTTGCCCCTGGTTTCTGTGGATGTCGAAAGAAGCATTAGCACCTACAAAGATGTTCTACCTCCTAATAGAAACAGACCTACTTTTAAAAATGTAGATATGCTTAACGTCTTGAAGTACAACAGCTTCATGTTTTTTCCTTCTTTTGATGAGTGACAATTTGATGTACTTGTTTGTAATTCAATAAAATAGAATAGAGGAAAGAGAAATCGTTGAAAAACCAACACCTTTCATCCCTTTTTAACCGTATTGAAGCACCTTTTCCATTACCAACTGCAATGTAAGAACTGCCTCTCTGGTGCCTTTACCTTTCCTAAAACCAAACTGGTCATCATCTAACACATCCTCGATTTTATTTTCCATTTTTCTGTATATTATTTTCGTCAGCAACTTGGATGCATGAGCTGTTAAGCTGATTGTATGGCAATTCTCATGCTTATCAGCTCTTGCAGTCTTCCAAATTGTGTGGATGATATTTTTCTGGATGTCAAATGGTATATTCCCAGAGTCATACATTTTACACACCAACATGAATAGTCATTTTGTTACCACTTCTCCTAATGAATTTAGAAATTCTGATGGAATGTTATCGATCCCTTCTGCCTTATTTGATCTTGAGTCCTCCAAAGCTCTCTTAAGTTTTGATTATCATACTGGATCCCCTCTCTCTTCTAAATTGACTCCTGTTTCTTCTTCTATCATATTATACAAATCTGCCCCCTCATAGAGGCCTTTAATATTCTCTTTCCACCTATCTGCTCTCTCACCTGCATTTAGCAATGGAATTCCAGTTGTACTCTTAATGTTACCACCTTTGCTTTTAATTTCAATGAAGACTGTTTTGAGTTTCCTATACGCTGAGTCAGTCCTTCCAACTACCATTTTGTTTTCGATTTTTCATGCACCCATTTTGTCTTAGCTTCCCTGTACTTCCTTCATGTGAAATACTGTAAGGGGACAGGCCTTGTGTGCTTTTGATGCATTCCATTGAAGAAGAGGAACGAGAAGGTTACTGAATTGTCCAAATTTCAACAAAATGGTCATAGATCATTTTGCAGCACAGAAGGGGAGACAAACTGATTTATTCTATAAACAAATGAATTAAGTTAAGCACACCATGCATTAACAGCTGATGCAAACCAATTTTTTGTTGTAACTACATATTTAGCCTACTAAATGAAGTGCATAAAAAGGGTGGTAACATGTTTATCCACTGATGTCCCATTTTCCAACACTTTAGACCACAAACCATGCAAAAATTTGTGTTCTGGAGAGATCTTTAATAATCTGTAAAGTAGATATGTTCATAATATGCAAGTATTAAATATGAAAACCAACAAAGACAGTTAACTTCACAGACATTTTGATCAGCATGATAGTTTCCTGGTTTGCTTTTGTCAGCTAATCACAGAACAAGACCTGCAATGGCACAGAAATGTTGCAGACTGAACATACACAAAATATTAAACACCTGAAGTTTAGAACTTGATGAAAAATATTATTTAAAGGCAAGAAAACATTTTATTAGCTTTGTAATTACACCCTGGATATGGAAAAACAAAACATTTACTGTAAGAAAAAACACGGAAGTAACACACAAGCCAAGAATAAAGATATTGACAGCAGAGTCATGGAGCAGCACATAAATATAGACGTCAAGGAATTTTTTCTTTTCTTTTAACGCTTCCTCCAAAAGAAAAAAATCATGAAATTATTGCTTTGACTCTTGCATGCCAATTTCTGAACATAGAAAATTAAATCGAACTTGTTCAAGAGGTTTCGTCAAAATATCTGCCAACTGGTTGTGTCCATCAATGTGTTCCAAGAAAATCTCACCGTTCAGATATCTTTCACGAACATAGAAATGTCGGACCTCTATATGTTTAGAACGTCGATGATATTCTGGATTTTTTGCCAACTTCAATGCACTGGCATTGTCAATGTAAAGAACTGGAGGCTGCCCCGACATTTCCACTAATTCTGATAGCAGACGACGTAACCAAACTAACTCTTTTGCTCCTTCACTAGCTGCAATTATTTCCGCCTCGGTTGTGGATGTGGCCACTACTTTCTGCAACTGACTTGTCCATGACACTGCACCACCTGAGTACTTTGCAAGAATTCCAGTTGTTGAGCGCCTTGTCCGGTTATCACCTGCGAAATCTGCATCAGCGTAAATCTTTAACTCTTCTTTTTTATTATATACAATTCCAAAATTTAAGGTCCCTTTCAAATACCGGAAAATGCGCTTTACTCTATTCCAGTCTTCAGTGGTTGGTTTCTCCATAGCTCGAGCAGCTTTATTGACTGCAAAAGTGATGTCTGGACGAGTTACTGTTGAAAGGTACATGAGACAACCAATTGCTTCACGGTAGGGTACAGACGACGAAACTTCTTCGTTTTGATTATTGTCCTCACGTCCAATAGGAGTTGAGATTGTATTGCATTCTGCCATTCGAAATCTTTGCAGAATTTCTTCTGTGTATTTCTCTTGACTTATCATTATTGCTCCATCTTCATATTGCTTTATTTTTATGCCAAGAAAATTGTCAAGACTGCCAGTTGTTATTTCGAATTCATGTTGTAAAACATCCATAAAAACAGCAATTTCTTTCTTGTTACTGCCGACAATCAGGCCATCATCAACATAGATTTGCCACATAAAGGCTATTTCCATTTTGTCTACGACAAAATAGGCATGGGTCTGCATCACTGTTTGAAAAACCAGCTTTCTTCATGAACTCAACAAAACGTTTGTTTCAGCAACGTGGCGCTTGCTTCAACCCATAAAGACCTTTTTTTAAGAAACATACTCGGCCTGTACCATCTTCGAAACCTTCTGGTTGTTCCATATATACTTCGTCTTCAAGTATTCCATTCAAAAAAGCTGTCTTTACATCGAATTGTTCTAGCAGCATTTTCTTTGAAGCAGCTACAGCCAACAGAGTTCGTATGGTGTCATAACGTGCCACAGGGCTAAAGGCGTCGTCATAATCAATTCCTGCTTTCTGAATACAGCCTTTTGCAACCAATCTGGCTTTAAAGCGAGTACCTCCATTGACTGCAACCTTTCGCCGTAGAACCCAGCGGTTTTGCAATACTTTGGCGTTCTTCGGACAGTCAACCAGCACCCAGGTATTGTTTTCCTTAAGTGATTGAAGTTCTTCACTAATAGCTTGCATCCATTCTTCCTTCTCGTTTGACTGCAATATTTCTGAAAAACAGTTTGGATCTTTGTATCCAAGTGCATCAACTTTTGTTGCCATACAAAATTCACCACTTTCCATCCAGGTTGGTTTTCTTCGTTGTCTTTTATTCTTCTGTTTCTCTTCATTAGAAGATTCAGCAGCTTCTGCTTTCAGAAATTCTGTTAATTCTTTATTTTCTTCAGATTCACTAGACTCTTGACTTTCTCTAGAATCGAGAGTGCCAATTTTTTCTTGAGTTTGGCTTCCTCCAGAAGTGTACAGCCTAGGAGATTTACATTGGTCATCTTTAGATGAATTCGGATCATTAAATTCTTCCTGAGGGACTTCAAATTCACTATACGAAACAAGATACTGTTTGTTGGGAGTGATATGATTTGTAGCGCCACTGTCGCAATACCATTTATTTGGGTCACTGTGATTACTGGTACACACACCCATAGCGTATGAAGTAAATGCAGCGTGTTCACTGTCTCACTTCTTCTCTTTTCTTTTATTACTGTCACGAGTGTTCTGTGGACACTCTGCTGCCCAGTGACCTAATTGTTTGCATTTATTACACGGAAACTTCTGTTTTAATTGTGACTTCGTCATCTTTACTTGCTGATTACTTGTTTGCCGTTTTCTTGTTTTAGAAACGACAAAAGCTGCACTTCCATTAACGTCTTGTTCACGCAGTTCAATAGTACAGAGTTTTTCAATCAATAAATTCAAGCTTTGCTTTTCTGTCAGTATCGTATCCCAGAGATCCTTAAAATTGTCGTAGTCTTTTCCCAGTGTAGACAAAATTCGACCATTTAAGATTCTTTCAAATAGCGTATTTCCTTCATGTTTTGCTAATTCATCGTTCAGGTCCACAAATAACTTTTGCAGTTTGGCCACATGTGCACTAATATCTTCCGATTCATCACGTTTAACACGGAAAAATGTTTCAATCAACATATTCAAACGCTGAGTACTGCTACGTTCAAATCGGGCGCGTATTTTGTCCCAGATTTCTTTAGCATTCTTGCACGTTAAGACGAGTTCTGCAACAGGTTTACTTAGCGCACTTGCTATAAGACTTGCTGCCTTTGCGTCATGCTTGAGCCATTCCACATACGCTTCTTTTTGTTCACTTGTCGCATCTTGCGGCAATTCTACACGTTCACGTCTACCGTTAATAATATCTTCTAGTCCATATGAACGTAGCACCATAGAAATATGCCATTTCCATTTGGCCCAGTCGTCAGGTCCTTCAAGCTTATCAATACTGACCTTATAATCGCCGCTAGCAGTCATGTTTCTTTACAGACATACGCTCATTTCAAATATTGTTTTAATTAAACTGTGTTGTTTGCCTTTACACGTGTACTGGGCCCATAACCTTATGAAAAATATTATTTAAAGGCAAGAAAACATTTTATTAGCTTTGTAATTACACCCTGGATACGGAAAAACAAAACATTTACTGTAAGAAAAAACACAGAAGTTACACACAAGCCAAGAATAAAGATATTGACAGCAGAGTCATGGAGCAGCACATAAATATAGACGTCAAGGAATTTTTTCTTTTCTTTTAACAGAACTGAAACTACAAAAAACATTAAGCCAGCAGCAAAGCTAACATACACAGCATTAAAGGTCTCCACAATACTTCTATTAGTATAATTTGTTGTGATATAGTGTCGAGAAATTTGACGTCGGTGCATAAATATGCTTGCTAACTGTAGATATTATCTTGGAGTTAGCTTTTAGTGTTATTTCATAGTTGATTATGGAACAAAAAGAAGATACAGTAAGTAAACTTTTGGCTATATTGCCCCCTGCCCCCTGAAATCTTGATCTTGGTGACAGATTGATATGCAGTGTAACCTTAGCTCTAGGTTAGTTTTGTTGAATAAATGTCACAGCCCTCCTCAGCATGGAAACCAAAAGCCACAGTTGGTTTTTGAAGCACCAGGTACACATTAGAGATCATCCATGTAATTATGTTATACTGTATATGAACTTTATCCTCCTGTGTAAATCTCTTTTCTGTTTTAACTGTTATGACTACTATATAAGGCAAAGAGAGAAAATAAAGATATTTGTCTGCACTTTAATTCTATCAAAAGCCATTTCTAATTGAATTTTTTTAATTAAATAACATAAAATGTGAATGTATGAAAATGCCTACTCCTTCACCTGCTGATACTACAATTGTTGAAGGAGTTCCAAACAGATGTGTACAAGCATTTAAACTCACACTCAGTCTTAAGATTGTGAAAGCAATGAATATTATACTGGCAGTTGGAAGTAAAAATGGAAAGTTTTCACACCACCATATTACAGTAAAGAAATGGAATATTTGGACAAGGATGTGTGGAGAGCGAGACACTCACTCACTCACACTCACTCTCTCTCACCTTTACTTTGTTCTTCAGGTGTACTCATCACATATTTTTACTTTAATCAGTAGAACTGTTAACAAGGGTTACACAGAAGAGCAACTCACATCATGCAGAGGATATGCTGCAACGTAAGCTGCTTCTGCAATGAGTCTTTCAATACCAAATGCAAAGTCATCATGTTCAGCTTCTGAGAAACGGTTGCGATCAAGTATGAACTGTACAATACGTGAATGGATGGCTGGTGTAAAAAACCCAGGTGCCTTTATATCAAACCTGCAAAAACAAAGAACCATAAAACATTACACTGACCTATAACATTCAGTTGCATAATCTTGTAATATTAATTTTGACACAGTAAAACTGATGACTAAAATATGTAAGAAGTGTAAAACATCTCAGTTTTCTAACATTCATATTTTGGTTCCTACAAAGACTGACTGCTGTGAAAGAAACATATTTAGAAAGTAAAGAGAAATGGATGAAATTATCACATTTTATCAAATCACTTTGCCCGTTTTTGGAATCTGTAATGTGCTACGTTAAAAAGGGCTAAATACCCTCACAAATTATGGTTGGAACAGTTTATTAGTGAACGGATTCTCTGAAATGATTGCACTGAGGCTGAATCTTGAGTATGTATGTTTGAAATTCCTTTAAAATTTGATGAAACATGTAAAATCAGAGGATTGCTATGCTGACTCTTCAGCTTAAATCTGATGCTGACAAAGCACTTGGTAAAAAATTCAAAGGAATATTAATACAGATACAATTGATTTGTGTTGAAGACCAAGCTCATTCTGGACGCCCTTCAACATCGCGAAATGAGGAGAACACTGAAAAGGTCCGCCAACAGATCAACGAGGATCGTCGCCAAACAATCTACCAAATTTCAGCAGAGACAGGAATCAGTTGGAGCTCGTGCCAGCGGATTTTGAGTGAGGATTTGTACACGAGACGTGTTGCTGCTAAATTTGTTCTGCGCCTTCTCACACAGGAGCAAAAAACCATCTGCATGAATGTGAGTCAGGATTTGAAAACAGAGATTGCATGTGATCCAAACTTCTTGAACAAAGTCATTACAGGGGATGAGAGTTGGTGTTACGGGTATGACCCAGAAACTAAGCAAGCGTCAAGCCAGTGGAGGACTCCCAACTCTCCCAGACCAAAAAAAAGCAAGGCAAGTGAGGTCAAATGCGAAGACGATGATCATTGTCTATTTTGATGTTTGTGGAATTGTGCATTGGGAATTCATACCCCCTGGCCAGACTGTTAACCAGCACTTTTTTAAGGCATCTGCAAGAGGATAGGATGTGAGGAGGAAACGCCCGGAACTTTGGCGATCAGGTGACTGGTTTCAGCATCACGACAATGCTCCAGCGCACACGGCCTTACGAGTGACCCACTATTTGGCATCTCAGAGGTGGTCAGTCGTTCCCCACGCTCTGTATTTGCCGGACCTAGCACCGTGCGACTTCTTTCTATTTCCACGAATGAAAAAAACGTTAAACGGGGAGTGTTATGATGATGTGGAGGCAGTAAAAACATCTTTGCAAAGGGCGCTGGACAATATCAAACTTAAAGAGTTCCAAACATGCTTCCAACAGTGGGAAAAGAGACTTGACAAGTGCATTGCGTATAATGAAGACTATTTGGAATGTGACTGAAGTAATTTTATGAAAAGGTTCATCAATAAATTTTTATGACAACAATCTGGTTTCTTTTGGGTCCCCCCTCGTATGGTGTAAGTTACGTTTGCATAGTTAACAACTTGGGCATCCCACTACTCCAGAGGAATGCTCGAGTGGCTTTTGGCTTTCATCATTGTTATCTTCTTACACGCAGAGTACATCCAACAATAATGCACATCTTTCATACTATACTCCATTCACCGAAACAAGAGACGTACTGTAAACACGGCAAGGCGCGTGACCACAGCGGTGCCGTCGAGGGGTGTACAAGGCAGGGGCGTCAGAAATTATAAAATTAAAGTCGTGTTTTTTTTTATAATTTGGCGCCTGAACTTGATAAAGTGATCCGAGAACTACCTTCCGACACCTTTTTTTACATTACATTAAAATTTATTGTCACTGAAAAAGAGAAATATTTAAGCTTTCAGGAAAAGTTGTTTTTTCGCGTTACTCTATATTTATCACGCCGTATCTCCTAAACTGTCTGTCGCACAGCAAAATAATTTTATAATTGCCTTCATTACTATATGTTGTTGACGTCTGCAAACTTTCTGCCCAATAGAGTCAGTAATAGTGAAGTAATAAATTAAAATCTCACGTCTGATGCAGAACGTTTACCAAATCATCATCCGAAATATAGTAAGCGACAAACTTTTCCCCTTTGAATTTTTTTGTGGGTGTGTAAGCGAGAAAAGTTTCATAAAGGTTTGAATTTAATTTTGTAGTTTGTTCGAATGCGATGGGTGGAACCGTTTGTCATTTATGAGCGATGTATTGTGCGGTTCGCAGGCGCGGCGCTCAGTCAGTGTGGCCGTCTCAGTTGCAGGTGTGAGCTCGTTAGTGGGTGTTGGGCAGAGGCCATTTTAGGATATCTTAAGTTCTTCTGCAAAGACGCTTGAAAGACTAGTTGTTGATTATTAGAGTAAGTATATCTGTTTGTAGTCACGCTGAGCATTCGCTGTTTATGTGTGAATCTAATAGCATGGTTTCTTATTTTATATATTCACTTATTTCATTAGCATCACATACGGCTGTCCTCATTATGTCATCCACGGATTCAGCGAGCGAGGTCGACGTGTCAGTTCTGAGTCTACCAAAGAAGCGAGCAAAGAAGAAATCATTAAGTTCTTCTGAGAAACACATGGTGCTTAATGTGTATAAAACGGAACTGTTACATCCAGAGCAGTCGATGAGTGACATTGTTTCGAAAACAGCTGCAGCTACAGGTGTTGGACATTCTTCAATGTATCGTGTGATGAGTGAGTACAAGGCCACACACTCTTTTAAGTCTCCCAAGAAAGGAAAATTACGACAGAAACTTTCTGAAAGTGTTGATGACTTCGATAGAAATGCGATACGAAGGAAAGTACACGATTTTTTTTTTCCGTAAGGAATTGCCAACAATTGACAAAGTGCTTACAGTCGTGAACGTAGATGCAGATCTGGGCAATTTTCGGAGAACTACATTTTATAAGTTATTGAGATAAATGAATTTCAAATATGTCCGGCGCGGGCGCGATAGCATGCTTATAGACAGGGATGACATGATTTTGTGGAGGTGGCGTTATCTTCGAACCATTGAACGGTTGAAAGATGAAGGCAGACCCAGTTACTATTTGGACGAGACGTGGGTGAACGCAGGACATACCCGAAGTTACGTCTGGTTAGATGACACTATAAATTCCTCAAAACAAGGGTTTCTGTCCGCATTATCCACCGGAAGCAAGGGCCCATTAGGTATAGGGAAACGTCTGATTATCGCACACATTGGCAGCAAAACAGGGTTCGTTGAAGGATGTGTGTGGACTTTCGAATACAAGAAAAGTGGAGATTATCATGAGGAGATGTGCGCCGAAACCTTCGAGGAGTGGTTTCAAGATGTTCTTCCTTGGCTTCAGGTAAAATGCGGTTATTGTTCTTGATAACGCGCCGTACCATTCCCGGAGAAAAGAAAAAGTTCCCAGTGCAAATTCCAATAACCACGAAATATGAGAGTGGCTAAAATCTAAAAACATCGATTTCGAAGACGGTATGTTGAAGAAAGAACTTTTAGATATAGTTAAAAATCACAGAACAGCGCACAGCGAATATGCAATAGATGAAATGGCGAAGAATGCAGGGAAAACTGTTCTCACAATTCCTCCGTACCACTGTGAATTAAACGCCATCGAGTTAGTGTGGACAGAATCAAAGGCTATGTTGCAGCGAAAAACAAAACATGCAAAATGCCGGAAGTTAAAGTACTGCTAGAAGAAGCAGTAAGAACAGTGACAGCAGAGGATTGGAACAAGTGCGTCCTCCATGTCGTAGAAAAAGTGGAAACTCAAATGTGGAAATTAGACTGCATTATAGAGGAGAGAAAGGAGCGGTTTGTTATAAGCCTCAATGAAAACAGTTCGACAGAGTGAACCTTGTTTCGTCCTTTGTCATTATTATTACTGGTATTGTTATTAAAATTAACAATTAATTGTGTTTGAATGGAGCGTTTTGTTAGCAACCTGAATGACAACAAAACTGCTTCGACATAATGAACTCAGTTTAACATTATTTTAACATTATTGTTAAATTTATTTCGTACACTGTTGCTCAGGTTTCTCACGGTCCGCTGTAACAGCTCGGCAGCCAGCCGAACGCCGCCAGCTGGAAAGCGTGCGCCAAAGATTTTCCACACCCCTACGTATCACGTGAACACCGAATGCTTTCTCTGGAAACGAGCGTAGTCACTCACGTGACACTGTTTATGTTTCGTCCCAGCTCTCGGTGAATAGACTGTAGTGATTGAATATTTAAAAATGACAACACACTTAATAAAAATACTGCACAAACTCTGAAGTATGCACTGTGACTTTCATCATCAGTCCGTCCTATTGTGCACCACTGAGATTTAATGGATTAGCACATGTGATCAGTTGTACATCCATAGGGAAATCAACTAGAGTGATCATAATTTAGTAACCCCACAGTGAATCTAAAAGTCAATAGAGACAAAGAGGAGGAAGACGAGACTGTGTCCTGCTATTTTTGGCATGGTCATTCAAGATGTAGCACTTAATCAGATGGACAAGAGGAGAAAGGACATTGACTGCAGCCTATTCAAAGGAAAAAGTCATATGGTGCGGTTTGGGGAAAAATACGGATAACCTAAGCAGAAATGAGAGCACATTAAGCCTGGGGTTACATAGAGCAATTTACACCTTAAGATGGTGGTTGTTATTATATAATGAAAAGGATATATGCTACTCACCATACAGATGAGATGCTGAGTCACAGAAAGGCACAACTAAAAGACTGTTGGAAAACTAGCTTCCAGCCAAGAAGGTGAGGACAAACACACACACACACACAAAAACCACAGTCTGTAGCAACTGGAGCCAGACAGCAAGCGGCAGTGCATTATAGGAGAGGCAACTGGGGAGGAGGGGGTCAGAGGGGGGAGGAGGGGTCAGAGGGGGGAGGAGGGGGATAGCAGGGTGGGGTGGGGTATGGTAAAGTGTTGCTGGGAGCATGTGGGGACGAAGTGGAGAGGAGGGTAGGTAGGTGCAATCAGGAGGTTGGACAGAAGATGGGAGAAGAGAGGGGGAGGTTTGCGGAAAAGTAGAGAATTAGAAAGACTGGGTGCATTGGTGGAACAGAGGACTGTGTAGTGCTGGAATAAGAACAGGGATGGGGCTTGGTAGGTAAGGACAATGACTAACAAAGGCTGAGACCAGAAGAGTTACAGGAATTTAGGCATGCTCAGCAAAAAGGTGGTCCACTTGTTTCTTGGCCACAGTTTGTCACTGGCCATTCATGTGGACAGACAGCTTGTTGGTTGTCAAGCCCACATAGAATGCAGCACAAAGGTTGCAGCTTAGCTTGTAGATCACCTGGTTTCACAGGTAGCCCTGTCTTTGGTGGGATAGGTGATGTTTGTGATCAGACTGGAGTAGGTGGTGGTATGAAGATGTATGGGACAAGTCTTGATCTAGGTCTATTGCAGGGATGTGAGCCATGAGGCAAAGGGTTGGGAGTAGAAGTTGTGCAGGGATGGATGGGGATATTGTGTAGGTTCAGTGGGCAGCTGAATACTCCTGTGGGAGGGGTGGGAAGGATAGAGGGTAGGACATCTCTCATTTCAGGGCACAATGAGAGGTAGTTGGATGCAGGTGGGAACTCTCCCTGCAGTATATCTTACATTCCCGTAACCCTCCTAGCTTCAACCTTTTTTAGTCATTGTCCTTACCAACTAGCCCCTTTCTTGTTCCCGTTCCAGTACTACAAGACCCTATATTCCACCAACGCACCCAGTCTTTTTACTTCTCTCCTTTCCCGCTACTATCTCCCTCCCTCCACCCTTTCTTCCCATCCTGCGTCTAGCCTCCTGACTGCACCTAGCTGCCCTACTCTCCATTTCGTCTCCTCACACTCCCAGCAACACTTTACCATCTCTCACCCCACCCTGCTATCCCTCCCCTCCCTGCTCCAGCCTCATCCTTACCCCCACCTGTTTGCCTCTCCCTTTGCTACTGCTTGCTGTCTGGCTCCAGTTTCCAGAGACTGTGATCATGTGTGTGTGTGAGTTGCATTTGCGTGAGCGTGTGTGGGCGCGCATGATAATGTGTGCATGTGGGTGTGGGTGTTTATTTTTGACAAATATCTTGTTGGCCGAAAGCTAACTTTCTGACAGTCCTTTTGTTGTGTCTTTCTGTGACTCAGTATGTCTGCTATATGGATAGTAGCAACTACCTTCTTCATTATACTGTTGCATTCCATCCTGGATTTTCCGTTGTTGTTGATGTTGTTGTTATTGCTGCTGCTGTGGTGGTGTTGTAACCACAGGTAAGTGAAGTGGTAATTGCTGTCCATTCACTAGAATGACAAAACTGGAGAGCTAAACTGCCAACATGATCCAACACGAATATGTGATTGTAATCTTAAAAGTGATGTCATAGCATTCAGTCCTCTAGCAATCTTGCGACTTGTCAAACAATAACATATGTACTACCTGAGATTGGATAACTGCATTTCATGTAGCACAATGAACTGTCCTTAAAGAAAATAACCATTCCGGTTAGTCCAATAAAGTGAAATGTACTTCAGAAATTCACACACTCCTATCTAGACAAAATTTTTCTTTCTTTCCTTATATTAAAAAATAAATAAATAAATAAAAACTGAAGTCAACTATAAATAAAAACTGAGGTCAACTACAGAATCCCTTAAACGTTGGTAATGTAAATTCCATACAATGAATCATACATTAAGCAATAAGGTCACACATAACAGACATCCTATATTGGGTAATATTAATTGTGCTATTCATGATGGGGAAAATTCAGTTGGTTATTTTCTTTGCTGGTCGAACACAGGAAAGTTATCATCAGCATCAATAAGAAAGCAAAGCTGTACTTTCCATACAAATTCTTAATGCTTTTACACAATTACTCAAATTTATTTATACAGTGTATAACACTAATTACTGTTCACAAAGAAGTACCACTAGCAACATTCAACGATAGTGCAATTGAGATGTTCTCTAAAATGACAACTTAAACGAAACTGAAATTAGTCAGCAATTCTTACATATTTCACCATCATGTCATATATTCTGAAACGCCAATATAAGGTTTAAACACTTTTGGGCGATGACTGTCAACAGTCATTAAGTAATGTATAAAATGCATATTTGAACTGGTTTTGGTCTTTGACCGTCTTCACGGGTGAGGGTTAAAATGATTTAAGCCACCGTTTTGCATTAGTCATTACTTAAAATATGTAGTGCAGGCCATGAATGTAAATATATGACTACCAAAGCAAGCATACAAAAACTAAATGTATACAGAGCAGTACTGCTCTGTATACATTTAGTATTCATATGTTTGCTTTTAAAGTCCTGTGTCATATATTTACATCCATATGATGCACAACATATTCTAAGTAATGGGTAATGCAATATGGTGGCTTAAGCTGATTTAACCCTCTTCCATGAAGATGGCCCGAGACCAAAACTGGTTGATATCTGGGTTTAAAATAGAAACAATTGATGGCTCAAATATGCATAGTATACATATTTCGTTAACATTTGACTGAAATGTTTATGTATGAGGGCCTTTGTTGCTCAGTATGAAGAAGAATTAAGTGATATGCTGAATGGAATGAACAGTATAATGAGTACAGAATACCGACTGACAGTAAATTGAAGAAAGACTAAAGTAATGAGAAGTAGCAGAAATGAGAACAGCAAGAAAATTAACATCAGGTTTGATGGTCGTGAAGTAGATGAAGTTATGGAATTCTGCTACTTAGGCAGCAAAATAACCAATGACGGATGGAGCACGGAGGACATCAAAAGAAGACTAGCCCTGGCAGAAAAGTCATTTCTGACCAAGAGAAGTCTACTAGTAGCAAACATAGACCTTCATTTGAGGAAGAAATTTCTGAGAACGTACATCTGGAGCCCAGGATTGTACGGTAGTGAAATGTGGACTGTGAGAAAACCGGAATAGAAGAAAATCAAAGCATTTGAGATGTGTTGCTACAGGCAAATGTTGAAAATTAGGTGGATGATAAGGTAAGGAATGAGGAGGTTCTGCACAGAATCAAAGAGGAAAGGGATATGTGGAAAACACTGACAAGGAGAAGGGACAGGATGATAGGACATCTGTCAAGGCATCAGAGAATGACACCTGAAGTACTAGAGGGAGCTGTGGAGGGCAAAAACTGTAGAGGAAGGCAGAGATTGGAATACATCCAACAGATAATTGAGGACGTAGGTTGCAAGTGCTACTCTGAGATGAAGATATTGGCACAAGAGAAGAATTTGTGATGGGCCGCATCATACCAGTCAGAAGACTGATGAATCGGGCACCCACAAAAAAAAAAAAAGCAGGGGGGGGGGGGGGGTCTCAATCTTAATACTTTACTTACAGGGCAGTAAGTCTCCCGTGACCCAGGTTCCTGGGCGACTTTTCCCAACTCTCCCCATTTCTTAAACCTCACCTGCCCTTTCCCTTCACTCCTCTTTCTTCCCCTTCAACCCCTCTGCCAGAAGAAGAAGCCACAGGTCCCAAAAGCTTGTAAATATCCATATTCTTATGTGTGTGTTCTTCTGTTATCACTTGGCGAGTGTATTTTTTATCTGTCCAATTACGTTTTCAAACATTGCTTTAATGTCAGTTAAGTTGTCGAAGAATTGACCCTTCAAGTGAATTTCTGCACTCTCATCATTTTCTGGTAGGTTTGCATTGATAACATACACTCTCATCACCTGCAATGATTTTTTCCAGAAAAGAATTGCTCGCCTTTTGCATTGTAATCGATTTACAACAGGCACCCAAGTGCCGTCATTTCTGTTGGGGAGTCGAGGTGTGTTGGACAAAACATTGCACACACTTTACTCTTCTTCAAAAATTCTGGAGAATATTGAACACTTGATTTAAAGATGTTGCACCACTTTGATTTGTGACACAACAATGTTGACACACTGCAGCTGCATGTCCATTACATACCACTCACATCTCACAACTGACTGACTGAATGCACATATGTTGTTTACAGTTATTAGTTCAAGGTGCAACAGTAGTTACTATACTGAAGTCATTTATATGCCATGAATAAAACCAGTCTCAGAATTTTCTGGCTGGATGGTGTTTGATGTGCTGTTGGCTTTGTTTTGATGTTGTTGATAGTGATGGTGATGGTGGTGATGGCAAGACAAAAACTTTAAGATTTTGAATCTGAGTGTAGTATCTTAACCATTCTGCTCCACTGATTGGAAACTATTTCAAGCAATATATTACTACAGAGCAGCTGTTCCTCCAACATACTATTTCTGGTTGGCATTGGAGGTATTGTTATTAACAGTAGTACAATTTTCATCCTCTGCCAATCAACATCTTTTGGTTTAAGAAGCACAAATTTATTACATGGATCTATCTTTGTCTGCTTAATGGACGAGTACAATCCTCAATCGGTTATTCATTGAACGAGTGACAGTGTGCCAATATGAAGAATTCTGGTAAAGTGCCTTAGAAAATTGGCATTAGCCATTACCATCAACACTGCATGTCACCTAGTATACTAGGATACAACTGTGATGAACATTTTAAGAGGATCTTTATCTGGAGATAATATGTGAATAAGCTTCACAATAATGACAAACAAAATGCTATATTACTGTGTGTGTGTGTGTGTGTGTGTGTGTGTGTGTGTGTGTGTGTGTGTGTGTGGGCGCGCGTGCACGTGTGGGCGCGCGCGCACGTGTGCATGCACGCGCCGTACGTGGGTCGGGGTGGCTGGTAAGAAAAAGAGGTTAAGAGTTGGTTGAGACTGTACAAAGAACGGGTGTTTATTATTTCTCTATTAGGATAATGCTAAGACACAAAAACAGAGGAAAAACCATGTGCACAGAGTAGTACATACTCACAAGTACTCCCGGTCTCTGCTGTAAACAGCTGTATAACGCTGGTTGGATTTAGGAAAAAGTGTTGGATCCACTTTAAGAGGAGCTGTAGCACGAGCAGCTAACGAAGTGACTCCGTCCAAAATGTTGTGCGTTTTCTGATGAACTTCTTGCAGTGCTGGGATCTGTTGCATAGTACAATGACAAATTAATTTTTTTTTCCCATAGAGGTGTAAGATTCATTGAATGCTATAAACAAACTAATTTCTTCAACTTAATAAAACAATAATTACAAATTCTTTTGGCATTATGAACTTGGAGGCAGCATGAGAGATAATAGCTTTTCTGGGGGCCACGGTGATAGATGAATACTTTTATTTCACTGTCGTCGTAACATAATGATGCTATCTATTATGTATTAAAATGTGATAAAACTTCCTTTCATGAACTCTTTAAATTGTAAATGAGATTGAGCAAAAATATTTCATTAATAGCATTGAACAAGTAAGAAAGAGATACTCAGAAAATGTCAAAGGTAAGTTGGTCAAGACCTAATATTTTAGGTTACTTTCTTGTTGATGCTACAGAAAAGACACTGTCTTCCTCCACCTGTGTGTGTCAGACTTTTTTTTTTCCAAGTCAGAAACCTATACAAGGTATCTGGAAATTCCCATTACAAACATCTAAGACTTGTAGATGGGAGTGAGTACATAATACCATTTCTGTGCTAGAATCATTTGAAAACATATTGTTAATGGGGCCACTTTTACAAGAATTTATTAAGCATGACCCCGTTACACCACTTGTTTTACAAGTCCACTCATTGTTAGCTGAAGAAACAAAAAACAAACTTAATCAGTTATCACAAACACACTTCCAATTCGGGTGCGCAGTGTTTACTTGTGACACCACAGTCACTCCTGGCGACAGTCCCCTTTCTCAAAGCTGTTGTGTAATTGAGGCAAAAAGGGTATGCAATGGAGTCAGATGTTGTGAATAACAATCTTGATAAAGGTGATGAGCAGCTCCTCCATTACCATGAGCTTCGCCATACAGAAGGATCATGTTGGTATATTCTGCAAATGTGTACTCAAACATGCTGCTATAACACTCACAGACATGTTAACGAGGCTCGAAATAGGTCAAAAATATAGGACAGATGTCAAATGACACTAGCCTATTAAATATATAAGCAAGCTCCACCATAACTACCCTGTTGCATACCTAACTAGAAAAAATGTTTTTAAATGGCTGTCTAGCACAGAAACGTTACGTTTCCAGACATGGATTCCAATGCAAAATATTTCTTACTTGCTCCCCTCTGGATGTCTGTAACGGGAATTTCAGAACATCCTGTATATTTACTATATTTACTTTTAACTTCCCTTTTACATTAGCATTATTTTTTATTTTGTATCCTGATAAACCAACCTAAGGTTCAGATTGTTTTCATAAGTCAGTCAACATTCTATGATGGTTTTCAATGGTCCACTATTTGCTTCATTTGACAGTCACATAAGCAGATTTCACTACCTCACTGTTAAGAGCAGAGCAACAATTGAAAATGGCAGTGAACTGAAGACTTTTAAGCTAAATAGTAGCAGGATGCCCATTTTTATTTAACTCACCCATTCAGTCAAGAACATTCTCTTGCTTTCAGACAGACTAAATTTATGTTACATTTACAGGCATTATACAATTCATGCACTAGATATATTTCATTGAAAAATTGTGTCAAGGACGTAAAAGAACAGGATCTTTCAGTGCTCTTCTTTTCAGTCTTTAGGTGATTCACTGTATGATCAAAAATAATAAACTGAAGTCCTTTCACTACGAACAGAGAAAAAAGCTACACAGCTGGAGTGGTAATGGTAAGTATTTTGTGAATGAAACTTTATGGCATATTAAAACTGTGTGTTTGATCAGGACTCAAACCCAGATCCTAGAGTATCACAGGTAATGCTTTTACGAATTTAGCAGCCATGTTCAGAACCTCAAATCCGTCAATAATTCCGCTCTACTTTCCAAATGCCATAGATGGCCCCTTGCATGCCTTGCAGGATTAGAACTATAGAGGGTGGCTTAGCCACATTATAGGGGTTGTTTCCAAAATGTATTTTTCACTCCATATCAGAGTTTATACTAAAAATTCTGTGTGTTTAAGGATCAATAGCTGGCTGAAACCAGTCTCTATTTCCTTGCATTTTGCAGGTGTACTACCTTCTCAGTTATTCATGTGGGCAGTATTAGTGGTTGCAAGTGAATGAGTGCCGCAGAATTACCCTATTCTTTTGCAACTAAGTTTCTGTTGGCAAAGGCAAAGTCTCCCACACAACAAACAACTCCACCTGTTCCCAACACTTCATTACCACTCCCATGATAACCAAGATTTACTTTTTCTGCAATTTTTTCTTCAATTTATTACACACTTCATTTCTAACACCTAAAATTTTATTGAGCTAATTAAAGTGCTATTAAAATACATGTGTACCATATGTAAAAGCAGCATTTGGTGAACATATGTTTATGCATTGTCAAACTGTGTGTAAAACCAAAAATCTGGGAATTATATCGGTTCACCTAAGTGTACTTTCATTTCCCAACTCTTTGCAGTAGATGCAACTGTCCTCTACATGACAATCCTTACTTCTGAAAACCATAAAATATGACCAAATCGAACAATGGAATATCCAGGATGGAATAATGACAATGCTACAAATAGGACAGTTTACTACTTGTAGCCACTACGTAGCTCCATTATATTAATGATTGACTCGTTCCTATTCTTAATATTCAAGTTTATTCTCAAGCAAAGCCAGACATTAACATGGAACCTCTAAGACAAAACAAACAAAAAGCAAAGAGTAAATGATTGTGTGCACACTAGAGTCTTTGCCGCTGCCCCTGTACTGTGAGCATGCAACTATTCGTCTTGTGTGCTCCCACATACTCATCACACAGAGGAAATGCTGGGTCGCAGTCCCTCACCATATCCGACACTCACACATATTGCCAGAAAGAAGCACTCCCCTCGTGACTCAGTACCACCCAGGACTGCAGTAAGAAAATCACATTCTCTGCTAGAGCTTTGACTATATCTCTTCAAGCCTGAAGTGAGGAATATCCTACCCACCATTCTTATCCCCCTCATACAGTGGGATTCCACTGCTCACTGAACCTATGCAGTATCCCTCTCCATCTATCTCCACCCTGCTCCCAACCCCTTGTCTCATGGCTCATATCCCTGCAGCAGTCCTAGATCTGTCCCATACATCCTCCCACAACAATCTACTCCAGTCCAGTCACAGACATCATCTATATCATTAAAGGCAAGGTTACCTGTGAAAGCAGTGATGTGATCTACTAACTAAGCTGCAATCATTGTGCTGCTTTCCATGTGGGCAAAACAACAAGCATGCTTGAAAGGTCTCTGAGAAACTGTGGCCAAGAGACAGCTGTGTCACCCAGTTGTTGAACATGCTGCCCAAAACAAAGCTCTTCAGTGACTGATTCACCAACACTAGTTTTTCTGAATTGCGCACGTGGGAACTCTCGCTGGAATATATCCTTCATTGGTTATCACTGTTAGCATTCAACCGCGATTCTTATAAGAATCGCGGTTGAATGCTAACAGTGATAACAAGTATAACGACAACTGCTACCTCGACTCCATAATGGATTATATTAAAAAAATATCCTTCATTCCTGTAACCATCATGGCCTTCAACCTTTGCTAGTCCCTGTCCTTCACCCACCTATGTGTTCTCACTCCATCACCAACTAGTCTTTTCCCCCTCCTCTACTTGCTTCCTTTCCCATTACCTCCCTCCCTCCCCACCTAAACCTCCCAACTGCACCTAGCAGCCCTACCCTGTCCCCAGTACATCTGTGCATGCTCCCACAAGCAGTCTCCCACAAGCAAACTGCTTCTCCTGTCATGCATAGTTGCTGTGCACAATTCAGTCTCAGTGGCCAAAGACGGTGGTAATGTGTGTGCGAGTTGTGCTTGTGTGTTTGTTTTCTATTTAAAAATGAGATCTTTTGGTCGAAAACTTAAATGTGTAGCAGACTTTTTGTTGGGCCTGTCTGTGACTCAACGTCTCCTCTGTATGGTGAGTAGCAACCTATCCTTTTCATAATACAGTAATTATAAAATATGACAAGTTGCACCATGGTTCATGAAACTGTAGGTCCCTCTATAACTGCTGAGTAAGTCAGTTCACAGGCAGAGCAAGGCAACAGCATACCACTTCCATGCCTAGTAAAGCACTATGGTCATCAAAACAATCTTCAGATTGTCAACTGATTTACTTTTTAAAATGTTACAAATATAACAATAATATTTCAATCAGTTATTTGTAAAAAATAAAACTGGAGTACAGGTTGATAAACCAATAAAACCACATTTAAGAATAGAGTATATAATTTTTAGAATAAAAGAATGAAAGGAGCAATCTTCATAGTACAAATTTCCAACAGCTGATGGTGCTGCACTTCTGGCTACTAAATGGTTATGCCACTGCTCATAAGCTTAGAAGAGATGATACGGACTGGACAACAAAGGCAGCATTCTTTTGCAGCTTGCTACCACTCTTCTTCTGACTGTAAAGCAATTACACTAGCTGGGCAGCCAATAGCAAGTGACAGTGCAGCCCAGATGGCACTTGGCCATAGGCAGGTCCCATCATCATGTTATGTGGATGCAATGACTCCCTCAACTAAATAAATTGTAATAAATAATAAAATACACATCTATGGCAAACTCATTCTGCTCAATGAGGAGTTTGTCTGGCTCCTGTCGTTCTGTTATACAACTTCTAAAATGTCTAGCCATTTACTTATTCAAGCTTTATGTAAAATATGTAGATGATAGTCATTGTTACCAACATTATGTCCCTCCTTTTGCATGTGCAGGTCTAATGCTGTTTTATTGTAGAGGGGTGCTCTTTAAATCACGCGGCTCACAAGCAGACCTAATAAAAATACTGTTATTTGTTTTAAGGCTTTCATATAAATTTGTAGCATCTGAAGATGGCCATCATGGCTAAAGCTGGTTATCTACAGCTACATCTGCATTCTGCAAAACACTGCGAGATGCACAACAGAGGGTACCCATTACTAGGGTTTCTTCCTGTTCCATTCATGTATGCAGTGGGGGAAGAATGACTGTCTCAGTGTCACTGTGTGTGAAGTAATTATTCTAATCTTATCCTCACGATGCCTATGTTAGCAATATGTAGGAGTTGTAGTCTACCGTATCTTCCTTCGCCGTCGGCATTGTCGTTGTTACCGTGAGACACCGTTATATCAAGAGGAAAGGCGCGTCAATCTTAGAGCATGAGATATGATGACCTTAAGCCATTGACAACACACAACGGTCACGGTAGCACCTGATTCCAGAATAGCCGCAGTAGCTAAGATCTACCAACTATCCCCTGTTGACCAGGTCCCCAAAACTTAACTCGTAACAAGATCCCTTCAAAGCAAATTGTCATAACGATCGTCTATAAAGGCTTCGTACAATGAGAAGAAATGTTACGGTTGATGGAATAATAACAGATACGACCAAACTGTCTTGTCTCTTCTGCTTTCTTTAACATAACTTCGTTCACAGTTTCATTTCGCATTCACCACTCATTCACCGAAACCCTTTGATGAACAGTTTTGGTTGCTTAACACCAACAGTCAATGATAATGATACAGCTTTTCTCCTTTTTATAAATTGAAGCCCGCTCTCCGTGATATAATTTAAAAAAAAAAAAAAAAAAACCGGTCTCAATACCGCGTCCCTCGTGAGATGCGAATAGACTTATCCCGGAATTGACCGCCCTGTAGGTGTACTCAATTTAATGACCACACTTCGCTGTCCGCTATTTCGCGTAACTGAATGTCTATTTGTTAGTCTGATTATACACTGTAGCTATTTAAAATTCGCCCCTATATTTTTCACAACGCACAATTAGCACTTCGTTACTTATTTGTTTTTTTTTCTAAGAGTAAACGGAAAAAAAGACGCCGTATCATGGGCTTAGTCGACATAAAGCAAAACACCTTAATATGCTCAATTTCACCTCTTCTTATAGGATTGGCTACCTTACTCATTAATTTACTACATATTGTTTCCAATAACACTAAACAGGTATCGCCGTTATATTTTAATTGTATTCAAAAGCATGTTACTACTATTATGACCAACCAAATCGTCACAAATCGCGCGGCGTGCGTTTTTAATGATAACTTTACGCTATTCAATTAAATCGCGCGGCGTGCGTTTTTAATGATAACTTTACGCTATTCAATTTCCGTTACAGCTATCTTGACTCGCAATGTTACAGCAGTATATTTCTAGAGCAATCAATTAAAGCCAGTTCTTGAAACTTTGTTAATAGCCTTTCTCGGGATAGTTTACGTCTATCTTCAAGTGTCAGCCCCTTCAGTGTCCCTGTGACACTCTCCCACGAATTAAACAAACCTGTGATCATTTGTGCAGCCCTTCTCCGTATATACTCAACATCCCCTGTTAGTCCTATCTGGTATGAGTCCCACACACTTGAGAAATATTCTAGAACCGATTTCATGAGTGTTTGTAAGTAATCTCCTTTGGAGACTGATTGCACTTCCCCAGTATTCTACCAATAAACTGACGTTACCACCTTCTGTACCCGCGAGTGAGCTATATGATCATTCCATTTCATATCCCTAGAAAATGTTACACCCTGGTACGAGTTGGCTGATTACAACATTGATTCACTGATATTATAGACATAATATACTGCATTTGTTCATTTTGTGAAGTGCAGAATTTTACATTTCCAAACATTTAAAGCAAGTTGTCAACCTCTGCACCACTTCGAAATCTTATCAAGATCTGACTGAATATTTATGCAGCTTCTTTCAGACAGTACTTCATTATAGATAACTGAACCATCTGCAAAACGCCTGAGGTTACTGTTAATACTGTCTGCAGGTTTATTAACGTAAATCATGAACAAGACTCTCAAACCCCTCCCCAGGCCACACATGAAGTTACTGCGTGATCGTGATTCTCCATCCAAGATAACATGAAGGGTCCTCCCTACCATGAAGTCCTCAATCTAGTCATAAATATCACTGCATACCCCATAGGATCGTGCTTTTGACAATAAGTGTAGGTGTAGTACTGAGTAAAATGCTTTTTGGAAATAAAAAAATACTGCATCTACCTGTCTGCCTTGGTCTAAAGCTTCCAGCATGTTATGTCACAAAAGTGCGAGTTGGGTTTCACATGATCAATGTTTCTGGAACCCATACTGGTTGGTATTGAAGGTATCACACTGTCCAAGAAACCTCATTACATTTGAGCTCAGAATACATTCTAAGATTCTACAACAAATTGATGTCAAGGATATTAAATGGTAGTTTTGTGGATCACTTCTACTACCCTTCTTGTAGATAGGTGTGACCTGTTCTTTTTTCCAAGAACTGGGCATGGTTTTTTGTTCAAGGGATCTATGATAGATTATAGATAGAAGAGGGACTCACTCAGCCACAAATTCAGTATAAACTCTGACAACGATTCCATAGGGCCCTGGACGTTTGTTCAGTTTTAACGATTTTAGCTGTTTGTCAACACCACTAACACTAACATTATTTCATTCATCTTTTCAGTGGTATGAGGATAAAATTGAGGAACTTCTCCTGGATCGTCCTTTGTAAAGGAACACTTAAAAATGGAGTTCAGCATTTCAGCGTTTGCTTTCCTACCGTCAATTTCAGTTCCTGTCTCGTTCGCTAGGGACTGGATGATTGTGTCATAAAACTATGACTGTGTTGAAAAACAAATAATGCTTTATAAAAAGTCAATTAATGCCTCCTTAGCTAAATGTCATTTTTTTCCCCGAAAGCTCTATTTTTCCTCCACTTTCACATAAAGAACGATTTTACTCTGTAATTTCCACTCTTAAGTGATTCTGCTGGAAGCCACATAACAACGCATTTTGAAAATATCAATACCACAGGAGTTTCCTTTCTTTTCTGACACTTCACTTCAGTCTTCCACCTTACGAGAGGAATCTAATCTTACACATTTCTACCAGACTTTTGACAGGGGGTTATGTTACTTTGGATACTTTCATTACGGCATATATTTTTACAAGTTACATACTAGTTTAAGGCAGGAAACTGTGAATTCCGTTAAAAAGATATATCTCCTGACACACGCCCCATGCAAAATGAACATTAGCAGTTTATGACTATACATCCTTGTTAGTATTACAAGTAATTATACACATATCATAATCATTATGCTTGCTGAATATCCAGTTTGGTTACCATAAATTGTCTAAACAGCCCATATACAGGGGATAGGCAAAATAACGTGAACACCTGTACTTACTTGGGAATGGTTTATTGATAAGGGGTTGGAACCCCATTTGCCCATAATACAGCTGTGATTCTTCTGGAAATACTGGCATATAATGATTTATAGTCTCCAGTGGAATGTTATGCCACTCTTCAATCAGAACCTCTTCTACCTCCTGTAGTGACGAGGGAGGTGGAAATCTGCTCCGGAGTCTGTGCTCCAATACCGCCCACAAGCGTTCAATGGTGTTCAAGTCCAGGGACTGTGCTGGTAGGGAAGACACTGCAATTCAGTTGCATGCTCCTCATACTCCAATTGTAGTGTCCTAGCTGTGTGAATGGGTGCATTATCGTCCTGAAATATGAAATCATTGCTGGGGAACAACATCTGAATCATGGAGTTCACATAATCACTGGCTGTAATACAGCCTTTGAGAGTAATGCTGGGACCAACAGAATACCACGATATGGTTGCCCGTGACATCAAACTTCCACTTCCATGCTTAACTGTTGGAATCAAGCAATCAAAATTGCAGGCTTCCTTTGGTTTCCTCCAGACATAAACCCCGCCAGACATCGGAAACAATGAAAATGTTGACTCATCGGGCCACATGATGTGTTTCCACTGATCAGCTGCCCAGGATTTATGCTCCTGACACAATTTTTTACACTTGTTTGCATTGGTTGTCGTCACTAATGGTTTCAGTATAGCAGCTTGTCCATGAATATTCACTTTATGGAGTTCTTGGCAGACAGTGTCGATTGGTATGTGGTCCCAAAGATGGCTATTGAGCTCTGCAGTCACTTTAGGTGTTGTAGTTTTGTGTTGTTTTGACACAATTCGTGCTAGTGTACTACGATCTGTCATTCAGTTCTGCTTTGTGCCCACTATTACATTTACACGATGATGTCTTTCCATGTTTTGTGTAGGCTGTCATGACTGTTAAAACAGTCGCTCTTGAAACATTCAATAAGTTGGCCATCTTCGTTACTGATGGTCCAGCTAATTGGGCCCCTACAATCTGCCCTCTTTGGAATTCTTTTTGGTCTTTCATTGCATGTTGACCTCGGCCTCTGAATGCAAATATGAAGTGTGTACTACTTGTAAACAATCTGCACGGATGCCTTGTCCATACTAAATATGAACAGTCTGTGCGAAATGTGCCTTACCTGTGTTGTTGACCGTCAAACACAACCATCCCATTACTACCACTTTTCACATTATTTTGACTATTCCCTGTGTGATTTATTAAAATGCTGTATGTATAATATGTGATGTATGCAACACTTGCTCCCTCCAAAAATACTAATTATTAACAACAAAATCTCTAACAACATAACAGATGCATGCCTACTTACTAGTATTTACCCTTCCAACCCCTTGCCCTTCTCAAAATTCAATTTCATGGCCAGTGCTGCAGCCATAAACAGTTATTCTGCTTCTTTACAAAGTATTCATCATGCAAAATAAAATAATTTGAGTACGAATGCAAGCCAATCTGTTTTGACGCAAACATGACCATTTACGAATATGCAGACTCCTACATAAAAAATGTAAAAAAGTTAGATCAAGGGACAATATTAGTGTTGTACACCTTTATTAGTGGCAACATAAGAACACTCAAACATATAAATAAAATGTCTGATCTGTACCTTTTGTGACAGGAAAAATGTTGCATGCAACAAGGGATTCATTCTAACGATCTTGTGGACCTGGCATAGATCCTACATACAACAAAAAAGAAAGAAAGTTAAGTACACAGAAGAATCTAATTACTATATGGAACAAGCAACTTCACACACACAGGAATAATAACTAAACAACAGCCTGCAAACAAACATTTTGGTTGCATGACATCTAGAAAGTTGATCAATGGATACTAATAAAGCAATGTGGGTCACACTATCATATTTAAAGAAAGTCAAATTTATGTGCCACCAAGAGTTTGTGAGATAACAATGCTGTTTATGTGGCTAATGCATATGTCACACAGAGGGACTAATTAACTATTCATATGGACTTCACATTACTACTGTCTAAAATTATAAAGTCCAGACATAAATACAACTGATGTTTATTAGCAGTTGTTTCCAATCTGCTATAAAAAGAAAAATGCAGTTCATAGATACCACTAAACAGCAATGAAATAATTACTAATAGATGCCACTTTGACATTTAACTTTTGCTAGCTCAATGTGCCGAACAGCCACATAATATCCAATGCACGAACGCACATAGGTTAAGACCTCTCAAGCTAATGTTCTCTCACAAACTAGCTACGATTACCAGCTATAATGAGTCCCACAACAGTGCCATAACAGTGGGGAATCTGAATAATGACAGCATATTAGCATTGCTTAATCATATAAAAGCTTTTTACTTTTGAAATAGGATTTTTTTAAAATATTTTTTATATTGGTGATACAGTGCAACAGATAACATGTAGGCTGCTGCAATAATTTTACGCCTGATGATCATCATTTCGAGAAAAACTGGTATCAATAAGGATTTATTTTAGCAGCAGATCTCGGTGGTACAGAAATATGGTTTTCTTTAAATATTCACAAGTTATTGGGCAGCATCTACACAAAATATATGACATTTTAAGTCTGGATATAACTTAAAAAAACCATAGGCTTAATTCCACATAATTATCATCAAATGAAGAGAGACTTTAACACATCCAAAACAAAAGACCCTCATGCAAAGCAAAACACATATACAAACAATAAGGAAGGCAACTTATACTTGCTGCTGTTAACTCTTTGACCTAGATAATTGATCATTCAGTGATGGAACATGTTATTTCCTCTTGTTCTTTTACTGAGAAGAGAGCATACATCCACTGTGTTTTCAATGTATTTTAAGTAAGTAGTGGTATGCCAGCATGTTAAGCTTAATCCAATAAAAATACTGGGTAGTGCAGAAAAGCCCTGAGATAACATACCAATAACAAAAAGAAAACCCACAGTGTCAAGACGAGTCACATCACACTATGGCATGAGAGGTCTACTACTTAATTCAATTGTGAAACCCATTCAGATTTTGAGCCTTGTGACATATATTTTTGCTATCTGACAATTGCAGCTAGCCTTATGCCTGTTCTGCACTAACAGAACACATTTGAGATACCTTGCTGGATAAATGGCCCCTCTAGACTTTTTCATGTATTAAAGTGTTTCACTACACTGATGCTTAAAATGGCAGGTTTGAGGCCAATCAGAATGCTGGAGTTCTTGTCTATCTCTATACCCATTTCCTAAATTAAAGTTTGTTCCTTGATGCACCATTTTGTGATATTTCAGATAACATAAATTAAATGTGAATGTTACACTGCATCCCTTCCTCATATCAATGGCAAAAAAAAAGAACTTCTGTGGCAGTGCAAGCTGATACCACTGCCTAATATGGGCACTGGCAGGATGCTCATGATTTCTACAGTGCTCTGTAACTCATCAGATGTTTCTTTAATGAATAATGATGATGATGATTATGATAATAATAATGACCCCTCCCAGGGGACGCCGTGTTGTCGAAGGCATCTTAAATGCCAGGTAGGAGGGCTTGTGTGTTCTGTCGAAGTCATGAGCTGTACTGGCAGTAGCAAAGCTACTGGCAGAGTCACCCAGGTTGAAGTGGTCTCGATGGAGTGGTCACACAAAGTGGGTCCCACAACACAGGGCGGGGTAAGCTCTAAAGACATAGTGAAGCCAACTTTCCTAAAGGAGTAAATCAAATACCAATCCTGGCCCTGCAAGTTGGGGGTTGGGCAAGGGCCTAACAATCCCTTCCTTTTAAAAAATGTTTAAAAACTTCAAAGGAAAGAAGCTGGACTGATATAAGAACAGTGACAAAGCACTGTAGCACTGTTAAAGGGAAGGCAAAGGCAAATGAAAAATGATGTGTTCACTGGAACCTGGAATGTTAGATCATTATACAGGATGGGGTGGATGAGGGGAGGACCTGTGGTCACTGCTAGAACAGCTCAATAAAACCAAGGCAGGCATAGTTGCACTACAGGAAATATGAGGGAATGGACACAGAGTGCTTTATATGGGAAGCTGGATAATTTTCCACCATGCTCCAGAGAGCAAACATGTATTTGTCATAGGGTTCACAGCAAGACAAAAATTTAAACATATAGTGGGTGGATTTACTGGCATGACATCTACAATCTCACAAATGAGATTGAAGACCTGATATGCAAACTATTCATTGATCAATGTACATGCACCTGCAGAAGTAGCAAATGACCGGGATAAAGACACCTTCTATGAGAACCTCGAGAGAGCCTATGACCAAGGCCTTGGGCATGATGTTAAAATAATTGTTGGAGACATCAATGCACCGAGTGGAAAAGAAGCTTATTACCATCCAGCAACAGGAAAGCATAGCCTCCATGAATACAAAAATGATAAAGGACACAAATTTGTTCAGTTTGCAATATCACATAACATGGCTGTAGGCAGCACTATGTTTCCACGCAAAAGGATCCACAAAGCAACATGGTGTAGCCCTGATCAGCATACCTTCAACAACAAAAATCAAAGAGTTATTGATGGCAGGCATTTGTCAAACTTACAAGATGTACATAATAGAGGGAAACATTCCACGTGGGAAAAATATATCTAAAAACAAAGATTTTGAGACTTACCAAACAAAAGCGCTGGCAGGTCAATAGACTTCACCTTTTTTTCCCCCTGAGGTAAGTCTTTCCGCTCCTGGGATTGGAATGACTCCTTACCCTCTCCCTTAAAACCCACATCCTTTCGTCTTTCCCTCTCCTTCCCTCTTTCCTGATGAAGCAACTGTTTGTTGCGAAAGCTTGAATTTTGTGTGTATGTTTGTGTTCGTTTGTGTGTCTATCGACCTGCCAGCGCTTTTGTTTGGTAAGTCTCAAAATCTTTGCTTTTACAAGATGTACATACGTACAGAGGAGTTAATGTGCATTCAGACCACAACCTTGTAATTACAAAACTAAGAGCTTGAATATCAAATGCAAGGAAAGTGAAAGGAACATCTCAAAAAAAAGTATATGGCATCAAAGCTACAAAGTTAAGAGTTTGCTAAAACGTACTCAGAGGGTTATTGAGAATTTTGCACTATACATTCCTGGTGTAAGTGATACTTTGGATCAGGAATGGAGTGCTTGCAGGAATGCAGTCATTAAGGCAGCAGAAGAGCTGCTATGGAAAGAAGGAAAACAACCATGAAATTCCTGGTTTGATGAAGATTGTAACTGAGTAAGTTCCGAGAAAAACTTGGCTCACAGGAAAATGCTTGAGAAATCATATACAAGTTTAGCAATAAGAAATTATCAGAATAAAAGGAAAAGAAGAGATAACACTTCATCGGAAGAATAAAAGGGAATGGGAAAGGAAGCAGATTGAAGAACTGGAGGCAATTGGAAAAACAAATGTCAGAAATCTATCTGAAAATTAATAGCGAAAGAAGAACATTAAAGCCACATATTAATATATGTAAAAATAAAAGTGGGGAATTACTAACTGATGACCAAGAGATATTGGAATGTTGGGTAGACTATTTTAGTGAACTGTTGGCCCCCTCTTGAAGAGATCCTAATCCTACCAGAACAGAAGATGATGAAGCCATAGTCCCCCCCCCCCTCCCCTTTCTCTCTCAGGGAGAAGTAGACAAAAGCAGTAACCCAACTGAAGAACAATAAAGCACCAGACACTGATAAAATAACACACTACTGAAAAAAGGAAGGGTTGCCAACAGAATGTAGGGATAGTGTGTTTGATACACAAGAAAGGAGATACATTTAAATGTGACAACTACAGAGCATAACACTCCTAAAAAAGTACTGTCCAATATCTTGTTTAGTAGACTCTTACCCATAGCAGAAAACATTATTGGAAGTTATCAATGTGGATTCAGACCAGGAAAGTTAACTTGGAACCAGATATTTACTCTCTGGCAAACAGTAGAAAAGACCAACAAATTTAATGTTGGTGTGCACAATCTTTTCATTGATTTCAATATGACACAATAAATCAGGCTAAATTTTATGAGGCAATGTGGGTGCCTGAGAAGTTGGTGCATTTGGTGGAGGTGTACTGTGCGACTGCAGTTGAAGCTGTCACCCCAGTTTTCCACACTAATTGGGCTAAAACAAGAAGATGGGCTTTCCTGCCTATTCTTCAATTTGGCAATCAAAGAAGTGATGTGCGGGTCGGGTATCCAGACAAGAGATACTATCTATTATAAGTCTATACAACTTTTGGGATATGCAGGTGATTTGGACCTAATGAGTCCATTGAGAGATCTAAAGTCACTTCTCAGCTCTAAAACTGAGGGCACAGATGACAGGCCTGAAAATTAATGAAGGAAAGACCAAGTATATGTACAATGGTACAAATCAACCGTTACAGACCTCAGTAACCCTTGATAGAATGACTTTTGAGTGAGTGGAGTGTTTCATTTATCTCGGGGCAAAGATAGAAGCAAATGTCAGCACTTCGAATGAAATTATGGCCCACATAAGAGCTTCTAATAAATATTATTTTGGAATGCTGAGACATTTTAAATCCTAGCTCCTATCACAAGACACTAAGTGCCGAGTCTATAAAATGCTGATACGCCCAGTACATACGTGTGGTTCAGAAACAGGGATGATTACAAGACAGGGTGAAAGTAGACTGAGATCACACGAAAGAAGTATATTGAGGAGAATCTTTGGACCTGTGTATGACAATAGGAGTTGGAGAGAGCAAAGGAATGATGAGCCACTGCTTTAAGGAGGATGATGTGGTAATGTTCATAAAGTTGTGTAGATTGAGATGGGCTAGACATGAATATGACTCGATGAGACAGATCCTGCAAGGAAAGTCTGCTGCAGTGAACCTGGAGGAAGATGAGCAAGAGGACAATTGAGGTTGAGATGGAGTGATGAGGTAGGAGAAGAAGCTACCCTAGTTGGCTGCCATAACTGGAGGTCTACAGCAAAGTCCAGAGAGGAATGGCAGAAAATTATTGAAGAGGCCAGATGATGGGATGATGATAATGATGATGATGATAATCATTATTGTCAAAACCAAGAGGAACACTATACTGCTGCAATGGATATGGGATAGTTGCCACCAGAGTAATGTGCTCAAGCTATCTGACACATTAGTTCTTTATTACTCTAGTTATATTTCCTCTGTCAACATGAAGTGTGCTGCTTGCAACTGGTAGTTCAGCAAGCTTGAGTTCTAGCTTTCTGATGGGTGGCCTCTTCAAAGAACTAATCTAAAAATTTGAATGGGTATGGCATGCCTCCTAGTCTCTGTGCTAAGGCACAGTGCTCTATTAGCCAAGCAGATTCCCACTGGGCATAATTATCTACATGTGAAAGAATGAGCAATATCATTGTTTTGCCTTTTCCGGTAAAATTCTGCAGCTTCAGAACTACTGCATTCAAGAAAAAGTTTACCATTTATTACACATTTCCCACTTTTGATTCCAGGTCTATAAAGGAGGTACTCTACACATATTAAAATAAAATTAGCCAAATATAAAACTCTTTAAAGGAGCAGATACATTTAACCAATGAGCATCAATTCATTAACACAAGCTACCACAGTCAGAGGTAATTTATATGCAAAATTGTTAGTAATCTGCTAAATGGATGTGACATTTTAACCCAGGATAGGTGACATTGGAACACACAGCAGTATACAGAAGTGGGACAGGGTCTAAGAAGCTGTCACCTATTGTGTAAAGAAAATACCTCTTTCATTGGCATACGGAGCTTGAGAATCTCACCATACCGTCGCAGCACCTCCATCGGTGCATGGATCTTAATAAAAACCAATCCATTTGGTTCTGGCTTTTCATACTCAAGTTCAAGTCCTGTGTAAAAGTAACACGTTCAAATTAAATAATCTGCAGGATCCAAACATAAATGAAATGGTAAGGCATGAAAAACTTAGGCACCTGATTACTTTGAAATGGATTAACTGATAGTGTTATCAAATACTGATATAGGATGCAATAAACATACAATTTAAAATGTCACTTGTAATTTCTTGTAAACATTGTGTAGTTACTTGTGGTAGGACATAACAGCACCTAAGAACAAGTATGACTTATTTTTTAAAAGATATCATATTTGCCAATGACTGGAAAATATTTATTTTAGCTTGGGGAAAATTTTTGCTGCAATGTATGCTGGAACTGCAACAAACTCCATACAGATGCCTTGAAACAGAACTAATTAACTTCTCATAGCTGGAATTCTGGTGCAGTTCCAACATATATTGCAACAAAAATTTTCCGATAGCTAACATAAATACTTTCTACAGTCAATGTCGAATATGAAGTCCTTTAAAATGTTCTACATGATTGTGATCCAAAAACATGGGAAGTTAACAATATGAGTTAATTTGTGTACATAATTGTCATATTTAGAAGATGATCTCAGTAATATTAATGAGGATAAACTAGTTACAACACCTTCTTGAATTAGATTCTTTTCAAATATACGTCGCCTCTCACGAGATTCATGTGTTACTGCTTTTTCATTGTGCTCATCCCATACAATCACAAAGTCAATACTGCGTTTTTTATCCCTGAAGTAGAGTGATGCCTGAAACAAGAAAGTCAGCTGTTTTCATTGGAAATATATAAATTACAGAATATTTCTTCTGAAATATGATGAATGATGTTACTACATAGTATATATGATGATAAAAATAACACACCAACAAAACTGAGCATTTGACATCTACCAGAATAAATAGCAGTGAGAACCTTGGTTATTACAACACCCGACTTTTATCCCATGTAATGGTAATACAACATTAACAGAGACTTTTATCACAGAGTTCACATATGACAGATGGCCAAGTGTATGCTCTGCTCCAGCTATGAAGTGGCTGATGAAAATGAAATCATGGAGCTCCATGGAGAGACATACTTGCACTGTGAAACATACATTTATATTTAACATAATAAAAAATTGTTCTTCTTCAAGCCACTTTGTTCATACTAAGACTGCTTCAAATAAATATGGTACTCAGTTCCTTCATTCCTTAGTAATTATGCACATTTATTATGGTGCAAGGTTTCAAATATGATGTACCTTAACACTTAGTTGGCTATCTAGTGATTCACCCACCACAGACTAGAGACTCATGCTAACATACAAATTCCTGCATAAGTGGTCAATGGCAAACTTAAGATACACTTATAGTTATATGTTTCACCCAGCCTAAATGACTGAAATGATATATATGACAGTTGAACAGCTGGTTTCATCAACCAGAAATTCTCCCTCACTTCCAGGTACTATTGCTGTTATTGAGATAAGACAGTCTGACTCAAAAACAGTTTATGTGGGGTGGCAGGACAAAGTGTGGCACTCTACCAGGAGGGGTTCCTGGTTTGAGAAGCCTAGGCTGTCCATTTGAGAAACTGCATTGATGCTATATTATTTTTCCTATTATTAAATTTATGCATTGGCTGCCTTTGGTCAGTAAATGTGTTTTTAAAGTCAATTTTTCTTGTTTCAATATGAATGGTATGTATGTGCATAGTTGTGTGTTTCCTGCATATCAGTTTCCACCCCAACTGCCCTTTCACCTCCTCCCTATTGTTGTCACCTCACCCACATAGTGTGCCACCCTCTGCCAATGCACCTGTCTGTCTTTCCCCTTTCCTGCTCCTCTCCTTTTCACTCCTCATCCCCCAATCCCCACATGCCTGCCCCACAGCCTCCCAACACTGTGTCTGTTGGCAGTCTAGTCCCTACACACTGCACCAAACACAGCTCTTCTCTCTCCACACATGTACCCTGCTATCTTTTCCCCTACTGATTGCTGCTTCCATTCTATGTGACATTTGCATTCTGGTTAGAGCTGCTGCAGATGGCAGTCATATGTGCATGAGGTTTGCTTGCTTGTGTGAATATCTGTGTGTGTGTGTGTGTGTGTGTGTGTGTGTGTGTGTGTGTGTGTGTGTGTGTGTGTGTGTGTGTTTCCTTTTCTGAAGAAGGCTTTGGCTGAAAGCTAATGTGTAAATGTCTTTTCATTGTGGCTGTCTGCAACTCAACGTGCCATCTCTATGTTTAGCAGCAAACTATATTTTCCTTATATTGTTATACCAGTGAGTTAGTTTTATCTTCATTGGCGAGATCAGGTTTTCAGTATTAGTTCTATGAGCAAGGTTTGATTTTGTATTATCATGGACTTCATTTTAACTATACAGGTCAAGTGGAATTTCTGATACCAATATTTAGTTCGTCCCAACCCAAAACCCCCAACTCCTGTGGTTACCTTATTAGTTTCATGTTATTTCAGCAATTCAGTAGTTTTCCCTACTATTTGTGTCTGTTCACATACGTAGTGAGTGATGTCACGGTCACCGCATTGTGTAAGCTCGAAATAGGGGTGTCCGCCATCTGGATGATGTCACGGATCAAAAATGATGGGTGGTCCAGCAGTTTCCAGCTATCCTCCCTAAAGAGTTTAGATCTTGTGGGCTATTAAAGGAATCAGGGCAATCTCTTTCACATACCATCTTCTCAATTTCTTCAGGCGCTTCCAGCATTAAATTCAATTATGGGCATTCAGCAATGTGATTATGAATTTATGCCTAAATTTTTGAACCTTTTTGTTTAGAAGACAGAACATTGTCAAAATATCTGTCACACTCCCCATTACTCCCATCCACATTCACTCACACAGTCATACCACACTACACAAAACTGAAAACTGTGTGTAGTCTTTGTATAATTTTTCACCAAAAATCAAGTTAAATATAACATGGCTATCCATAAGAAAATGGAACTGGTTTGTAATCTAAATATAGACCTCTTCCCTAATAATTTATCAACAGACAGGAAATAAAATTTTAATGCTCATTATTACATTCATCTCATTCAACATTCAGCAGCTGCCCATGTTTGGAATACCAAAGGGGGCCGTTTAAAATGTGGTGCCTAGTAGACCTACAACACAAATGCATCACTTCTGCATTTAATTAATCCTAAACAGTATTGCTGCTTGTAAAAGATTGATGCAATTGGTGTAGGAGCAATATTATGGTAAACTGTTGATTGGCGTGAAGATTAAACATTATATGTATTGAAACCTCCTGGAAGATTAAAACTGTGTGCCCGACCGAGACTCGAACTCGGGACCTTTGCCTTTCGTGGGCAAGTGCTCTACCATCTGAGCTACCAAAGCACGACTCACGCCCGGTCCTCACAGCTTTACTTCTGCCAGATACTGTAGTGAATTTCCAATGTTAGTCACATCTGTCAACAGCATACTTAACTTTCACATTTCCTTCCTCTGCATGCAGAACCCCATCTGGTATCTGTGTAACGTTAATCATTTGACAGTTGCAAGTTGATGTACAGGTCATGAAAATTATTAAAAAGGTAACCATGTTTTCATAATTACACATACATTAAGTTAATTTATAAAATTACAAGTCATCAGCAATATATCAGAGCTATTAAACACTATTACTTGTGTTCCAATTAAGAGCTACAACTATTATGACAATGATATAATGGATGTGTTTATCATCAATTCAGGCAGGGCTGAAACAGAAGAAACAGTGGTGGCCTACTCCACACTAACATTGGGCGGCTATGAAAAACAACAATGCTGGGAGATTCATAACATAATCGGTAGGCCTATATAACTACTAAAATTTGTGTTCACTTTGAGTTGTTCTTGTATTACGCCTACCTTTCGACTCGTAATGACAGTGGAGCAAATTAATCACTTTAGTTATCAATGAACTGGGACTAAAAATAAATTTGACGTAAATAATTGTTATTATTGTAATTTACTCTTCTGGTGTAACACGAAGGAATCGAAAAAAGGGCTTGACCACAATAGGAAATATCCAAACAAACTCATGTGTACTTGTTTGAAAAGGACAGGGCCGCGAAGGACAGTGAGAGTGGTTGACGTATCTGTAGAGAGAAATAGTAAATAAAACCTTTGTTTGTGTATTCAGGAGTCCCGTTGTTTCAGTCTTATGCGCGTGCTGCTCATCCTCCGTTAGTGCGTCCACACCACACTGAGTGTTTCTTCTTCCCTCTTCCGTGATGAGTTGTGCACTGCCTTCTGTCCTCACAGTCATTGGAAACTCTTCAGGCGTAAAATTCTGGCTCTTACGTCCTGACATTTTGATATGGGCCATGCTCACCCCACATTACAACGAATCACAAAGTATAATATGTATTAGTCAACATACTGATATTCAAGAAACACCACACGAAGAATAAGACTAGTGGTTCATTAGGAACAGTCATGTCACTGCACTTTCACGTATCATGATTTTCAGTTAATTATAACAGTTTCAACCGGCTTCCCGTACAATACATTTCCCAACCCCCCCACGCCGCCACCCATCACCACTCTCACCCCACAGTGTTTGCCAAAGCATTTTCCTGACACAGATATTACACACAGATAACGCAGCACAAGCCAGATCAGAGTTGCTTATCAAATACCTGCTGTAGACGATTGATATACCTCCTTTTTAAATCTCTGCAGTGTCTGTAGGTTACTTAACAGAATAAATTTGTGAAATCAGATCACTATTCCGTTGTTTTCATGTTAAAAATTACGTATAGAGTTGATACAATTAGTAATTGACATGGAATAAGTTCTACAACGGCGCAAATAATAATAATAAAAAAATGTAGCAGTTGAATTTAATATACTGATAACTTTGCGCCGATGATGATTTAGCGTGGAATAAAGATCGGCCTACTTAAATACTAATCCGAAATCTTTTCTGTCTTATATCCTCTCGTTAACAACTGAATCTTAATTGTATTGTTCTGTAAGTTCACTTTTGTTGTAGGATTTCGAGTTAACAGTCATATGATAGGAAGATCTACTAGACAAGTTTTATAGCACTGAATGATATGTTGCTTTCACCTAGTTTTTTTTTTCTTTTCCTTCCAGTCTTATAATCTGACAATAAGTGTAAAAAAATAGTCATAGTTCCTCATATCCATTTTCCATTATGATTCAAGTAAAGATTAACAAGAAGAAAACTTCTATGATTGTCCACTATCGCCTAATGTTTCCTAAAGTGTATCTAACCATTTCTTTTAAAGCTATCTACTCTTTTCGATGTGAACTACAGGCTATTATCTGTTACAGAACTGCCTCATTTTAGGGTAAGTGTATAAGTGGGGTAAGTGTAAACTAGGTGCCATATATTTGGAATGGACCGGGAATCCTCCATTTGGGGGAGTTCGGCCGCCGAGGGCAACTACTTATTTCATTTGGTGCCACATTGGGCGACTTGCGCTTGTGAGATGGGGATGAAATGATGACGAGGACAACACAACACCCAGTCCCTGAACAGAGAAAACCTCCTGTCCCAGCCGGGAATCGGACACGGGCCCCTTGGCGTAGCATTCCACTGCGCTGACAAGTCAGCTAACGAGGGCAGACATCTACACTCCTGGAAATGGAAAAAAGAACACATTGACACCGGTGTGTCAGACCCACCATACTTGCTCCGGACACTGCGAGAGGGCTGTACAAGCAATGATCACATGCACGGCACAGCGGACACACCAGGAACCGCGGTGTTAGCCGTCGAATGGCGCTAGCTGCGCAGCATTTGTGCACCGCCGCCGTCAGTGTCAGCCAGTTTGCCGTGGCATACGGAGCTCCATCGCAGTCTTTAACACTGGTAGCATGCCGCGACAGCGTGGACGTGAACCGTATGTGCAGTTGACGGACTTTGAGCGAGGGCATATAGTGGGCATGCGGGAGGCCGGGTGGACGTACCGCCGAATTGCTCAACACGTGGGGCGTGAGGTCTCCACAGTACATCGATGTTGTCGCCAGTGGTCGGCGGAAGGTGCACGTGCCCGTCGACCTGGGACCGGACCGCAGCGACGCACGGATGCACGCCAAGACCGTAGGATCCTACGCAGTGCCGTAGGGGACCGCACCGCCACTTCCCAGCAAATTAGGGACACTGTTGCTCCTGGGGTATCGGCGAGGACCATTCGCAACCGTCTCCATGAAGCTGGACTACGGTCCCGCACACCGTTAGGCCGTCTTCCGCTCACGCCCCAACATCGTGCAGCCCGCCTCCAGTGGTGTCGCGACAGGCGTGAATGGAGGGACGAATAGAGACGTGTCGTCTTCAGCGATGAGAATCGCTTCTGCCTTGGTGCCAATGATGGTCGTATGCGTGTTTGGCGCCGTGCAGGTGAGCGCCACAATCAGGACTGCATACGACCGAGGCACACAGGGCCAACACCCGGCATCATGGTGTGGGGAGCGATCTCCTACACTGGCCGTACACCACTGGTGATCGTCGAGGGGACACTGAATAGTGCACGGTACATCCAAACCGTCACCGAACCCATCGTTCTACCATTCCTAGACCGGCAAGGGAACTTGCTGTTCCAACAGGACAATGCACGTCCGCATGTATCCCGTGCCACCCAACGTGCTCTAGAAAGTGTAAGTCAACTACCCTGGCCAGCGAGATCTCCGGATCTGTCCCCCATTGAGCATGTTTGGGACTGGATGAAGCGTCCTCTCACGCGGTCTGCACGTCCAGCACGAACGCTGGTCCAACTGAGGCGCTAGGTGGAAATGGCATGGCAAGCCGTTCCACAGGACTACATCCAGCATCTCTACGATCGTCTCCATGGGAGAATAGCAGCCTGAATTGCTGCGAAAGGTGGATATACACTGTACTAGTGCCGACATTGTGCATGCTCTGTTGCCTGTGTCTATGTGCCTGTGGTTCTGTCAGTGTGATCATGTGATGTATCTGACCCCAGGAATGTGTCAATAAAGTTTCCCCTTCCTGGGACAATGAATTTACGGTGTTCTTATTTCAATTTCCAGGAGTGTATTTGGAGTTGCCCTACTACAAGGTTGATAATTTCCAGTAAAGTTGGTAGTGAGTTCAAAGTCTTTTAGAAGATATTGCACAATCTGTAACAAGATGGCAGTAGGTTGTGCCTAAAGAGATTGTTTTATATCTTGGCCACTTAACTGCGTAAGTAGTTTTTGGATAAAGCCTTACTGTTTTTAAATGATCTTCAGTGCTGTTATGTTATTTTGAATGTTTTTAATAACAGAGATTTTAGCTGTGGTACACACTTGCCCCAGTCATTTACCACTTGGGGAAAGTGAGACCCATGGTTGCTGGGGAAGTGTGTACTGTAGTTTACACTTACACCTGCTGATGTTGTTTTCTTTATTTGCAGCTCGTTTGCATCATGGTTAGGAAGTACAGGTGAATATCCAATAATGGCAGTTCTTATTCCAAAGAGACACTGGATGAAGCATTAAACAACAGCAGACGAGGGCCTCTTACAATTATGGGGCTTCTAAGGAATTTTTAAGACCGAAAATTACTCCATATAGCCATCTGTAAGGTAAGAGAGGGGTTAAAAGCAAAACTCTGAGGTGCAACACAGTAATTTCTGAAGAGCATGAGACAATACTCGCCTCATGCTTAAAAATAATGGAAAAGTGGGTGTTTGGCTGAAACTGAATGAGGTTAACATTGTGGCGGAGTATGTGGTAAATAATGGTCTTGTAACTCATTTCAAGAATAGAATTCCAGGTGAGGATTGGTTCCTGGGATTTAGGAAGCACTACAATTCGTCTTTGAAGAAACTGGAAAGTGTGGAATATTCCTGGACGAAAATGACCGATCAATTTGTCATCAGTCACTACTTCGATTCGTTGTTAACATTCTTGGGTGAAGTGCAGCTTCATTCTAAGCCAGAGAATATATGGAATCTCGACAAAACTAATCTCTGTATGCATTTATCCAAAACTAAATTTGTTGCACAAAAGAATGCACCTTCTAGTTGAACAACAAGTGGGCCAGGAAAGGAGAACACTAACATCTTAGGAGACTGCAATGCTGCTGCAGGAAAAGCCTCTCCACTTATTATATTCAAGGGAAAACACGTTTGGGACCAATGGGTTGCCCCTAATGTACATCCTGGAACAGTTTGTGTTGCTAGTAACAATAGATGGATACAGAGTGACATCTTTGTATCATATTTTAAAAAATCTCTTTTGTCAGCATTAGGCAAAAACAGGCAAGTTATTTTGATGTATTATGGCCACAAATGCCATTTTGACAATAGATTAGTGGAAACACTTGTGGATGTCATCATTCTACAACTTCCATCTCATACTAGTCATCTTCTTCTTCCACTAGATCTTTGCGTCCTTCGTTAGTTGAAAAACACTTGGGATGCAAAACTTATTCAGTGGCAATGTAATCACCATGGAGTCAAAATTCCTGTGAGTGCATTCTCACAACTCATGGGAGAAACCTGCTTAAATGTTCGGCCTGACCTTGTCATCAGTGGTTTCAAGAAAGCTGGAATTAATCTGTTTCATAGGAACGAAGTGCTGAGGGAGAAATATGATATAGGAGCACTGAAACAATGGGGGGATCATAAGAGAAGGGCGACCAAAGGGGCTGAAGATGTTCCGAGCAACAGAGAAACAGGCGCTGGCCCAAGTGAATATGGAACACCTGTTCTCCAGTCATGTAATCAAACTGTGGGTGGCGATGCTTCTTTTGAGGAGATTCTTCTTCAGGCAGTGAAGCAGATTCAGCGACAAAGGACCACATAAAATTGAGAAAAGGTAAAGGACCTCCACGTTTGTATAATACAAGACAGAAACAACGACTTCAGGTACACAAAGAAGAGAATCCAACAACAGAAGATTCGAGACAAAAAAAAGCTGTGACCAAAACTGAAACTAAGGCTTTTATGAAAGTAAGTTACAATTGGATACAAAAAAGACATGAAGCACCATGAATGTGGCACACTAAGATGAAATGTTTACTAAAATGAATTATGAAGGTAATTGATAGTGAAGTTAAGCAGTTTAATATGGAAAACTTTCAAATTTTCACAGATAAGTAAGGTGTAAAGAAGAATGATGGTATTTTTGGAAGAAGGATGTAGATCATTACAATATATGACATGAATTACATTCTATATATCTCTAAAGAGCAATCTTAGAGATGTTGATGTAGATTTTATTTATCTACAATATTACAGAACGTCTTCTAGATAAAATATTATGTTCATTCCCACATTATTCCATCCAGGAAGCAAGTCAAAAACGTGTGATGAAGCTACACCACAATTAAAATAAAATAAGAGTTAATAATGGTAGCCCAATGGGAATAATGTTTTGTTATGGAAAACAATTACTTAATAAGTCTTCCACAGTATGGCAGCATTTTACCTATCAAATATTCTGTTTCCTACACTTTAGGTATCCTAGTTTGATAGGGAATGTGTTCTGACTCTTCATTTATTATAGAGTTTCAATCCTGTAGAATCCGAGCATACATTTTCATTATATGGGGAGCACTGAATCATGTGTATTTCGTATAATGTACGTGTCAGAAAGATTTTTCTCAAATAACTTTGTTATACATGAATATTTAAATTTTGTAAACGATTAGAGAGACGCGATTTAGAAGTTGTAATCTTCTATAAGATCGACAACAAGACTTTTGCACACATAGTACAAATCCCTCTAACGTTTCCTGTAGAGACTTTCAGCATCCAGGAAATGACTGGTTGGTTGATTTGGAGGGAGGGGACCAAACAGTGAGGTCATCAGTCCCAAGGAATGTGGGGAGGATGGGGAAGGAAGCTAGCCATGCTTTTTCCAAAGAACTATCCCGGCATTTGCCAGTATCTGTTGATATCTGACATTCCCCAAAGAACAAATCATAGGCTATACAACAATAGGTACAAAATACCCATGTTAAATTAATTTCCATGTGTTGATGACAGTAAAATTTGATAATACGTGCATCACATATGCAATACTGATTCATTTTTTCTAGGAATTTGTCACATACATTCCAGTTTGATTTCTTGTCTAAATTTAAGTCAAGGAATTATTCCTCAAGTTGATTGCTATGATGCACTTTAATATTATAGCAGTTTGAATGATTGTTTCTGAACCACACCATTCTCTTAAATTCTTTCAGTATCCATCAAATGCTGCTTGTGATACCCCAAAGAACAAAACCATATCTAACAACAGGTTGAGACTAGCTATGACAAACTATTTTCTATGTGTTGATGGCAATACAATTTGTACAAATGTGTCTAACAGTTCTTATCAGTGACTTCAGTATCAATGAAATGACATTTGAAACTCCCAAAAGGACAAAATGATATCCAATAATACGAGGGTTGGAATTTTAATCGTGGTAACTATTTATTTACAGCGCATACAAAATATACACTTACTACACCTATTTTCACTCATTGCTTGCATATGGCATCATATTTTGGGGTAATTCATCGCGGAGGAATAAAGTATTTATTGCACAAAGGCATGTAATCAGAATAATAGCTGGAGTCCACCCAAGAACATCCTGCAGACATTTATTTAAGGATCCAGGGATATTCACAGTAGCTTCTCAGTATATATATACTCTCTTATAAAATTTGTTATTAACAACCAAATCCAATTCAAAAGTAATAGCAGTGTGCATAACTACAATACTAGGAGAAAGGATGATCTTCACTATTCAAGATTAAATCTAACTTTGGCACAGAAAGGGGTGAATTATACTGCCACTAAAGTCTTTGGTCACTTACCAAATAGTATCAAAAGTCTGACAGATAACCAACAAGTATTTAAGAAGAAATTAAAAGAATTTCTGAATGACAACTCCTTCTACTCCATAGAGGAATTTTTAGATATAAATTAAGAAAAAAAGTTGTTATATCAACTTAATTATGTTGTTAAATTAACTTAATTATGTCATGTATTGGAAAATTTGACTCGTTTCACATCATTACGAAATATCGTATTCATGATCCATGGAACTAGTATTAATCTAATATAATCTAATCTAAGTTTTACTGACCTTCAATGTAGTCATCAGCATTGTGCATAACCAGTTGCCAGCGATGTGGAAGTCGTAGGATACTCTTAGCAGTGCCAGGTGTGCTGACATTTCGAGTGGCGCGGTCTATCGTCCAGCGAATTTGTAGGAGTTATGAAGCGAATGCCGTGAAGTGTGTTCTTCAGTTTAGAAATCGAGTTGAACTTACCGGAGCTTAAGTCAGGGGAGTGCAGCAGGTGGTGTAGCACTTAGCAGCCCCATCAGCCAAACAAATCAGTAACCACTTGCACTGCACGTGCTTGAGAAATGTCCTGCTCAATGGTGGTCAGGTCCTGCAGAAAGTGTCATCACTTCTGTCTCTATGCTGTTCATTTTTGGAACACAACCTATGACCAGCTTAGAGACAGAAGCGATGACACTTTCAAATGCATTTCATGTGCAAAACTGATTAATTGTTTGCTAGGAATTCAATATATATATTCCAGCTTCATTTCTATCTAAATTAAATTCAGATTTTCAACCATTGGATGGTTATGACCCAACTTAGTGCATTTTGAGCCTGCCAAGCCCATAGTTTTGAAAGTCGACGCTTCTTCCTACGTAATCGGCGCTGTGCTTTCGTACAGAATTGGCGCACAAGACAGACCTTTTGCTTCTGCTTCAAAGTTGTTAACTCACACTCAGCGCAATTACTATCAATTTGAAAAAGAGGCTCTCGCTATTGTGTATGGTGTGACAAAATTCCATCACTATTTGTATGGTCACAAGTTCAATTTAATGACAGGTCACAAGCCTTTGCAGTCCTTGTTTCATCCGTCAAAGATGGTTCCTGCACGCACTGCTCAAAAAACTGCAACGTTGGGCTTTGTTGCTTTCGCAGTATCTCTATGAAATTGTGTACAGACCTACGGCAATGTATGGCAGTGGAGGCGTCCTATCTCCGATTGACCCAGACTCTGATTTTGATGCATTTGCCGCATCTTGTTGCCAAACCGATGCGCAGGACTCTGAATTGCTGGAATCTTTTCCCTTGCACTCCTGAAAAATTGCACAGGCCACGGAAGCTGACCTAGATCCCAAGATTTTGTTGCATTATATTCACACGTCTTTGCCTTGTTCATTGAATAGTATTCAGAACTCAGTTGTGCGTCGATATTTTGCACATCGGCATAACCTTTCAGTTCAACAGCGTATGATTGTAGTTCAAAATGACAGTGTACAATCACGTGTGCTTATTCCCAAAATGTTGCAAAAGGCTGTGTTGCAATTGCTCCACCAAGGACACTGGGGTATTGTTCGCACTGAACAGTTAGTGTGACGACACTGTACTTGGCACGGCATGGATGCCCATATTGAACATATGACATCACAGTGTCACGCATGTGTGGAAAACCAATTCGCTCCGACACAGACACTATCAGCTTGACCTAAGACTCAATCGGCATGGCAACTAGTGCACACCGACTTTGCAGTTCCATTTTGCATCACTCGTTGGCTCATAGTGGTAAACTCTTTTAGCAAGTTTCCATTTCCGTGCCTATGGCTTCCACCACATCACATAGCACCGTTCAGGCGTTGTCTTCCTTAGTTTGCATCGAATGTTTGCCAGAAGTACTTATGTTGGACAACGGACCACAGTTCACTTCACGTGATTTTGAACAGTTTTGCGAACAAAGAGGCATTTGTCATCTATCAAGTGCTCCGTTTCAACCACAGTCCTACGGACAAGCAGAACGTTTCGTACACACTTTTAACCAGCAGGTGGCCAAGCTTTGCACCATCCACACATGAGAACAGGCGCTGCAACTCTTTCTCACCTCCCGTCTGTTTCATTCACGAGACAGACCATCACCGGCTGAACTTCTGCATGGCCACCACCATCGGACACTGCTATGCTTTCTACACCAACCGTAGCATTCAGCTCCACCAATGGATTTGCACCGCACGATCTTATTATTTCCAGGGTTTATGCCAACTGTGGACGCTGGAAAGAGGTGGAATCCAGGAACACATTTGCTCTTTTATGTATTTGATTGTAGGTCCCGATGGTTTGCAGCGCTGCCATCAGAACCAAATTCGTGCATGTCATTTGCCCCTTGATTCTGCTGCATTCCTCCTCTCAGGTTCACGGCCTCACAGGACCGCACAGCCTTCGCAGCTGCCCACTGGTACCACCAGCGCACCCCAGGAGGAGTGGATGGACGATGCACCCTCGCCCCTGCCGTCCCCACTCGCTGACTCCATGGACCTAGACCCACCATCGCGGTCCCTGTCGCCGTCATCACCTCAGGGCACGGTCTCAGGCCTGGACATGTGCCCTGCCAACAGTTTTCCAGAGGATGTTCCTGTTGTGGCGCAAGCCAGATGGCGGGGTACGGTCGGGAGTAAGTCATCCTCCACAGTTACGGCTCCCAGCTCATCTCTATGTCCAGCATCATGCCTCCCTCCTCATTGTCGTTCACAGCTTCCTTACATGGCAATGGTGCAGCATTTTGGGGAGGAGGAATGTGCTGGCGTAAGCTGTCGCCAGCATACCCGTCAGCAACGATGATGATGATGACGATGTTTGGTTTGTGGGGCGTTCAATTGCGCAGTTATCAGCGCCTGTACAAATTCTCAAACTTTGCTCAGTCCAAACTCGCCACTTTCATGATGAAATTACAAGGACAATACAAATACCCAGTCATCTCGAGGCAGATGAAAATCTCTGATCCCACTGGGAATCGAACCCGTGACTCCATGCTCAGGAAGGGAGAACGCGACTGCAAGACCACAAGCTGTGGACAGTCGGCAAAGAGGTTGCAAGAAGATCGATAATAGGCACTGAATCAAACGCGTCTACTAGGAGAGAAGCCAAAGACAGACTCTCAGCAATGTGCCGCCAACGCACTCCCGACTACCAGAGGTCCCAGTCAGTCACAGTCGTTATCAGCTCAGTTACTATTCTAGTTGGCTTCTGTCAGTTCACATCACCGGCTAAGAGAGTGTAGTGTTTATAGTGGGACTTGTACTTCACCACCAGTGAGGCTAACATAATGGAAGAACTTGTACCACAACAACTTTCTTAAAGATAAGTAGCTTCTTGTTCTTGTTAACAAAGAATCCTTGTAATACATGCGTGCTGTTGTATTGTAGTAGGAAGATACTGGCCACCAAGCAATATCCTCTCCTTGCTTCTCATAGTACAAGACTCTTACAGTGGCAACGATGACTCAAAACTGACGATGTGTAGCTTTACAAAGTTACGTGGCATTCGACTGACTTGTGGATGCTTCACTTTTTTTCGAGACTGTGCATATCCTATGTAGAAGTAAGCAAACAGAATAAAAATAAAGAAATGTATTCGCAACAGTGAATATGATTTGACTACAGCTGCACAGTTTTTTAGTGACATATGGAAATTTGTGCCAGAAAGGGACTCAAAAATGGATTTCTCACTCCAAAGAAGTGGTCGCAGTAACCATTTCCTTTCGCTTATACAATGGCGCAGTACAGTTCAATAACGTGAATTACGCAAAGTAAATATTATTTTCTAATATTTAGGCAATAACATGCTACAAATGATTGATACTATTGAATTTCTTACAATGCCATTAACGGTACTGGTGGAAGTAAAGCAGTGGGAAAGGCTAATCAGTCATGCTAGGGTAGCTCACTATGAAAGAAAAAGGTTGAAAGTTCGACTTTCAGTCCGACACACAGTTTTAATCTATCAGGAAGCTTCTTTAATAATATAACTTTCTTTAGCCTTTTTATTATCAGTGTATCAACATACAATAGGTTCATTAAAGAACTGGGAACATTACCAAAATAGCAAACAACAATAATTATATAGGAATGCATTCCTGGTGAAATAAGACAAAACAACGATCACATACCAGCGAAAGATGAGTCAGTTCATGGTAATCTCCAAGTCACAGCAGCCATGATTCGGGCACATCGTCTCGATAACGATTGCATAGTTCCATTACAACATCCACGTTCTGGAGAAACACTAAACAAGAATTCACCTTCTTAGATCTGGCGCACCCCAGCTGCATTAAAAAAAAAAAAAAAGGATAATATGGACGATATCTGGAATGACACATTAAAGTGGTGTGATGATCTAGTAGAAACACTCAAAATTCAAGGACGATCTTCCTGCCATGTTGAAAAAAATAATGAAAGCACAGTCCTTTGATCCAATTCATTGCTTTTGTTTCATGTGAGGGGAAAAGGTGTCATCTGGGAACAGAAGCGACTGTGGCACAACAGTATTTGGAGCAGGATGAAGAAGTAAAGCAACTGTTTTCCACACCAGCAGCCACACCTCAGCAGAAGGTCCACACACCAGTGGCAAACATTTGACTATGAGGAGAAAGCGCAGAATTTGCCCTGTTAATGGCATGAAGCCAGAGCCAAATCATGTTTTTGTCATACCACGTTGCATGAGCCTCCAGGGTGAGGAGGACACTCGACATCATGGGGCATGCAATCCCAGGATGCTGGCTGTCCACCATCTTCTGAGTGTCTCATGAATAGCCGATAAACGCCACATGTTATAAGAGTCCTGGTATGAGGAAAGTCTGCATGGACATAACTGTATTCGATGGAAAAGTTCTTGAGATGAGAGAGATAAGTAGAAATATGCAATACTGTAATGGATGGCACTCTGGAACGTACAGAAAGTTCATCAGTCAGGGCTTCTGACAAAGTAGCCCCATGATGAGTCCACAACTTAACCACTGTGCAGACAAAGGGTGCAGCCACTCCATCATCGACATTGACCAGGCCAAGGCCTCTTCCCAAGAAGGAAGAGTTTAGTGGAAGACAAGACCCACATTCACAAAATAGCCAAATGTTAATAAAACATTCTCGGGTTTCAAGCCGCATCAAGTGGTTTACTGCCCATGAGCTTTCGCTAGAGATCTCCTATGTCATTGTGAAGTGGATGACACAATCCGCTTGACAATGTCAGAGGAGATCTCTACCGAAAGCTCATGGGCAGTAAACCACTTGACGCCCCTTGAAACCCGAGAATGTTTTATTAACGGATATCGCTGCAAAAGCATGCATTTGTACATAGCCAAATGCTGTCAGCAACCTCTTCGCCATTGTCTTTGGCACTGATAAGATGTGAGCCACATGCAGAATCCTAGACACCAGATGAGTGTTGTCAAAATCAACCCATTTTAACATGTCCAAAGTTCGAAGCAGGTCACTACAGGCATTTATACAGGTCATTTAAAGGAGGCATTTATAGTTAACTGTGATCGTTCTCCAAATATTGCAAGAGAAGCTAATTCCCGAATATTTGAGCATGCCCATCAACCACAATTGACGTTTTGGGCTGGACAGAATCATAAAACAGGAAAATGTGGCTAATATCATCAGACTTTAATGCTGGGCAGAGTACAAGTGTGTCTGAACACACAGTGCACAGAACTCTCATAACAATGGGCCCCTGCAGCTGACGACCCATGCATGTGCCACGACTTCAGCAACTATGATTGAAATGAGCATGCGATCATCGACACTGGGAATTGGCGCAGTGGCAGAGCATTGCATTATCTGATGAATCCTGATACCTTCTTCATCATGCCAATGTGAGGGCCGAATCCATTGTCTTCCAGGGGTACAGCATCTTGATGCCTGTAGTGTAGGATGGAGGCAAGCTGGTGGCAGCACTACTATGCTCTGAAGAGCATTGACATGGGCGTCCATAGGTCTTGTGGAGTTCATGAAAGGCATCATGACGGCCAAAGTGTATAATACACTATTGGTAGACCACATACACCCCTTCATGACAATAGTGTTTCCCAATGGCAGTGGTATTTTTCAAAAAGATCACGCGCCATGTCACAAGGCCAGGAGGTCGATAGTCTGAAGGACACAGTGTCTGATGATGTTGATGTTTGGTTTGTGAGATGCTCAACTGCGTAGTCATCAGCGCCCTTTCTAAGTCCCAATTTTTACACAGTCCAATTTTTAAATAGTCCAATCTAGCCACTGTCACAAATGATGATGATGATGATGATGAAATGATGAGGACAAAACAAACACCCAATCCCCAGGCAGAGAAAATCCACCACCCGGATGGGAATGGACCCCGGGACCCCATGATCCAGAGGCAGTAACGATAGCCACTAGAGCACGAGCTGTAGACTAACACAGTGGCTGCTTCCAGTTGATGTGCTGGCCCCCTAACTAGCCAGATCTGAACCCAATTGGCCACACCTGGGACGTGACTGAATGTGGCACCAGAGCTCATGGCCCTCCTCCCCATAATTTAAGGGAATTAGGCGACCTGTATGTGCCAATGTGGTGTCAACTCCCTCCAGCGACCTACCAAGGCCTCATTGTTTGCATGCCATGATGCATCGCCGCTGTTATCTGTGCCAGGTGGGCATACCGGCTATTAGGTAGGTGTTCATAATGTTCTTGCTGATCAGTGTATAAATAGAATAGCACATGCTTGGTCAGTCCAGTATGGACCTGCCTCATTCCACTGAGGACTGGGTATGTGGTAAGTGGGCCCATTTTTCAGCCATATGGTCTATCACCTTCCCCTATGGGCAGAGCACAGAAATCACCATCTCCGATGGTGCTTCAAATGGGAGTTCAAAATCATGCCTCATCAACAATCCAGGTCCCTCATGGTATACAGACATCTCTAAAATATTGCCATCCAAATAACAGAACTCCAGACCATTTCTAGTGTCGTTTAAAATCCTGTCACACGCTGTGCCGCTCATTAACTTTACATATACCACACTGCTCACTATTGATTGGTGTACGCCAACAAGATCGTTATAGTCAATCTTAACAATATCTTGATGCAATTTTTCTTTTTCACGAGCTTTGAGGCGTGCATATTCACTGGAAAAACTGATCTTCAATGTCGATTGACTATAAGAGTATACCGTTCATCTTCAAAAGGATGTATAGCACGCGCAGATGGTGAGGCATTCAAACCTTCGGACAGTCATGTCTGAAGGACATTGCATAGTATGTCGTAAAACATAGACATTACAAAATAGAAAAAAAAACGAGCTGCGTTCTTATATGCAGACGTTAACTCTTGCTATTGTAGAATAATTTTAATAAGGAAACAGAAAACTTTGTATGTGTTGCTTACTATATTGATAGGCCGCCGCTGAGTAAATCTACATGCCATCGCTTATGTTTCACCCCGAGCTGTGCCTGGCAGCTTTAGAGACGTGGTCTAGCGGTTCTAGGCGCTGAGTCCGGAACCGCGCGACTGCTACGGTCGCAGGTTCGAATCCTGCCTCGGGCATGGATGTGTGTGATGTTTTTTTCTCTATTGGATTTTTTTTTTTTTAGCAATTAAGGTCTGTAAACTCAGCTCTTGTCTTCAGTATTCATTTATCTGTCTGCTAGTCCAGTGCATCTTTTGACTTTCCACAGAACCTTCATTACATTTGCCCGACTATTTGACTTTTTTTTCTTTTGTGAGGAAGCCTGGCACTCACACCCATAGTGCGCTGTAGAGACTGCTACAGTCTCACAGAATTTTAGGACTGCGTCCTTTGTGATCTTATTCTTTAGCAGTCGGTGTAGTGCATCACACATATAAACTTTTTTATGTCATTGTTTCGATCATAATTTACGTCACATCATATCTAGTGGACGAATGACAACTATTCTATTGATTGGTTATCAATGCCAATATTTATTCCAATTGTACAGAGTCCTTTAAAAGGCGTAGCTTTCATATTTTGATTTTATATTCTCATATTGTGTTTTTTGCACAGCAAATTCAGCTTTGTTTGGCACCTTCGTATTTCGAAAACGAAAATTTTATTATCAGCAAATAGCAAGGCACTGATTTATCTGCTCTTTACAAAAAGAGGAAAATCGTAATTCGTAGTACTCACGAAACACCAATGAGAGTTCACTTCGGCTACATATAATTCTTAGTCTAAATTTGCCTCGCAATTTTAGATTCTAATGTCTATCTGCTACAGTATTTAAAGTACCTTTCTATCATTACAATATTATTCGTTTGTCCAACTAACTGACGTGTTTGTTCATACCTACCTCAATTTTCCTCGTCTTTCTTATTTTTAATTGGAAAGTAATCAGGTGTTTTTCCTATCTTTGATAGACAATCCGTAGATTTCATCACATGTAATTTATCATTGAAGTAGGTGGTATTAACACGTTATTCGTTAATTCACTTTCTGTTGTTTATATGATAGCTGGTTTAATCCAAATATTTCTATCCCACCACATTCTCAAGTCAACTAGTACTACGTCCTTCATACCGGATCATTTAGACTTCGCTATTCCTGGCACAATTAGTTCTGTATCTATAACTACTTACGTTCGTTGTCCTAGACTGTCAATTTTTGTTAATGATCTACCACGCTGAGTCAAATTAAAATCTTAAGAATACTCATAATACTTTGGATACTTGGCAACAGTGACATTGATTGACTATCTGAAGAATGACCTATAGTACAGGTTGTAGCAGGACACAATAATACTACTCAAAGAAGCAGACACTGCACTAAGGTGATCAATTCGTTGATGCTATGTGCTGTGGCACTTTTAAATTACTGCGTAAAAAATGGCACAAAACTAGATGGTAGCCCCAACGGTATGCGAGTAGAATATGGCAATCAATTACTGGTCTTGAAGCCGTTGTGCGAATAGTGTTGGATGTAGCTTCTGTAGCACAAGCATTGTGGTCATGCTTGACACATGTTTGCTAACTTCAGAAAACAATCCAGTGCTAGAAGACATTGTCAAGGACAATTAAGTGCCAGTGGATGACAATCCAAGGCACGTAGTTATTAGTATCACTTCAACATCAAATTGTCCATGCTGTTCTGCAGTTTCGTAAACTGTTTATCACAAGAGCGTCACAAAAATTTTCTTTTACCCGTTCAAAGGAAAAAAAATGGAGTGCTGATTCTTGTGGCGAACATTTGAGCTACTTTGAAGTTGAATGTAAAAGTTTGGAAGCCATTCTGAACGTCTCTAATGTGGCTACAGGAGTAGTTGAGAGGCAAGTAATTAGTTCTTTCATTCAGAATACAGATACAGGAAGTAAGAACCTGACCACACCATCACCAAGCCAAAACCTTCCAAAGAGAAGGACTAGTATCTGCTATAAAATTATATGCTACGACGGTCGAAGACTATCTTTAAGAAAACATACATCGATAAAACAGTCTTCAGTCAGAAGTTTCTGAACTTTTCTTCGTTGGCAACAGCCTCGAATTTCCGGCCACTGAACACTAATATACAAAGGAGGTTCACAACGTTTTGCACAGTCGTCTCTAATTGTTTTATTTTTTGCAGGACGAGAATGAAATTTTTTGTGATCATACTTGGAACATTTAACTATAAGTTGGTACATAAAAATGTTTTCTTTTATTTACAGGTGAGCCATAATGGACCGTGAAGTAGATGTCAGGTTGCGCCAACGGCCGTTGAAGGAGTTTCTCTTCAAGACCTGCGATGACTCTGCCACATCGATTCACAGGACGTTGCTCCCTGTTTATGGGGAGGACACAGTGGATCGCAGCAGTATCCAGCAGTGGTTACAGAGGTTTAAAGAAGGTGATTTCTCTCTGCTGGACGATCCACAATGCCGTAGACCATCGACGGCAGAGAGTGATGTGAATAAGGAGACCATTGATCAAATCATCCAAAATGACATATGTGTGACCACACGACAGCTTACTTGTCATTGGGTAGTGTGGTATCACTGGTACAGTCACTAGGGTACAGAAAAATCTGTGCACGTTGGGTGCGTAGATTATTGACAAGAGAAATGAAAACGACGAGGAAGAATGTGTGAGAGGATCTCATGAAGATCTTTACTGAAGCGTGGAAACAGTGTTTTGACAGCGTCATTACCCAGGATGAGACATGGTTGTTTTTGTCCGAACCTGAGAGCAAAACACAATCCACGGAGTGGCGTCATCCGGGTTCTCCTCGGAAAAAGAAACCCAGACTTTCATGAACAGCAGGCCGAAAAGTGATGGGCTCCTTCTTCAGTGAGGTGTCATTTTTATTGACTTTTGGGAACCTGGCTCCACAATTAACCGGGACCGTTTGTCACTGGACAAGCTGCGACGTGCGATCAAGACCCACAGACCACAGCTTCAGTGTCATCTCATCAGACTACACCATGACACTGCCAAACCCTATACAGGCCTTATGACGCAGGAGAAAATCAGAAAATGGATTGGAAGATTGTTTCTCCTCCTCCCTACAGTCCGGGCTTGGCTCCGTCTGCTTTTTACCTCTTTGGTCGTCTGAAGGCCCACCTGCGCGGTAAAACGTTTGGTAGTGAGGGAGACCATATTTCCTGTGTCAAGCGATGGTGTAAAAGTGCATTTACATCACGGAAAGAACGTTGGGCCAGATGCGTCACAGCTGATGGATGCTACATTGAGTAGGCTCAATGTACAGCAAAATGTTCCAAGTACGTTCACAAAAAAATTCATTCTCCTCCTACAAAAATTTAAAAAAATTGAGACGACTGTGCAGAACTTTTTGAACGCCCTTTGTATATATCGTCAACAAAACATTTGGCAGAAAAATTCAGAAATCAGGCGGTAGCGGAGCAAGGCAAGAATACAAAAAGTGTGTAGTGTGAGCCGGATCTACCGCTCGACGGAGCCAGTGATTCTGCTAAATCAATAAAAATAGCTGCTGGTATCGGAGTCTTGGCACCGTTTCTGCTGCCCGTGACATCACAGATTTATCCGCTTCTCATCGGTCCATGCAGGCAGTGAACGCACGTTATGCACACAAAAACTTTTTTCTACATCCTCACCTGCATACATACTCTAAGGTAGCGCATGGCAAGGTAATTTAGGGTTTCTCTCCGTTCCAGTCTCATACAGTGCGCGGGAAGAACGACTCTTTAAATAACTGTGCGTATTGCAATTAGCCTAATTCTGTCTTCGCGATCCCTCCGGGAGCAATAAATGTGGGACGAGAGAATACCTTTAGATTCTTCCCTTAGTCCAGGTCTTTAACAATTAGTAAGTAGGTCTTTCGTGGGATTTTTTGCGTCTATCTTCAAGAGACTGCCAACCGAGGTTTTTCAATGTTTCAATGACACTGTCCCTTGAGTCAAACAAACCTATGACCATTCGCGCCACCTTCTGTGATTACGTTCAGTATCTCCCGTTAGTCCTAGCTGGTATGGGTCTCTATACTGCCTTGGTATAGATTTTCATTCGCTGGTTCAGTCTGCATATTAACATGATAGTTGTCTCAGACTTGGAAAGGCCTCTGGAACCATAAAGTTTCATTTGTAGGTAGTCTGCTCCGTAGACTAACTTCATTTCCCCAGTGTCCTGCCTGGGAACTGAAGTCTATCACTTGCCTTACCTAGAATGGAGCCTAGGCGATTATTCCGTTTTATAGCCCTACGAATTGTTATACCCAGGTATTTGTGCGAGGTTATTAATTCTAATCGTGAATGATTGACATTGCAGTCTTATGATAATAAGTTTTTTCGCTTTGTGAAGGGCGTTATTTTTCATTTGTGTACATTTAGAGGAGCAAGTTGCCAAACTTTAGTAATTTTGAAATCAAGTTCTGATCGAAAGTTCACTCAGGTTTTTTCAGGCAGTACTTCATTATACGAGGCGTGTTTTTTTAAGTAAGTACAGTTTTGAAATTAAAAAAAGACGTGCAAATATATCTCAATAATTTTATTTTTACATGAAAGTCTGTAACTTAATCTACGCACTGACGCCATTACAGTCTGATTCTTCTTTGTTTACGTTGTGTACTGAGTGTTTAAGATGCCTCCGATAATCGTGGGTCCCGCCGACTGTGAAGTACAGGCTGTTATAAGATTTCTTAGTTCTAAAGGCCTAAAAGCGATCGATATTCATCGTGAGATCTGTGCAGTTTACCGAGAAAACATTATGAGTGATGTAATGGTAAGAAAGTTGGTGAGAGCATTTAAAGATGGCCGCACAAATGTGCATGATGAACAACGGAGTGCGCGTCCTTCGGTCGTTAATGAAAGTATGGTACACGAAGTGGACAATAAGGTGAGAGAAAACAGACGCTTTACGATTTCCTCCTTGCGGGATGACTTTCTTAATGTTTCTTGTAGTGTCTTGTATGGCATTGTAACCGAGCACTTGAATTACCGAAAATTGTGCGCACGTTGGGTACCGAAAATGTTGACGGATGTGCACAAAACCAAACGTTTAGACAGTGCATCGACTTCCCTTGAGCGGTACCACAACGACGGTGATGATTTCTTAAGCTAAATTGTTACGGGCGATGAAACATGGCTCGCCTACGTCACACCAAAATCAAAGCAACAGTCCATGGAAGTTGAGCAAGGGCATCGTTTTGCTGCAAGACAATGCCCGTCCGCATGTGGTGAATCAGACCAAAGATCTCATCACATCTTTTCGATGGGAAATTCTAGATCATCCTCCGTGCAGCCCCGATCTTGCGCCCAGTGACTACCATCTGTTCCTGGACTTAAAGAAACACCTGGGTGGTCAGCTTCTTCAAGACGATGACGAAGTCAAAACAGTGGTGATGCAGTGGTTAACAAGTCAGGCGGCAAACTTCTCTGAGGAGGGTATTCAAAACCTGGTACAACGTTAAGACAAGTGCCTCAATATTGACTGAAATTATGTAGAAAAGTAGATTAAGATGCAGGGTTTCATGTAAAAATAAAATTATTGAGATACCTTACCACGTCTTTCTTTAATTTCAAAACGGCACTTACTTTAAAAACACGCTTCGTAGATAGCTGCATCATCTAAGAAAAGTCTGAGGTTGGTATTAAATCCGCCTGCAAGAACATAAATACACAAGACGAGCAACTACAGTCTCAACTCACTTCCGCGGGGCACGCCTAAAGTTACTTCCGCTTCTCTCGTTGAGTCTCCATCCAAGATGACATGCTGCGTCCTGCCTACCAAAAAATCCTGAAACCAGTCAGTTTTGTTTGACACCTAGTATAATTGCACTCTGCTTAATAAACGTTGGTCTCATATCAAGGACTGTCAAGCCTAAAACTAAAAAAAGCCAGAATCGGCGCTATATGTATCCGGACATTTTGCCCCACAATTCGAACTACCTATCTTACACAGAAATAGAGTCAATTGGGAATTTAAAGTTATTTAGTAATGCTCTATTACAGGCAGTTTTTGTCAGATCAATTTTAAACATGCTTAATCTAAAACTCTCAGTAAAGACCCCTATAATTTGGCATTTATGGCAGCAAATATGTGCTCAATGTGTTGAACTGCTGTCTTCTGCCTAAGATAAGCTTATGTCAAAGTAAACTAAAAGTTCTTCGTTAAACGAAATTCTTCTTAGACGATAAACGGAAAGATATTCAATAATTTTGGTCATTTCAGTCACACTTACAAAGAAATATCGCAGACTAAAACTCGTTTGCACTTGCATGCCTCAACAGGGCTAGGAGGACGCTAAGTGTGTATATTATCACCTTCTGATACCCTCGTGTTTGTTTTTAAGGAAAGTATTAGATTGTACATTTTACTACAAACTTGAAAACAATTTCAAATAAGGTCATATTACGTTGCGTAGGAGCGAAGCGCCAGTGTGATACAAAACTGAATTGAAAGCAATAGCGCTATGCGCTCTCTGACAGACAGAACTTTTTACTCTGTGTTTCAAACTTTCAGTGAATGAGACAGCCTTGTGATACACTTTTTTTTGGGGTCGTAAATCTGTATGTCTTGAACCGCCATAATCGTTCGCTGTTGCGACGGACATTGTATTAATTTTGTGAATAACAAATTTCATGTCCGCCTGTGGAAGAGCTTGATAAAGATACTTGTAGCAAATGATGGAAAATACTTATATTAATTAATGAAGAATGTATATGGATTTATATTAAAATACATTTCAAATAATTAATTTGAATAATCTGATCCTCAATATTTCATGTGCTACGGCAGTGTCTTTATAAGTCGCGTGGATGTGTGCAGGGTGACTGGGTAGATCGAACCCACAGCACTGTCATTGCCCTCTTGGACAAATCATTAATTAATTAGGATTACAGTTATAAGTACTAAATACAGCTACCCTTTCGACCTCCATGCATTAAGTCGCACTAGCCCACATGTGGACTCCCCTCTGCTGAATTAAGTGCAAGTGCAAGTGCCCAAAACTAATTTCAAAATGGTCCAAATGGCTCTAAGCACTATGGGACTTAACATCTGAGGTCATCAGTCCGCTAGACTTACAACTAATTAAACCTAACTAAGGACATCTCACACAACCATGCCCGAGGCAGCATTCGAACCTGCGACCGTAGCCGCACCGCGGTTCCGGACTGAAGCGCCTAGAACCGCTCGGCCACAGCATACTTCATTTCAGATTCGCTGCAGAATAGTTACACTAAAACTACGTAAGATCGCTTGCTGTTATTTTGTTAGAATCATTACGAATAGAAGACTGAAGTTAAACCTACGTTAAGAAAGTTTCAGCATTGATGAGTGTGCACTTTGGTGATACTGATACTCAAGGATCAAGTTTAATTCATTTGCACTACACAACCCAGAGCAATATCCTTCGGATTTAGATTTAAAAAAATACATCAGAACAAAATTATTTATTTACAATTAATAGTGATAATATTTTACGTGGTAGGGCGGGGCAGGCTGACATCGATTGTACTTTGCCTCGCTCACTCTGCATGTGGCGTGGTTCTGCCATTGTGTGTTACACTCTTCCAGTCCACGAAGAAAAATACGGGGCAGAGACAGAAGAATAGCATTAGTTTGTATATCTATATATCCTTGCGGTATATCTCCTAATTCGCCCTTATACTTATTTCTAGCGCTTACTTCATGGACAGGAAGTGCAAAATGGCTAAGCAGGGATGGCTAGAGGAAAAATGTAAGGGTATGGGGGATGTGTGGAAGGTGGCAGTTGTGGGGAAGGCGGATAGTCGTCTTAGGTTCATTGGTAGAATTTTGGAAAGATGTGGTTCATCTGTAAGGGAGACCGCTTATAAAACACTAGTACAACCTATTCTTGAGTACTGCTAGAGCGTTTGGGACCCTTATCAGGTCGGATTGAGGGAGGGCATAGAAGCAATTCAGAGGCGGGCTGCTAGATTTGTTATTGGTAAGTTTGATCATCACGCGAGTGTTACGGAAATGCTTCAGGAACTCGGGTGGGAGTTTCTAGAGGAAAGGAGGCGTTCTTTTCGTGAATCGCTACTGAGGAAATTTAGAGAACCAGCATTTGAGGCTGACTGCAGTACAATTTTACTGCCGCCAACTTATATTTCGCGGAAAGACCACAAAGATAAGAGAGATTAGGGCTCGTACAGAGGCATGTAGGCTGTCATTTTTCCCTCGTTCTGTTTGGGAGTGGAACAGGGACAGAAGATGCTAGTTGTGGTACGAGGTACCTTCCTCCACGCACCGTATGGTGGATTGCGGAGTATGTATGTAGATGTAGAGGCTTATCTCATGAGGGGTAAGATAGATACTGCCTACAGGAAAATTAAAGATAGCTTTGGAGAAAAGAGAACCACTTGTATGAATATCAAGAGCTCAGATGGTAACTCAGTTCTAAGCAAAGAAGGGAAAGCAGAAAGGTGGAAGGAGTATATAGGGGGTCTATACAGGGGCAATGTTCTTGAGGACAATATTATGGAAATTGAAGAGGAGGTAGATGAAGATGAAATGGGAGATACGATACTGCGTGAAGAGTTTGACAGAGCACTGAAAGACCTAAGTCGAAACAAGGCCCCGGGAGTAGAGAACATTCCATTAGAACTCCTGACAAAACTCTACCATCTGGTGAGCAAGATGTATGAGACAGGCGAAATTCCCTCAGACTTCAAGAAGAATATAATAATTCCAATCCCAAAGAAAGCAGGTGTTGACAGATGTGAAAATTACCGAACTGTCGGTTTAATAAGTCACAGCTGCAAAATACTAACGCAAATTCTTTACAGACGAATGGAAAAACTGGTAGAAGCCGACCTCGGGGAAGATCAGTTTGGATTCCGTAGAAATGTTGGAACACGTGAGGCAACACTGACGCTACGACTTATGTTAGAAGAAAGATTAAGGAAAGACAAACCTACATTTCTAGCATTTGGAGATTTAGAGAAAGCTTTTGACAATGTTGACTGGAATACTCTCTTTCAAATCCTGATGGTGGCAGGGGTAAAATACAGGGAGCGGAAGGCTATTTACAATTTGTACAGAAAGCAGACGGCAGTTATAAGAGTCGAGGGACATGAAAGGGAAGCAGTGGTTGGGAAGGGAGTGAGACAGGGTTGTAGTCTCTCCCCGATGTTATTCAATCTGTATATTAAGCAAGCTGTAAAGGAAACGAAAGAAAAGTTCGGAGTAGGTATTAAAATCCATGGAGAAGAAATAAAAATTTTGAGGTTCGCCGATGACATTGTAGTTCTGTCAGAGACAGCAAAGGACTTGGAAGAGCAGTTGAACGGAATGGACAGTGTCTTGAAAGGAGGGTATAAGATGAAAATCAACAAAAGCAAAACGAGGATAATAGAATGTAGTCGAATTAAGTCGGATGATGCTGCGGGAATTAAATTAGGAAATGAGACACTTAAAGTAGTAAAGGAGTTTTGCTATTTGGGGAGCAAAATAACTGATGGTGGTCGAAGTAGAGATGATATAAAATGTAGCCTGGCAATGGCAAGGAAAGCGTTTCTGAAGAAGAGAAATTTGTTAACATCGAGTATTGATTTAAGTGTCAGGAAGTCGTTTCTGAAAGTATTTGTATGGAGTGTAGCCATGTATGGAAGTGAAACATGGACGATAAATAGTTTAGACAAGAAGAGAATAGAAGCTTTCGAAATGTGGTGCTACAGAAGAATACTGAAGATTAGATGGCTCTGAGCACTATGGGACTTAACTGCTGTGGTCATCAGTCCGCTAGAACTTAGAACTACTTAAACCTAACTAACCTAAGGACATCCATGCCCGAGGCAGGATTCGAACCTGAGACCGTAGCGATCACGCGGCCCCAAACTGTAGCGCGTAGAACCGCACGGTCACTCCGGCCGGCGGAGATTAGATGGGTAGATCACATAACTAATGATGAGGTATTGAATAGAATTGGGGAGAAGAGGAGTTTGTGGCACAACTTGACTAGAAGAAGGGATCGGTTGGTAGGACATGTTCTGAGGCATCAAGGGATCACCAATTTAGTATGGGAGAGCAGCGTGGAGGGTGGAACATTGTAGAGGGAGACCAAGAGATGAATACACTAAGCAGATTCAGAAGGATGTAGGCTGCAGTAGGTACTGGGAGATGAAGAGGCTTGCACAGGATAGAGTAGCATGGAGAGCTGCATCAAATCAGTCTCAGGACTGAAGACCACAACAACAACTTCATTAGCTTGGAATAGGCCTTAGTTGTGGGTTCTCTGCTTCATCCATAAAAGCCAAAAAAAAAGCCGAGCAGGCCAGTCTTTAATATATATTGCCAGGCACGATCATAAAAAGCCGGACACCTGGCAAACCAACTCGTACAGAGTCAAATGGTTTTGGGAAGTCAAGAAATATTGCCACTTCCTGACTTTTTCGATCCATGGCTTTCATAATGTCAAGTGAGAAAAGTGCAAGGTGGGTTTCACAAGGTCTATGTTTTCGGAAACCATGCTGGTAGGAATGAAGGAGGTCGTTCTGTCCGAGATGTCTCATTTATCCTTCTCTTGTCTGTTATGTTGTCTCTTTGGATATCAGTGAATGGTATTTTGTTCTCTCTGTGACAATAGGGTTAGTAGTGGGCGCAGTTGCCGTGAGAAGACTCGAATCTGCTGGTCTCGTGTTACCATCAACGACAGCTTACCACGGTAAAATAATCTGAAAAACTGGACCACTATTGCTTCAAGTGTTATTTCAGTCTTCAGCACCAGCACTGGATTGTGCTGTTCTGAATGCTAGTCCATCTTACGCAAGTTTCTTCATCTCTGCAAATGCACCCGTCTTCGCTCAGGCCGAAAAGACAGTAGTGCTGTCAACAGAACCAGTACAATATTTTACACTATTGTGTAACAGTGCAATATTTCACCTCACTCCATACTTCCTTTCATTACCAAATAAACTATTCCTTGATGTTCCAGTGTGTGTCCTACTTTTTCTTATAAAGTTCTTCTCTCCCCCGGTTCCATTCGCAATCTCTTCATTAGGTATTCAGTCTATATCTAAATCTACCTGGCTACTCTATAAATCACACTTATGTGCCGGGCAGAGGGTTCAGCGAACCACCTTCACAATAATTCGCTATTGTTCAACTAACGAACAGCACACATCTTTCCGTCTGAGCTCTGATTTCCCTTATCTTATTATGATGATCGTTTCTCCCTACGTAGAGTGCGTCAATAAAATATCTTCGCATTCGGAGAAGAAAGTTGGTGATTGAAATTTCGTGAGAAGGTCACGCCCATCGAGAAACGCCTTCGTTTTAATGATGTTCACTCCAAATCCTGTGTCTTGTCTGTGACACTCTTCCCTATTTCTCGATAATACAAAACGTCATGCCCTTCTATGAACTTTCCCGAAGTACTCCGTTAATCCTATATGTTAAGGATTCCACACTACGCAGCAGTTGTGCAAAAAGAGGACGGACGAGCGTAGCGTAGACAGTCTCCTTAGTAAATCTGTTGCATCTTCTAAGTGTTCTACGAATGAAACGCACTCTTTGGTTCGCCATACCCGCAACATTTTCTGTGTGATCTTTCCAATTTAAGTTGTTCGTAATTGCTAGGTATTTAGTTGAATTTACGGCCTTTAAATCTGATTGATTTATCGTGTAACCGAAGTTAAACGGATTTCTTTTAGCTCTCATGATGATGAGCTCAAATTTTTCATTATTTAGAGTCAATTGCTAATTTTCGCACCATACAGACATCTTTTCTAAATAGTTTTGCTATTTCTTTTGAACTTCTAATGACTTTGCTAGACGACAAACGACGGTATCATCTGCAAACAACCTAAGACGGCTGTTCACATTGTCTCCTAAATCGTTTATATAGATAAGGAACAGCAGAAGGCCTATAACACTACCCTGCGGAACGCCAGAAATCACTACTGTTTTACTCGATGACTTCCGTCAGTTACTACGAATTGTGACCTCTCTGATAGGAAATGACAAATCCAATCGCATTAATGAGACGGTATTCCACAAGCACGCGGTTTGGTTACAAACCGCTTTTGAGGGTCGGTGACAAGAACGTTATGGAAATCTGGGAAATATGGAATCAATTGGAAATCCCTTGTTAATAGCACTCGACGCTTCGTCTGAGTAAAGAACTTGTTCTGGTTCACAAAGACGTGTTTTATAAATCCGTGTTGACTATGTGTCAATAGACCGTTCTCTTCGAGGTTCAAAAATGGCTCTGAGCACTATGGGACTAAACATCTGAGGTCATCAGTCCCCTAGAACTTAGAGAACTACTTAAGCCTAACTAACCTAAGGACATCACAGGCATCCATTCCCGAGGCAGGATTCGAACCTGCGACCGTAGCGGTCGCGTGGTTCCAGGCTGAAGCGCCTAGAACCGCTCGGTCACCACGGTCGGCTCCTCTTCGAAGTAATTACCAGTATAACCATCAGCGTTAGTCTGTAACACCACACTTGTAAAGCTTCTTAGTTGTAGTTCTTATTCTGTACATTTCACTCTACAGGACTACACTGAAGATAAACGCTTTCAGAAATAGCTTCGTCACACTGAATTTTTGTTTATATGGACCTTTTCTAAGAGAAGATGTTGTTCTTATTTCTGCCGTCAACTGTTATTCTGCTACATAAGTAGCGAATCAGGTCACCCACTTTTGCTTTACATGTGTAAGGTAAAATTCAAGATGAGAAACATACACTCCTGGAAATGGAAAAAAGAACACATTGACACCGGTGTGTCAGACCCACCATACTTGCTCCGGACACTGCGAGAGGGCTGTACAAGCAATGATCACACGCACGGCACAGCGGACACACCAGGAACCGCGGTGTTGGCCGTCGAATGGCGCTAGCTGCGCAGCATTTGTGCACCGCCGCCGTCAGTGTCAGCCAGTTTGCCGTGGCATACGGAGCTCCATCGCAGTCTTTAACACTGGTAGCATGCCGCGACAGCGTGGACGTGAACCGTATGTGCAGTTGACGGACTTTGAGCGAGGGCGTATAGTGGGCATGCCGGAGGCCGGGTGGACGTACCGCCGAATTGCTCAACACGTGGGGCGTGTGGTCTCCACAGTACATCGATGTTGTCGCCAGTGGTCGGCGGAAGGTGCACGTGCCCGTCGACCTGGGACCGGACCGCAGCGACGCACGGATGCACGCCAAGACCGTAGGATCCTACGCAGTGCCGTAGGGGACCGCACCGCCACTTCCCAGCAAATTAGGGACACTGTTGCTCCTGGGGTATCGGCGAGGACCATTCGCAACCGTCTCCATGAAGCTGGGCTACGGTCCCGCACACCGTTAGGCCGTCTTCCGCTCACGCCCCAACATCGTGCAGCCCGCCTCCAGTGGTGTCGCGACAGGCGTGAATGGAGGGACGAATGGAGACGTGTCGTCTTCAGCGATGAGAGTCGCTTCTGCCTTGGTGCCAATGATGGTCGTATGCGTGTTTGGCGCCGTGCAGGTGAGCGCCACAATCAGGACTGCATACGACCGAGGCACACAGGGCCAACACCCGGCATCATGGTGTGGGGAGCGATCTCCTACACTGGCCGTACACCACTGGTGATCGTCGAGGGGACACTGAATAGTGCACGGTACATCCAAACCGTCATCGAACCCATCGTTCTACCATTCCTAGACCGGCAAGGGAACTTGCTGTTCCAACAGGACAATGCACGTCCGCATGTATCCCGTGCCACCCAACGTGCTCTAGAAGGTGTAAGTCAACTACCCTGGCCAGCAAGATCTCCGGATCTGTCCCCCATTGAGCATGTTTGGGACTGGATGAAGCGTCGTCTCACGCGGTCTGCACGTCCAGCACGAACGCTGGTCCAACTGAGGCGCCAGGTGGAAATGGCATGGCAAGCCGTTCCACAGGACTACATCCAGCATCTCTACGATCGTCTCCGTGGGAGAATAGCAGCCTGCATTGCTGCGAAAGGTGGATATACACTGTACTAGTGCCGACATTGTGCATGCTCTGTTGCCTGTGTCTATGTGCCTGTGGTTCTGTCAGTGTGATCATGTGATGTATCTGACCCCAGGAATGTGTCAATAAAGTTTCCCCTTCCTGGGACAATGAATTCACGGTGTTCTTATTTCAATTTCCAGGAGTGTATCTCGTTGTGGATTCGGGGATAGTTGCAATTTAGAATCACTTTGCGTCCCAAGACTCAGTTTCTTGTTCCACGGATAACCTGCGGGAGGAACAGAGATAGTACTGCAGGAAGTCAGTGAGGAAAACAAAGAGGGGCTTAAAAGGAGCAGTCGATCAACGCCGGTCCAAATGAAAGACTTGCGCCAGGCCGTTGAGCGGCACGGAATTATTACTTTAATGGAACGCTGGAAAAAATGTTGCCTTATAGAAGTTTCGGGGGCCAGAGAGGAATTCGCATAACCTAGGAGATACTTTGTGACGTTCATCGTAACGTTGGTTGAGATGTCTCTGTTGCGTCGCGCTCTTAACGTATCTGAGTGCGATAAAAGCTGCCGGATGTGTGCAGTTCTTGGAGCGAGGCATGACAGCTGTTTACCAGATCTGCGGAGCAATGTGTAAGAGCGCCTGACGTTGATGAGTCAGATATCTGCGAGGCGGTGAGCCACGGACGAAGTTTCCGGGAATAATTCCAGACGAACCGCTCTCGTGAAATAATGTTATTATTAACGTTATTTTCGTCTATAGACAGCAACAGGACTACTGAGAACAATGTTGAAAGGATTCAAATAAGTTGAATCCTCATTATTATTTGCAAATAAGCCCATTAAGACTACTAAAAGTACTTAGAGATGGGCACTTGCCTCCCTTCCTTTGTGGTTATATTACTTTCATTCTTTTGCTGTGGGCTTCCTTTCTCTCCAGACCAAGTTGTTCGTCTTCTTCTTTGGCTTCTCCTCCTGGCAACTTTCCATTTGTGCATTTTGGACCTGAAGATTTAACGGTGGTTGACATCCGTTGGAATGGAGTAATTCTTGTCAATTTCAGATGAGTTTTGATCTCGCCAACTCATTTCATCGTGTCCCTTTCGAGTTTGCTCCTGTTGTCAATAAAAATCCACTGTTTGTTTTGTAAGTCTGTTCAAAATGTTGAATGTGTGTGAAATCTTTATGGGACTTAACTGCTAAGGTCATCAGTCCCTAAGCTTACACACTACTTAACCTAAATTATCCTAAGGACAAACACACACACCCATGCCCGAGGGAGGAATCGAACCTCCGCCGGGATCAGCCGCACATGTAAGTCTGTCTTGTTACATTCCTGTAACGTGTCCCTAGAATCTTAACCTGGGTTTCCCATCTCACTATGGATGTTTGTGTATTTCCTAATTGTTTCTGAAGCGGTACTGTTCGTCTACAAGTTTTGGGTCTAGAACTTTTCTTAAGATTTTGCGTTCCTTTTGAGTGTCTGTTTTCCTTTTCAAAATAAGAGTTTCTTCGCCATAAAGACATTCTGTTTAATTAATGTACTTACTTTTGTGTGTTGTTAGATAGATTTCTACCATGGCAGCTAAACTGCTGTGTGTTGAAAACAATGACAAAAAGGAAAAGAGCAAACTTTCAACGAGTTTGCCACCAGAGAGAAAGCTGTTTGACTTAGAAATAATGAATTAGTCGCTGATCTGACTCCGACTGAAGATGCCTTGTAATTAAGGTGAAACACTTCTGGGAACACAAGATAAATAAAAAGAAACTTAATGTGCAGCGTGTAAAAGAAGTTTCCTTTTGAACCACTGAAATTCACAATATTTATGCCTTTTGCTTTTACACTTACTTCTTTAATGACATGTCTGATAACCGAGTGATCCTGATATTATGTTGCCAACGGCCTTGCCGCTGTTTGTATGTTTATTTTGTTTTTGGGTGCTAAAGCAACTAGGGTCATAAGCGCCCATCTCAGAACCGTAAAACACGAAGACGAAAAATCAGTTACAACGACTGCACTTTAAGCCCAATCGAAAGACGGATGTTGCTGCATAGTACGAACTAAATCGGAGTTCTAGTTGATACTCTATCGACATAAAGCGATTGGTAACGACGTGAGTGTCTGACATCTGGTGGTTTGTGTGTTAGTGACTAAATTACCCTCTCCCAATCCTCATTCCCCTAAAACTCAAAAATGGATAGATAGAAATGGTAATTACGCTGGGAGAACGTCAGGAACACAGCGAAATATCGTAGACTGTCATCATGTAACCACATGGATCTCGTAACAAGAAATGCGGAATACTGTACACAGAGCAACTATTAGGGGCCGTCAAATAAAAACGAGACAGATGGAAAGAAAGTAAGTAAATTGTCTGTTATTTTAGAAGTAATAGCCATAATTGTTACTAATTTATCCAAGTGTGATACAAGGCGTTCAATTTCGTCATGGGAAATGTTTTCGGTTGCTTACGGAATGATGATTGTACCCAGGCCGTCACTTCTTCGTACGAGGCAAATAGTCAGGTCTCCAAAGATATGGAAATCGCATGGGGAGAGATCGGGACTGTATGGTGGATTAAGGATGCAGCGGAATCTGTAAAGCGCAGTCGAAACAACCTTGGTAACATGTGGATGAGATTATTTCACAACGGAATGATGCCGTCTGTCAACATTCTTGGTCGTTCGGACTTAACGGTGTGCTTCTATTTTTGTAAAGTATCCACTTAATACAGATGCGGTCATCATTACGCCCAAACTCCCAGGAAGGTTGATCGAATGTCGCAGGATAATGTCAGTCCATATGCTGCCAAGGTTGTTTCGATTATCCTGCAGAAGTGTGTCTGGAAACCCTTACACATCCTCCATACTGTCCCGATCTCCCCCCAAGCGATTTCCATATTTTTGAAACCCTGAAGAAAGGGTGCACGCCTGAGTACATCATGGTTCCGTAGACACTGACCGTCTTGTCTCACAATGGGATAAATGTATTAATAATTGTGGTGATTACTTTTAAAATAATGAATAATTTTTTAAAAATAAAAAAAAAAACAGAACAAGATTTTCACTCTGCAGCGGAGTGTGCGCTGAAATGAAACTTCCTGGCAGATTAAAACTGTGTGCCAAACCGAGACTCGAACTCGGGACCTTTGCCTTTCGCGGGCAAGTGCTCTACCATCTGAGCTACCGGAGCACGACTCACGCCCAGTCCTCACGGCTTTACTTCTGCCAGTATCTCGTCTCCTACCTTCCAAACTTTACAGAAGCTCTCCTGCGAATCTTGCAGAACTAGCACTCCTGAAAGAAAGGATACTGCGGAGACATGGCTTAGCCACAGCCTAGGGGATGTTTCCAGAATGAGATTTTCACTCTGCAGCGGAGTGTGCGCTGATATGAAACTTCCTGGCAGATTAAAACTGTGTGCCCGACCGAGAAAAAACAGTTTATTTACTTTTCCCCCATTTAAAAAATGGTCCAAATGGCTCTGAGCACTATGGGACTTAACATCTGTGGTCATCAGTCCCCTAGAACTTAGAACTACTTAAACCTAACTAACCTAAGGACATCACACACATCCATGCCCGAGGCAGGATTCGAACCCGCGACCGTAGCGGTCACGCGGTCCCAAACTGAAGCGCTTAGAACCGCACGGCCACACCGGCCGGCTTTTCCCCATTTATCCCGTTTTCGTTACCTCTTATAGACTGTGCGAGGTATTTTCGTTGAAAGAATAAGATATGTTATAAGAACAATCCCAACCACTAACTTAATGTTCTTTTTCTTTAACACGTTTTGTTGTTTTTTGTCAGTACCGGTTTCGAACATTTTGTTCTCACCAGATGGCAGCATTTTATTTTCAGGCGAATTGTTAATCAACCGTTGAATGCTCTGAATGCCAGGGTGCAAGCGAACGCGCCCTAGTTGTTTTGAAGATAGATCAGTTTGTTCTGTTTAAAAGTGCAAATAGTGACCCACTTACAAAACAAGCAACGCAATGATAAGTTTATCAATACAACATTTCGCGCAACACAAAAGAAATTTAAGCCTTCAAAGCAATTAAGACACATTCATTGTCGCCTTGACATTCGCAGCATTCAACAGCTGATTAACCTTTTGTCTGTAGATGCAATGCAGCTATCTGATGAAAAAAATATACGAAATCAGTAACGGCAAGAAACATAAAATTTGTCGAAGAAAAATTTCATCAAGTTAGTGGCTGGCTTATGTAACATATTTTATAATAAAGTCACGGCACCGTCATCATGTCATCTAATGACAAAATAGATTGAAAGATTTCTACCACTTTTTCGAATGAAGATACCTACTGGCACTTTTTTTTCGAAACTTACTAAGAGTGGAAGAATCATTGTTAACTGAAATGGAAATATAATAAAACGAAGTTAAGTAACCAAGTTTATGCTTAATTTATTCAGCATTACGCAGAAGGGCTGTGCTAAAAGGATAAGAATCTCCGTAAAATAGCAAAGTAAACTTATTTCGAACTTTTGAAAATCTGGCTTCAACATATACTCTGATGAAGCTGTGAATTAATCGACGAAAAGGAAAATGATGTCGGTATTTGATTAATTGATATTAGACTCTTCTGCAGATGTGAAACAATGTTTAATACTGAGAATGTAAGCTGAACTCTAGCATAATGTATACGCTTGAGGAATGGCTGTGCGGTTTTTTGGAGGCATGGGAGTGGTAGAGAGGTCCTTTGTACATGCTACAGTAATCTGGCGTGCTATCTGCAAGCCTAGATAACTCCTCTTCAAACACTGTAATTACGAGATAACTCGGTCTGTTCCTCGGGCCTTTCTTTCATAGTAGAATAACAGAGGAAAAAATGCCCGAGAACGTTCCCGAAACACACACACGACTGGAACTGAATTTAGAACTGTGCGCGAAAATTCCTGTGCGGAATATTCATGATTTGGCAAGCGAATGATCGAGTCGTATAGAATGATATTGCTAACCCCTTTCTTCTACTTACAGTCCAACTTTAAATGTGCTGTTTCAGACTTGTTACAACACAAGCTACATGAAAATATTAGTGATCCACATTGGAAATCAAGAGATTCTCAAGCTGTAAGTTCTTAATTTTTTTTTTAAATTTCTTCTTATGTACAAGCAATTTTACTTGAAACTGGTGTAATCTCGATAGCACCATCCGTCGTTTGCAATATTTTATTTGTACTGATGCAATCAAATCATCTGTCCTCTACTTAATTTAAAGACGCTTGCTGCCATTTGCGGAAAACTATGACTGTTGTCACTGTTATTAGCTTTTTGGGAGAGTGACATCTGGGTCATCGGAACCTGGAAATCGATAGTTGCATTTGTTTTTGTGGAATAATTAGGAGATATAGTAATAGTAGTAAATTTACGATCTTAAATTGGATAAACGTCTAAAGTATACAAAACAGCCAAGTGATGAAAGCCACAGTACGGAAAAGAGCTCTAAAATAGTAAAATATTATGTTGCCGTCCTCAGAGAAGGCCATTTGGGTTCTGCAGAAATGTAGGAACAAGAACGGCAATACTGGTTCCACGAATTATCTTAGAAGACAGAATGAAAAACGTCAAACCTACGTTTACAGCATTTGTAGAATTAGAGAAAGTTTTTGACAGTGTTGACTGGAATACACACTTTGAAATTCTGAAGATAGTACGAATAAAAGGAAGTGAAAGGTTACTTGAAAGTTCTAGGAAAACCAGACAGCGGTTATAAGTCGGAGGACATAAAAGGAAAGGGATAGTTGAGAAGGGAGTGAGACAAGATTGCTTCCCGTTCCAGATGTTATTCAATCTGTACATTGAAAAATCAGTGGAGGGAATCAAAGAGAAATTCTGAAAGGAAATGAAAGTAGAGAGAGAACAAATAATAGCTTTTAGGTTTGCCGACGACGTTTTAGTTCTGTCAGACTCTACAAATACTCGGAAGAACGAATGAATGAATGGAATGGATAGTGCCTTGGAAACAGGTTATGAGACGAGCATAAACAAAAGTTAAACAATATCATAGTACTGTATACTTGGAAAAGCACAAACAAAAGTTAAGCAATGTTAATGGAATGTAGTCGAACTTCATAAAGCGTTGTTGGGGAAATTAGATTTGGAAATGAGATACTAAAAGTAGTAGAAGACTTTTTCTTTTTGATAAGCAAAATAAGTTGTGATAACCGAAGTAGAAAGGATATGAAATGTTGATTGGGATTAGCAAGAAAACATTGCTGAAAAAGAGAAATTTGTTAATATGTAATGTAATTTGTAAGTGTTGAGCGTCTTTTCTGTTGGTATATGTATGGACTGTAAGCCTTGTACGCAAGTGAAACGTGGACGATAAGCAGTTCAAACAAAAAGAGAATAAAAGGTTTTGAAATGTAGTAATACAGAAGAATGGTGAATGTTACATGGGTAGATCGAATAACGAAGGAGAAGGTACTGAAATTAACTGGGGAGAAAAGAAGCGTATTGTACGATTTGATTACAAGAAGAGATCGGTTGAGAGGATACAACCTGTCACAACAAAGAATCGTCAATCTGGAGGGTACAAACTGTAGCGGTGGACGAATCCTTGACTGCCGTTAGCAGGTTCAAATAAATGAAAGTGGGAGTATGCAAAGGTACAGTGATTTGCACAGAACAGAGAAGCGCGGAGAGCTGTTTCAAACCAGTCTTCCAACTGAAGGCAACAGAACCAACGACGCTGTTATTTTAATTTGGCGATTTAATAAACTATAAATATGAAGCGGAAAAAGGCATAAAAACTGTTACAAAGTTAGTTGGAGCGGCTATTTTTCTCAACTGCTACGCAAGTATTCGTGTGTAAACGCTTCTCCTTTTTTTATAAACGATGCTGTTACCAGCTTGTGTTTTGGCGTTCAGGTCACAGCGGCTGCCCCAGTTCGTTTATATTCAGGCAGTTTGCTGCCCAGCGGAAGTCTATGTACCAGCTGTTTTACATTGCTGTGATTGTTTGAGGTTCGGACACAGTAAACAGTGTCGACGCAACGAATGTTGTGGGCTCTGAGCAGAACCTCACAGAAGCTGTGCTTGTCGTGGGAGGGCCCACCAACCAATCTGTGTTTTAACACACCGTCAATTCATTTGCGTGCAAGTTAACATTCAGAAGCTAGTCACGAAGTACGGCAAATGAAGTTAGTAAGTCACTTCAAATGTCTCGGTGAGATGACAGAATCAACAAGACTGGAAAAGAAAACACAAAGAGCCGATTATAGAACACAAGAATGCATACGATGCAACAAAAAAGTGCATGTACACACATTCAAAGGTTAAACACTACAGCACTATTATTACGCCTAAAGATCCGTATGCCAATGAAACTTTAATTCTCGACAGAAAAGGTGATCTGGAAAACATTCTGAAGGAACTGATATCTTCGCCTGCCATCCAAGAACAAATAGCAGATTCTCTGCAACATTCTGTGTCATTCCAGCTCCGTTGGTAAAGGGTTAGCAGCAGCAGCCGGGTTAGGGAATTGCAGGCCCATGCGTAGGCTGCCGTTAGCACCACACTCAAACGTCCACGTTTCGAGTGGTGCCATGACCGGGAAATACGGACTGCTGATGAATGGCATGGCATTAGGTTCAACTATGATTCGTGGTTCTGCGCTACTTTGGATAGCCATCGTTGGCAGTTATGGCGGCGACCTGGGAGTTGGTCACATTCTTCAAATGATTTCGAGAGGCATGGCGGTGTTACTCCTGGCATCATGGTGTAGAGAGTCATCGGGTATGACTTCAGGTCACAGATGGTGGTGATTGAGGGGACCCTGATGGTACAACTGTACATCAAGGGCATATAGAAATAGCCTGATGCTGACTCACGCAGCTTATAAAATTTTATTCCAAATCTCGCCGCCTTCGAGGGATTAAATTGTTAATAAGTCATGTGGCCCTTAAATTTAATTTACAAGTCATTGATGGCGATGTTCTCTTCCAGTACATATACCTCTCTAAATTTTTTATTAAAATCGTTTACCACAGATGTTACTTTACGTAATTTATCGATGTTGTCAGTCATATCGTTAAGTGAAAAATACACACATAAAAAAAGTTTTGCATCACCCCGATTCCCAGAACTCTTGAAGGCAGACGCTGACTGTGGATATTGTACCACAGACACAGTCCCTTTGACTGTTCAGAGATGTCACTAAACCCACTCAAAGATGTAAATAACCATGCATGAGGAGCGCATGATAGACGGAGGGGGTCCGACAGCCGATCCGTTCCAGTCATTCCACCAGAAAGGAGGTACACGGCTCGTGTTGTCTGTACTTCAACCGTGCAATGCCTAGACGGCCAATAGCGTGCTTAGATCGTGTCCGCATTGTTACTTTCTGCCAGGAAGGGCTCTCAACAAGGGAAGTGTCCAGGCGTCTCAGAGTGTACAAAAGCGATGTTGTTCGGACATGGAGGAGATACATAGAGACAGGAACTGTCGATGACATGGCTCGCTCAGGCCGCCCAAGGGCTGCTACTGCAGTGGATGACCGCTACCTACGGATTATGGCCAAGAGGAACCCTGACAGCAACGCCACCATATTGAATAAAGTTTTTCGTGCAGCCACAGGACGTCGTGTTACGACTCAAACTGTGCGCAATAGGCTGCATGATGTGCAACTTCACTCCCGACGTCCATGGCGAGGTCCATCTCTGCAACCGCGACACCATGCAGCGCGGTACAGATGGGCTCAACAACATGCCAAGGGACCGCTCAGGATTGGCATCACGTTCTCTTCAACGATGAGTGTCGCATACGCTTTCAACCAGACAATGGTCGAAGATGTGTTTGGAGGCAACCCGGTCAGGCTGAACACCTTAGACACACTGTCCAGCGAATGCAGCAAGGAGGAGATTCCCTGCTGTTTGGGGTGGCATTATGCGGGCGACGTACGCCGCTGGTAGTCATGGAAGGCGCCGTAATGGCTGTACGATACGTGAATGCCTTCCTCCGACCGATAGTGCAACCATGTCGGCAGCATATTGGCGAGGCATTCGTCTTCATGGACGACAGTTCGCGCCCCCATCGTGCCCATCTTATGAATGACTTCCTTCAGGATAACGACATCGCTCAGTAGAGTGGCCAGCATGTTCGCCAAACATGAACTCTATCGAACTTCCTGGGATAGATTGAAAAGGGCTGTTCGTGTACGACGTGATCCACGAACCACTCTGAGGGATCTACTCCGAATCGGCGTTGAGGAGTGGGGCAATCTGGACCAACAGTGCCTTGATGAACTTGTGGATAGTATGCCACGACGAATACAGGTGTGCATCAGTGCAAGAGGACGTGCTACTGGGTATTAGAGGTACCGGTATGTACAGCAGTCTGGACTACCACCTCTGAAGGTCTCACTGTTTGGTGGTATAACATAATGTGTGGTTTTCATGAGCAATAAAAAGAGCAAAAATGATGTTTATGTTGGTCTCTATTCCCATTTTTTGTACAGGTTCGGGACTCTCGGAACAAAGGTGATGCAAAACTTTTTTTGATGTGTGTATAATCTTTCCAGTGGCATAGTTTTCCTGAATATCAGCGTTTCTATAATAACGTTTTTTTTTATTTGAGCAATTCTTATGCATAATGCAGAGTCCATTTTAATTTCATTACAGCTGACAGGAATCCAATTCTCATCAATTTTCTTTCTTGAATTTTCATTGATCATTGCTTGGTCTGCGTACGGTTTCGTTTCTGTGACAGTATTATCCCAAAACACACTGTCGAACATTATATAAAAAAGTCTAACTCTTTTGTACTTCCAGTTATAGTGCGTTGAAAATAAGTTGCGACTTTTACAGTTCAGTACGGACGCGAGTGGAGGGAAGCGTAGTTCCCGGCGTGTCAACAGGTGAACGCAGCACAATGCCAGGCCTATTCGGCGCGAAACCTGTCCGGCTCGCTTGACTCCGTGCACAGGAAGCTGCGCAAGCCGGCCGATCTGCCATCTTTCTCAAAAGTTTTTAAAGACATTATTCGGTAACAAACTCTAATTCTCTCACATCTTATAGTTTAATTCGTCAGCTTCATGATGAACTAGCTATCATTAATCGTCATAGTTATTGTGATATTTCGATAGAAAAGAAATTGTTAGTTTGCAGTGAAATACAGGTATCGATCGCTATGAATTTGTGTTGGGTGCATGACAGGTTACATGTAACTGTGTATTAAATGTAGATGATATATTGAATTACTCTTTAAACTTGTAAGGATATCACCACCTGTTTCCAATTTGGAGAAAATTTATTGTATGTAAAGCGCTGCGTAACGAACTCGTGCTTCAGTGAAAAAACTAGAATAAAATTTTCATAAATTCCTCGTATCTCATAAATGGTTTGAGATATCCAAATAAGATTTTGGCGAATGATGGCGTGATAAGACGAGAGTGTTTTGCCATGCAAATAATATGCGAAACTTTTATATCTACCGCGACGTTCAAGCGACACAGATGTTTTCCATGAAATATTGTAATTATTGAGAGCCATCAATAGCTGGTGAAACGAGAACTGCTGTGGGTTCTGTGGCAATGTAAGGGAAGAAGTTTCAAGCTTATTTTCATATTAAGAATGGGCTGTTTCATAAACTATTGACCCTACTAGCACTCAGTTGTTAGTTTAATAATACGTTATTTCAAGATTCTGTCGCAATAAAGAAGCAGATTTTAACACGGGAAGAAAAATTACGTATTCGTCAAAACTCGTCACAGTCCTTCATAAATCAGTGTCATCTCAACTGCCATCTTGGGATGGTTGACAAATCAAGACCAGACCTGTCAGGCAACACTTTCAGTGGCTTCTTTCGTCAGCATTTCAACCCCACTGAGCGTGAACTTCTTGTTTCGTGCCACATTACTTTTCACCTAGGCCCATATACTCTGTCGAATTTAAATGAGCATGATACGGAGGAAGCCTGATTAAACTATTCCCTTTACCGTTAGCCAGCTCGTCGACCTGACAGCGTGAAGTTTTGGCTTGTACAGCACTATAAAAATGGCTCTGAGCACTATGGGACTTAACATCTATGGTCATCAGTCCCCTAGAACTTAGAACTACTTAAACCTAACTAACCTAAGGACATCACACAACACCCAGTCATCACGAGGCAGCACTATAAGTTCCATTACCTTCGCCTTACACATGCTAGGTTCACCTTTATCCCATGGAACATTTCTTTGTACCTGCAAAATATCCGCTTTCATTCACTGCATTGTTGGTGCTTTATGTATTACAACAGAGTGGTAATGCGTTCTTTTATTGAAAATCTCGTATTGGGATGTAATGCAGTGTTGTTACTAATGCAACGCCAACACAAAGGACTTGTTGACAGCAAACGACTACAGAGCACTTCAACGCCAGAAAATCCGTCACAACGAGAGCTGATGAGCGTTAATGCATCTAACGCGTGCTGTTTATTCACGGTGTGGCAACAGGGATGCATTACCAGCCGATCAGTTGGTGGCGTGTTAGGAAAAGCCGGCTCGCCATTAATGTTACCTGGGCAACCGCGTCACGTCGCCAAACGTCAAAAGTCGCAACTAATTTTAAACGCACTATAACAAGTCTAAAATTGCTTTTATGCCAGAATCTACGTATACTTCCAGAATCTGGCTTGTTATTTTCTTCTTTCCAAGTCCACTGCTTCGCTGACTGATTATGTCTTCATCATCGGTGTCCTCATCAGTGATTAATCTTTGGACGTTTACGTACAGAAAACACAATACCGCTACCATCACTCTCATTATGGAAGTTCTCCTGAATCACTGCCTTCAATAATAACACACATATCACAACTATCATCAGTATCAGACTTTCTTTTTACTGCCATGAAGGTACATTAGTTGCTTAATTCTTTTATGGAAATATAACCGACTCGTGTGAACACAACGAAGAAGTACACGTAACTGAAGAAAGAGAATAGTTAAATCACGAATCCCACTCGTGTTGTTGCCGTTTGTCCGGAATGATGTAGCACGAGCAAGGCTCGTCTTGGCCGGCCGCAGTGGCCGAGCGGTTAAAGGCGCTACAGTCTGGAACCGCACGACCACTACGGTCGCAGGATCGAATCCTGCCTCGGGCATGGATGTGTGTGATGTCCTTAGGTTAGTTAGGTTTAAGTAGTTCTAAGTTCTAGGGGACTTATGACCACAGCAGTTGAGTCCCATAGTGCTCAGAGCCATTTGAACCAAAGCTCGTCTTGTTTACGTGTGGTCCGTAAGGAGTACAAAGAGGCAGGTTGTTTATGAGCCAACTTTATTACCACGAATTTCACTCGTGGATATAAACCAAGGGGTTAAACATCGCTGGTCGTCCACCGTAACCTAATCTATACCCCTATCTTCATAAATATCTTTCGTGAGGCGTCTTCCCTCCATAACCTCAGCAATTCCTGTATTTCAGTCCTTCCTAGGTCTCCCTCCTTTCTGTCTCCCTAAACGTCCCTTCTCCTGCACTTCCTGAGATACACTAAGGTGACAAAAGTTATGGGATAGCTATGTGCACACATACAGATGGAGTAGTATCGCGTACGCAGGGTATAAAAGAACAGTGCATTGGCCGAGCTATCATTTGTACTCAGGACATTCGTGTGAAAAGTTTTTCGACGTGATTATGGCCGGACAATAGGAATTAACGGACTTTGAATGCGGAACGCTAGTTGCATCTAAATGCGAGCGACATTGTATTTCGTAAGTCGTTAGGTAATGCAGTATTCCGAGGTCAACAGTGTCAAGAGTGTGCCGAGAATATCACATTTCAGGCATTAGCTCTCACCAAGGAATGGCAGTGGACGACGGTCTTCACTTAACGACCGAGTGCAGCGACGTTTGCGTAGAGCAGCGGCGTTTCCGTTGTCAGTGCTAACAGACAAGCATTACTGCACGATCGATCGTCCGCTGCCGTAGCCCATTACCGCCATACGGTAACGTTCATCTTACGGTCCACATTGATTCCTACGGTTATTTCGTGCAGTAATGCTTGTCTGTTAGCACTGACAACGGAAACGCCGCTGCTCTACGCAAACGTCGCTGCACTCGGTCGTTAAGTGAAGGCCGTCGTCCACTGCCATTCCTTGGTGAGAGCTAATGCCTGAAATGTGATATTCTCGGCACACTCTTGACACTGTTGACCTCGGAATACTGCATTACCTAACGACTTATGAAATACAATGTCGCTCGCATTTAGATGCAACTAGCGTTCCGCATTCAAAGTCCGTTAATTCCTATTGTCCGGCCATAATCACGTCGAAAAACTTTTCACACGAATGTCCTGAGTACAAATGATAGCTCGGCCAATGCACTGTTCTTTTATACCCTGCGCACGCGATACTACTCCATCTGTATGTGTGCACATAGCTATCCCATAACTTTTGTCACCTTAGTGTATCTCAGGAAGTGCAGGAGAAGGGACGTTTAGGGAGACAGAAAGGAGGGAGACCTAGGAAGGACTGAAATACAGGAATTGCTGAGGTTATGGAGGGAAGACGGCTCACGAAAGATATTTATGAAGATAGGGGTATAGATTAGGTTACGGTGGACGACTGAGAAACTGTGGCCTCGTCGGATGAGTCCCGATTTCAGTTCGTAAGGGCTGATGTAGGGTTCGAGTGTGGCGGAGAAACCACGAACCCATGGACCCAAGTTGTCAATAAGGCACTGTGCAAGCTGGTGGTGGCTCCATAATAATGTGGGCGGTGTTTACATGGAATGGACTGGGACTTCTGGTCCATCGGAACCGATCATTGATTGTAAATGGTTATCTTCGGCTACATGGAGACCATTTACAGCCGTTCATGAACTTCATGTCCCCAAACAACGGCGGGATTTTTATGGATGAGAATGCGCCACGTCACTGGGCCACAATTATTCGCGATTGGTTTGAAGAACATTCTGAACAATTCGAGCCAATGATCTAGCCAATAAGATCGCCCGACATGAATACCATGAAAATTTATGGGACGTAATTGAGAGGTCAGTTCGTGCACAAACTCCTAGCTAGCAACAATTTCACAATTATGGACTGCTACAGAGGCAGTATGGATCAATATTTCTTCAGGGGAGCTCCAACGACGTGTTGAGTTCATGCTATGTTGAGTTGCTGCAAAAGAAGATCCGACACGATATTGGGAAGTATCAAATGGTTCAAATGGCTGTAAGCACTGTGGTACTTAACATCTGAGGTCATCAGTCTCCTAGACATCACACGCATCGATGCCGAGGCAGGATTCGAACCTGCGACCGTAGCAGCAGCGCGGTTCCGGACTGAAGCGCCTACAACCGCTCGGCTACAGCAGCCGGCTGATGCCATTTCATATGACCCTCTGCATGCTGTACTTACTTTGTATAACCAAATCTTACTAAGTCGGTATGACCCTCTGCATGCTGTACTTACTTTGTATAACCAAATCTTACTAAGTCGGTAGCGTTGCAATGGACAGCACTTGCTGTAAATTGTATGTTGGCGTACAATATTTGTATCCTCCACTTTTTGTATCCAATGTGAATTTTTTCAAGAGAGCCTAAACTGTATCAACTCTAGCATGAAGAGTTTGGAGCATGTGTACTACAAAGCAGGGTTTAAGCCTAACTCATTGAATTCATTTTTATAGTTTATAACCTATACTCTCCAGCAACAGAACTCTCTATATTTATACACACTTAGTTGGGATTGCCTTCGCGAGAATTATGACTAATGAAAGTTTGAGAGCTTTTTATGTGATGCCAGATGGTTTCTAGTGTCAGTTTTAATACGTGTGTTTCGCACGCATACCTCTCTGACCCAAGTGAGTTGATGAGATGCATCTTCAGTTTTCATTGCTAAGATCCTCATCATCATAAACATCACGCTCCCTCTCATTTTCACATGATCTTGTTGCCCTTCTCCTATTGGAGTGAAAATCTTGTTTTCCGAAATACCAGAAAGTCACAAAATGATAAAAGAGTTCTCCATCTGCTCAGAGAAGAAACACCACAACTAGAGTAATAATCGTGAGTACATTCTTTATATGTTTCTATAACTTAGATGCTCTTCACCACTATACATTTTCATTTCTTGCAACACCACCATGGTATACAACCCCCTTTTCTGATTTTGTCAATTATAAATGGTCTTGTAAAAGCCTGCGACTGTGAAAACAATGGGTTTGTGTATAAATAAATTTTCTGCTACCAGTCATTCTCTTTTTTTTCATATTTCACACGACGCGTTTCGGGAAATGGTTCTCAGTGCCAAGTACGTTTTCTCTGTGTATTATGCCATTTTACGTAATGTTTTTCATTTATGAGGTTCTCCTTTGTTTTGTCGACTTCACTGCAGTATATAAAAAACGTGAAATTTTTAGTTAGTTAGTTAGTCAGGTGGACATTATGATGGCTATTCAGTGCATCTGCTACCACTTCTGCTCGCCGCTGCTGGAGTTCACACTTATCACTGTCGTAGTAATGTAATACGCATGAGTTGAAGTCTCAGACTACGACAAATCCGTTTGAAAAGAAGCCAAGTGCTGTTCGCACACTATTTTTGGCTCTTGGCTCACGGAATATTGCGATTTATACACTGACTGACAGAAAAATGAAGGGGAGGGCGAAATGAAATGAATCTTCAAGAGTTGAGAGGGTACAAGATGTTACTGGTCTGATTACGAAACCGAGTCAAGTTTACAAATAACGTGGCTCTACGAGTCTTACAAATATACTTATAAATATGACGTTGCACCGCTTCTGGTCTGCATGCAACACTGAATCGGTTGGGGGGCCATCATAAGACATTGTATCTTCTAATGAGGCAAGCTGGCCCACAACGTTTGTAACTGGTCCTTGATATACTGGATACTGGAACTGGGACAGAGTTCACGTCCAAGCTGGTCTCACACACGTTCTTTCAGGATGGATCTGGGGGTCTTGCTGGCCATGAGAGTACCTCAGCATCACGCAGACCTGTGCTGTGCGTCGACGACTATTCGCCTGTTGAAAAATACATGGTCTTCTCGAATGAACAGTAAAGCAAGAGGACGTAGGATTTGAGTGGCGTGACGTCAGAGGTCCCTCAGTCACTATCCCTTGACCTGACACCAAACAATGACACCAGGAGAAGCACCACTGTGGGAACCATACTCGACGATGACGGTCATCCTGGTTAAGGCAGAAATGTGTTTCATCACTGAACACAACGTGACGCCATGCACCAGCAGTCCATGCTTCCCAGAGCACCAATCAAAATGTAGCCGTATATGATGTGATGTTAAATGCAGCCTACATATTGGGGGGGGAACCCGGATGCTGCTTGTCTCCGATGAAAGTTCGGGATGACATAGGTGTCACAGTGAGTCCGTTATTTGCTCCTGGATGACAAGCGCAGATATGAAGGGGCTTGATGTGCTTGGTGCACAATGTGGCAGTCCTTTCTTTTGCTGGTCAGACAGTGTCGAATGGATCTTTGACGGCGAGTATGCCTAACCTCACGTCCCCCTGCAGCCCAGTATCGGTCCACTGCCACACCGAATGCCTCAAAACCTGTATATTGCGCGTTAGACCAGCTGCCGAAGCGGAAAATCGCAAAGACTTTGTCAGGCGCTGAAAGCTCTTCCCGCACGAGTGGGTAACATCTGCGTGTCCTTCACAGTGATCACCCAACACTTGACGCTGTTCACACCTCTTACGTACCCTATAGGGCCCGCTTACAGTACTAAGCACGAATAACACTAATGCACTCTGATAGCATGTCTATCTGTCACGAGGAACTGTTGGTGGCCAAATACCCTCCTGAAGCCACCAATTCCCACAGTATGGAATTTGTGTACCCCATTTCTCTGCGTCTACAATAAATCTTCTGTTCATATGTGAGAACTTTTTTTTAAATGTTTTCGTAACACATATCTGAGGGCGTGGGTACCAGTCCGGTATTCACTTAGCAGAATGTGGAAAACCGCTTAAAAACTACATCCAGCCTGGCCAGCTCGCCATTCCTCGTCGTTAATTTTGGAGACGTATTCTATCGGGGGCAGATTCACCTCGCCAAATCCCAAAAGCAGTGCCTTAACGCGCCTTTTTAAAAAATAAGGAATGGACTGGTGGGGGTCTCAGGGGGCAGAGTGGGCAGGGGTCGAAACGCGAGGCCTGGCCACAGTATTCAGCCTCACCGCCACCATGCCTGAGGAGCACACGAAAGTGGGAGACACAGGAATCAACAGACGTGGAACGCTTTGTTATTGTTTATTTATTTTCATTTTTTGTTGTAAGTTTTACTCTTATTTTGAAATTATGTGGAACATACATCATCCACATAGAAAAAAAAACAGATACTGTGTAAAAGAAAGAAAATGAAAAAACGAATAAAGAAAAAGCTTTATTTCGCGCTCTCCCGTCCACGGAGGTAGAACCGATCATAGGTGGCTTAGGCGCCACCGGAAGGGGATAGGTGACCTCAGCTGCAGGCACCCCTCACCTGAATGGAGGTCTAACAAAGACTCCTCGAAGATAATTGACAAATAATGTTCGGTAACGCAGTGTGTGTGTGTAAACAGGTCCAGAAGTCAGGTCATGATATAGGTCCCTCACGGAGTAGGTAACACATCACCCACCCCTTGACCCACGTAATGGCATCATATCTGGCAGCGGGAAAATACTTGTCCTCCAGGCATGGAAACATTCACAGTTCAACTGTGTCTGGTGGTACTCGCAGATAACAGGCAAAGTTATGCTGCACAAATCGGCAGACATCGTGCAAAAAGGCGTAGGTGAGATGGTGGTCATCAGTGTCGAGTTGCTGACAAACGAGACAATGAGGGAAATACGACAAACCAATATTGTGCAGTCATTGTTCTGTGGCAAATTTCCTGTTGACTATGTGACACCATATTACCTGGACATCTTGTAGGAAGGAAGGGCTGGTGGATGCTATTCTACATTAAGGGCCATTGAATGGAGAGATATATGATCTCCATCACATTGAAGGGAACATGCCACAACAATAGGCTGAAAAAATCTTTGGTGATGGGCAGATGCATAACTTGGAAACTGGAATGAGGGGAACTATAATCGACGCAAAAGGCCGAAATATGAGACAAATGAGGCACAATGTGGACGACAGACACCGGTATGAGGTGGACGCAGGCAGGAGAACCTCAGGCAAGCTGTGTGTTAGGGATGTGCCCTGTTTGGTCCATAGTCTTCTCATGGTACTCTCATGCAATGCCACAACTTGCATACGGACGTTGATGAGTCCCAGGCCACCATTCCATGGGGCAGGGTAAGTGACTCATAATGGACTTTAAACATGGAACCTGGAGGTTGCGCCCAACTACCATCGGCAGAAGAAAAACCTGCGTGATGTGGGGCAATTTTGATGTCACATAACGATTAAGAAACTAAACTCGTTGAAGTGTGTCCTGGCGTCACGAGAGGTTCTGGTGGAAGGCATTAGACAGCGTGTAACAGGCGACGGAAATTCGTTGCCGTTGTGTGTGTGATGGTGAGGGTAAATGTAGTGCCAAGGTATCAGAACGTCCACAGGAGCAGCAGTCGTGACACTCTCCCCTTCCGGAGGCCTCATCCAATGTGAAAGCCCCATAATGTGTGATCAAGATTGCTCGAATCTCAGAATCAGAGCAGATGAGGAAGAGTGGATCATCATCATAGCTCCGACAGCAAAGTGTGTTGGCGCAGGACTCTGTCGACAGGCCTGCAATGAGGGGCTTTAGGACAATAGCATGCAGGAGGGTAGCGAGGGGGCACCCTTGCCAAACTGAACGTCAGATGCGTACCAGTCCTCCTAAATGTCCATTGACTTGGACTCGTGAACTGGCACTGCTGTAAAGTCGCTGGAGGACGTCCATGAAGGGATGGGGGATGCCCATGCGGGCTGCCACGAAAGCAGGAAACGGTGGCGCACTTTATCGAAGGCACTATCGAAATCTACAGCGACAACCACTGCACGGGGTCTGCAAGCCACTGCCATCGCATTTAAGTCTCGGAATTCCTCTGTGGCAGTCTTTATGTTAGTATCTGCAGGTGGTTATTGCTGTGGGAGTACTGTCCGGAGAGGCATCGCCAGTAAGTGGATGAAAATCTTGTAATCGGCGTTGAGTAGGGTGAGCGGTCTGTAGCTCATCACTGACGAATCACAGGCTGGTATGTCGACTGGAACGATGATGCCCTCAACAAAGGCAGGTGGGACTACTTGGTCAGATGTCATCAGTTCTTGAAACATAGTCGTCTGTCGCTTTGCCATGATTTCCTGGAAGGCTTGGTGAAACTCAATTGGTTAGCCGTCAATGCTGAGCGATCTGTTGACTGCATCCTTATCGACTGCGTTTTCAACTACGTCTCGTGTGATCGCCAATGCCAAAGTATCCGCCTCCGAGTGGGGAAGAGTGCGCGTGACGTAATGCAAAATGAGGTCATCTGCTTCAGTATCGGTATCTTCTTCCCTGTAAGTAGGACGGTAGTGTTCGACGAAAGCGCGAACAATGTGATTCTGACTGGTCACCTGCAGGCCATGAGGCATGACCAGAGCGTCGACGAGCTGCCGACGACGCCGTCGTTCGTCAGACACTATATGATATACGGATGGAATTTCTAAACCCGCATGATCGTGGAGCTGCGTCCGTATCACCATTCCCTGCAATTTGCGGCGTTCCGGGGCAATTATCCTCGTCTTAGTTCTTTGCCATTCCAATTGGTTTTCTGGAGTTGGCAACTGAGTATCCAAATCTCGGAGAATCGCAAAGTAGAAGTCGACGGTGTTGCGATGCCAGTCGGCCAAGTCCTTCCTGTATCCCACCGGCGTCCTCCAGTTCGCTGGTTTGGTGTAGTCCATCCACCACATCAGTCTCGAGCGGTAGCTGGGAAGTCATAGTTTGCAGGCTGATCATGTCTCTGTGACTTGCTGGAGACAAGTCAGGTCATGCAGATGAAAAATATTTAGTTTCCATGCCGTATGGCTGTGCCATACAGATTGGGGTGGAGGAAGAGCTGTGCAGATGTGAGCGCAATGACCGGAAAGGGCCAGTGGCCGGCATTCGGCGTCCTATATCGCTGATCCAAGATTCTATGAGACATATATCCTGTCTAGACGTCTGATTGGCAAGAAAGATATGGCCAGAAGGGACGCCATGTTGTACTTCCCAGGTTCCGTGGAGCAGGAGGTTCTACACCACTATACGTAGTTCCTGCATGTAGTAGAGTGTGGGTGCAGAACGTGGTTAAAATCACCTCCTAGCAGGCAGTGATCGTATCGCGCTAAAACAGTGGGGCCATGTCCTCAGAATAAAACTGGGGCCGTTCATGTCGTTGGTCGGTGGCCGAAGAGGTGTAGGCATTAATGAAGTGTGTCCTCATGGAAGTGAGTGCCATGTTCCGAGCTGACTGAAGGAAGGTGCCATCGGTGACAGGAATCCTGTCGCAAACCTAGATGGCCACTCCACGCCCCATGGGATCACTCGCAGAGGCGTGAGCGGTATAGACAATGATATCCAGAAGAGTGGCCAAGTGAAGTTCCTGAAGGAGTGCGAAATCAATATCAGAAGGCCAGAACATCTCCTGCATAAGGCGGATTTTCACCTTGGAATGGATATTGTTGGTGTTGATGTTTGTCATCCGATAAACTTGGTGGTGGACCACTGGAGGCTGATCCACTCTGGCGTCAACGGAGTGGATGGGTGTC